>NW_026884577.1:0-567356 GCF_032173495.1 Musca vetustissima
AAATTCAATTATCCAGCCATTGTTCGGTATGAGGTCATACTGGCGGGGTAGGGGTTTGGTTCACTTCGTATAAAAATTAAATTAATTAAAACAAAACAAAAGGATATATTTTTTCAAAAGAAAATAATTACAAAATGAAAACTAATATTGTTATGAGTCATCTGAGAGGACGGACGGACGGATGGGTGGATGGATTAAAATACTGGGTGTTAAATATTGAATTACATTTTAATGATATGCAGCATTATGCACAATATCCAACCTAAGGCACACCTTTCGAAACTAAAGCAAGGTAATTAAGACAAACTAGGAGATTATTTTTTCCATTAAAAACACTGGATGGAGTGAAATTTTTTTAAAGGCAACCCAAGTTTTTTTTTTTTTGCAGAAAAAAATTTTCAAATTTTTCTATAGAAAACATGGTGGAACACATGTTTTTCTATAGAAAAATTTGTGGAACCAAAGTTTTTCTATAGAAAAATTTGTGGAACCAACGTTTTTCTATAGAAAAATTTGTGGAACCAACGTTTTTCTATAGAAAAATTTGTGGAACCAACGTTTTTCTATAGAAAAATTTGTGGAACCAACGTTTTTCTATAGAAAAATTTGTGGAACCAACGTTTTTCTATAGAAAAATTTGTGGAACCAACGTTTTTCTATAGAAAAATTTGTGGAACCAACGTTTTTCTATAGAAAAATTTGTGGAACCAACGTTTTTCTATAGAAAAATTTGTGGAACCAAAGTTTTTCTATAGGAAAATATGTGAAACCAAAGTTTTTCTATAGAAAAAATTGTGGAACCAAAGTTTTTCCATAGAAAAATTTGTGGAACCAAAGTTTTTCCATGGAAAAATTTGTGGAACCAAAGTTTTTCCATGGAAAAATTTGTGGAACTAAAGTTTTTCTATAGAAAAATTTGTGGAACCAAAGTTTTTCTATAGAAAAATTTGTGGAACCAAAGTTTTTCTATAGAAAAATTTGTGGAACCAAAGTTTTTCTATAGAAAAATTTGTGGAAGGCAAGTTTTTCTATAGAAAAATTTGTAGAACCAAAGTTTTTCTATAGAAAAATTTGTAGAACCAAAGTTTTTCTATAGAAAAATTTGTAGAACCAAAGTTTTTCTATAGAAAAATTTGTAGAACCAAAGTTTTTCTATAGAACAATTTGTGGAACCAAAGTTTTTCTATAGAAAAATTTGTGGAAGCCAAGTTTTTCTATACAAAAATTTGTGGAAGACAAGTTTTTCTATAGAAAGAATTGCGGAAGACAGGTTTTTCTATAGAAAGAATTGCGGAAGCCAAGTTTATCTAAGAAAAAATTGTGGAAGCCAAGTTTTCCTATAGAAAAATTTGTGGAAGCCAAGTTTTTCTATAGAAAAATTTGTGGAAGGCAAGTTTTTCTATAGAAAAATTTGTGGAGCCAAAGTTTTTCTATAGAAAAATTTGTAGAACCAAAGTTTTTCTATAGAAAAATTTGTAGAACCAAAGTTTTTCTATAGAACAATTTGTGGAACCAAAGTTTTTCTATAGAAAAATTTGTGGAACCAAAGTTTTTCTATAGAAAGATTTGTGGAAGCCAAGTTTTTCTATAGAAAAATTTGTGGAAGCCAAGTTTTTCTATAGAAAAAATTGTGAAAGCCAAGTTTTTTTATAGAAAAATTTGTGGAAGGCAAGTTTTTCTATAGAAAAATTTGTGGAAGTTAAGTTTTTCTATAAAGAAATTTGTGGTAGCCAAGTTTTTCTATAGAAAAAAATGTGGAAGCCAAGTTTTCCTATAGAAAAATTTGTGGAAGCCAAGTTTTTCTATAGAAAAATTTGTGGAAGTTAAATTTTCTTAAAAAAAAAATATGGAAGACTGGGTTTTAATTTTCTTTATGTTCCCCAATTTTCCTCCATAGTATCCTCATGACGTTTATGATTATTTGAATAATAAATATTACCCAAAATTATCACTGAGATATAATTTGCAAATAATCTACCCCCACCTCGGTGTTCTTGCCCTCACCCCCCAAAATATGGATCTCAATGGAGCTGTAAAAAATGTTGTTAACGAGAATCTATGCAAAAATAAATAGACAACAAAATATATCTGCTGGATATACAAAAAAACACACACAACTACTACTGCAAAGGGACAGGACCCGGTCTAGGCTATTCACAATTTTTATTGCTGGTAATTTTGTGTGGATCCTAAATAGCCATACCCTATTTACAGACTGTTTTATTTTTCTTTCATTCATATTGTCTGTTGTTTTGTTGTTGTAAAATTTAGATTGTTGTATTTGCTGCTGTTGTGCAGGAATTGTAATCAATAGACTAGAGTCCTGTTTAGATTCAAATAAATGGCTCAGTTGTACCAATGACTGGTTGGTTGGCTAGCCGGCCTGCCTGCTTGTTCATGAATGATTTGTGTTTACCTTTTATAAAGCTTGTTTTTTTTTCAGAAGAATACCTTTGCAATTTACAAATACTTGTACACAGATATCAAAATATGTGAGTGTGTGCCTGCTCATGTTTAGCCATTCAAATAAACACAAAAAAAATTTAATGGCATTTTAAATAAGAAATTACATGGACTTTGAATATTTTATAAGAATTTCGGTTTAATACACAGGTATGGCATAACTACCACCACCCACCTGGCACACTCACACACACACACTCACCACTATACCCCCAAACGACCACCCAGATTTTATTTTTGTCATTTACTGTTGTTTATCTATTTTCTTTTTTTTTCTCTCTCTCCAACTGATATTGGGGACAAAGTAACAGTGAAATAGCCTGAGGGGGCCAACATGGGGCCACATTAACACAGAATGACTCAATGAGTTGCATATGTGCAACTTACTGCAGTTGTATGTATGTGTGTAGGCGTTTGTTTTTCTGTAGTAAAATTAGAAAAAAAATTAAATAAAATAGAAGATCTGTTAACTGTTTTTTATGTGTGTGTGTGTGGAAAGGACTCTCTCACACATAAAGTGATAAAGACGATGATGACTACTTTGGACAAATGGCCCAAAACCTAACGTGGATTTAGTTGCATTTATTTTACAAGCACTCACTCACACACACACATACATAGATTTTTGTGTTGACATGCATTTACGCAGTCAAAGAAAGACAAACGACCTACACCAACGAACCAAACAACCACTCCCCCCAGTTCTGTTTGATGGACTGATGCAGCTGCCGCTGCCATGGAACACAATTTATATTAGCTTGGCCAAGCCTCAAAAAAATCATTTTGTGTGTTTACTTCGTATTCACTTGGCACAGCTAAATATGTGTGAACGTGTGTATGTATAGCCATTCCGGGTGCATTCATACAATTGTTTCGGAATCATGCGAAAGAAATAAAAATAAAGCGTTGAATGAATGGGGAAAATAGTCTTACCCCAAAAGAAGAAAAACATAAGGCACAGTGGGGCAATTTTTTTTAATTTTTAAATGAAATTATCAAAAAAATTTCGTGGAACCCAAGTTTTTATTTTTTTTCTTTGGTGTGTGGAACCCCCAGTTTTTCTATAGAAAATTTGGTGTGGAACCTAAGTTTTTCTATAGAAAATTTGGTGTGGAACCCAAGTTTTTCTATAGAAAATTTGGTGTGGAACCCCAAGTTTTTTTACAGAAACAAATGGTGTGTGGAACCCAAGTTTTCTATTTCTATAGAAAAATTGGTGTGGAACCCAAGTTTTCTATTTCTATAGAAAAATTGGTGTGGAACCCAAGTTTTTCTGCAGAAAATTTGGTGTGGAACCCAAGTTTTTCTGCAGAAAATTTGGTGTGGAACCCAAGTTTTTCTGCAGAAAATTTGGTGTGGAACCCAAGTTTTTCTATAGAAAAATTGGTGTGGAACCCAAGTTTTTCTATAGAAAAATTGGTGTGGAACCCAAGTTTTTCTATAGAAAAATTGGTGTGGAACCCAAGTTTTTCTATAGAAAAATTGGTGTGGAACCCAAGTTTTTCTATAGAAAAATTGGTGTGGAACCCAAGTTTTTCTATAGAAAAATTGGTGTGGAACCCAAGTTTTTCTATAGAAAAATTGGTGTGGAACCCAAGTTTTTCTATAGAAAAATTGGTGTGGAACCCAAGTTTTTCTATAGAAAATTTGGTGTGGAACCCAAGTTTTTCTATAGAAAATTTGGTGTGGAACCCAAGTTTTTCTATAGAAAATTTGGTGTGGAACCCAAGTTTTTCTATAGAAAATTTGGTGTGGAACCCAAGTTTTTCTATAGAAAATTTGATGTGGAACCCAAGTTTTTCTATAGAAAATTTGGTGTGGAACCCAAGTTTTTCTATAGAAAATTTGGTGTGGAACCCAAGTTTTTCTATAGAAAATTTGGTGTGGAACCCAAGTTTTTCTATAGAAAATTTGGTGTGGAACCCAAGTTTTTCTATGGAAAATTTGGTGTGGAACCCAAGTTTTTCTATAGAAAATTTGGTGTGGAACCCAAGTTTTTCTCTAGAAAAATTTGGTGGAAGGCAAGTTTTTCTATAGAAAATTTGGTGTGGAACCCAAGTTTTCCTATAGAAAATTTGTTGTGGAACCCAAGTTTTTCTATAGAAAATTTGGTGTGGAACCCAAGTTTTTTTATAGAAAATTTGGTGTGGAACCCAAGTTTTTCTCTAGAAAAATTTGTGGAACCCAAGTTTTTCTACAGAAAATTTGGTGTGGAACCCAAGTTTTTCTATAGAAAATTTGGTGTGGAACCCAAGTTTTTCTATAGAAAATTTGGTGTGGAACCCAAGTTTTTCTATAGAAAATTTGGTGTGGAACCCAAGTTTTTCTATAGAAAATTTGGTGTGGAACCCAAGTTTTTCTATAGAAAATTTGGTGTGGAACCCAAGTTTTTCTATAGAAAATTTGGTGTGGAACCCAAGTTTTTCTATAGAAAATTTGGTGTGGAACCCAAGTTTTTCTATAGAAAATTTGTTGTGGAACCCAAGTTTTTCTATAGAAAATTTGGTGTGGAACCCAAGTTTTTCTATAGAAAATTTGGTGTGGAACCCAAGTTTTTCTATAGAAAATTTGTTGTGGAACCCAAGTTTTTCTATAGAAAATTTGGTGTGGAACCCAAGTTTTTGTATAGAAAATTTGGTGTGGAAGGCAAGTTTTTCTATACAAAAATTTGTGGAAGGCAAGTTTTTCTATAGAAAAATTTGTGGAAGGCAAGTTTTTCTATAGAAAAATTTGTGGAAGGCAAGTTTTTCTCTAGAAAAATTTGTGGAAGGCAAGTTTTTCTCTAGAAAAATTTGTGGAAGGCAAGTTTTTCTATAGAAAAATTTGTGGAAGGCAAGTTTTTCTATAGAAAAATTTGTGGAAGGCAAGTTTTTCTATAGAAAAATTTGTGGAAGGCAAGTTTTTCTATAGAAAAATTTGTGGAAGGCAAGTTTTTCTATAGAAAAATTTGTGGAAGGCAAGTTTTTCTATAGAAAAATTTGTGGAAGGCAAGTTTTTCTATAGAAAAATTTGTGGAAGGCAAGTTTTTCTATAGAAAAATTTGTGGAAGGCAAGTTTTTCTATAGAAAAATTTGTGGAAGGCAAGTTTTTCTATAGAAAAAATTGTGGAAGGCAAGTTTTTCTATAGAAAAAATTGTGGAAGGCAAGTTTTTCTATAGAAAAAATTGTGGAAGGCAAGTTTTTCTATAGAAAAAATTGTGGAAGGCAAGTTTTTCTATAGAAAAATTTGTGGAAGGCAAGTTTTTCTATAGAAAAATTTGTGGAAGGCAAGTTTTTCTATAGAAAAATTTGTGGAAGGCAAGTTTTTCTATAGAAAAATTTGTGGAAGGCAAGTTTTTCTATAGAAAAATTTGTGGAAGGCAAGTTTTTCTATAGAAAAATTTGTGGAAGGCAAGTTTTTCTATAGAAAAATTTGTGGAAGGCAAGTTTTTCTATAGAAAAATTTGTGGAAGGCAAGTTTTTCTATAGAAAAATTTGTGGAAGGCAAGTTTTTCTATAGAAAAATTTGTGGAAGGCAAGTTTTTTTAGAAAAATTTGTGGAAGGCAAGTTTTTCTATAGAAAAATTTGTGGAAGGCAAGTTTTTCTATAGAAAAATTTGTGGAAGGCAAGTTTTTCTATAGAAAAATTTGTGGAAGGCAAGTTTTTCTATAGAAAAATTTGTGGAAGGCAAGTTTTTCTATAGAAAAATTTGTGGAAGGCAAGTTTTTCTCTTGAAAAATTTGGTGGAAGGCAAGTTTTTCTCTACGGCAAGTTTTTCTATAGAAAAAATTGGTGGATGGCAAGTTTCTCTATAAAGAAAAAATTGGTGGATGGCAAGTTTCTCTATAAAGAAAAAATTGTGGAAATCAGAAAAAAATCAAATTCAAAATTTCTACCCACTGTTCCACTTGGCTGCTACTTGCACACAACATTTACATACCTCATCTCTGACAATAAAACAACAACAACAACAACAGAACGACAACTACAACGACATACACCTTTTGCAATGTCCTCTAAGTAACAACACACTCATTTAATATTTATTCCTCTCTAAATATTAAATATTATTTCGAGGGTTATTCTGCATTTCAAATAATCTGGCCATATTTCTTCTTTGCAAACAACAAGAACAACATGAACAGAAGTCGTAACTGTGGCCCGAGCAACAAAGGAGTGTAGAGAACACAGAAGCACATGAATGGGTGGTTGAGGGGAGAATGGCCACACATACACACTCCCGTCTCACATTGCCTCCTTATTCCGTCCCTCAGCATCTACAGTGAATAATTACTTAGATGTAAATGTTCTGACGTTGTGTCTCTTTCTTTTAAATGTTTTTTGTGTCGTTGCATGCATCCTGCGTATGCTCAGCCTGTGAGCTTGCTTGCATATGCATGCCTACCTTGCAACTATTCATCATCATCAGCATTTGGCCAGAGAATGGTAACAGGGGGAGTAATAGTAGCAATTGCACTACCCCAGTTTTTAAAGGGGGAGGATAAGGACAAAGGGGTTTGGCAAATATATTGCCAAAGTTCTGTTCCCCTTTCCACCCCTCTGGCTGCCAAACAGGCAGGCATTTACTTGCCATCATTGAATGCCACCACCATTCATGTCACCATGGCTGCTAACGCACACACACACACATAGACCAACGACAAGATGACAAGTGGCGCATTGTCTAAGTGCGTTGCAATCTAATGTTGCAAGCGTTGCAATTTTCTCCACTGCATTTTAAAGCAGGCAACAAAAATACGCCAAAACAACAAGAAGGGCAGAACATTTGTATATGTCCTGGGCCCAGCCAGCATCTAAGCCATCAATTCACAAACACACTCGCAACTACCTGGGCCATGAGACCCCCTTGCCACTGCCGCTATGTGTGTGTGTGTGGCAGAGGAAAAAATGCAATTCATGTCTTTTGTGTTCCTGATGCACCAATCCAATCCAACACAACCATCCACCCAACCGACCATCCATTCACCGAGGGCTTCTATGCACTTCGTTGTTTAGTTATTAATAATTAATTTTGTTTTATTTTTGATACGCGTTTAACATTTTTATTTATTTTCCTACATCTATTTTTTTCGCAGTGAGAGTGGGAATGTATGTGTGTGTGTGTGAGTTGTGTTCTATACATGTCTTTGACCTATTGTGAGTTGTGCATAAGGTGAACGCTTTCGCCATTAACAATTTTATTTTTTTGGATTGCCTTGCTAAATCCATACCCCCACTAAATCCCCTCATTCACCCCGCAAACAAAAACGAAACAATAAAGTTAATCAAGGATTAAATTTAAAATTCATAACTGCAGTTTATTTTTTGTCAACATACCAATCCGATCTTAGGGGTAAACTAAACAAATAACCATTTACTAAGTAAGTAAACCGGTAATGAGTGTGAGCAAGGCAAAATGGGAGAGAGAGAGGAGATAAACATCAAGATATTATAAAAAAAATCATTAAAACTATTTGGTTTTCTATAGAAAAATTTGTGAAAGGCAAGTTTTTCTATAGAAAAATTTGTGGAAGGCAAGTTTTTCTATAGAAAAATTTGTGGAAGGCAAGTTTTTCTATAGAAAAATTTGTGGAAGGCAAGTTTTTCTATAGAAAAATTTGTGGAAGGCAAGTTTTTCTATAGAAAAATTTGTGGAAGGCAAGTTTTTCTATAGAAAAATTTGTGGAAGGCAAGTTTTTCTCTAGAAAAATTTGGTGGAAGGCAAGTTTTTCTCTAGAAAAATTTGGTGGAAGGCAAGTTTTTCTCTAGAAAAATTTGGTGGAAGGCAAGTTTTTCTCTAGAAAAATTTGGTGGAAGGCAAGTTTTTCTATAGAAAAATCTGTGGAAGGCAAGTTTTTCTATAGAAAAATTTGTGGAAGGCAAGTTTTTCTATAGAAAAATTTGTGGAAGGCAAGTTTTTCTATAGAAAAATTTGTGGAAGGCAAGTTTTTCTATAGAAAAATTTGTGGAAGGCAAGTTTTTCTATAGAAAAATTTGTGGAAGGCAAGTTTTTCTATAGAAAAAATTGTTCTTCTATAGAAAAATATGTGAAACCCATGTTTTTCTATAGAAAAATATGTGGAAACCATGTTTTTCTATAGAAAATTGTGTGGAACCCATGTTTTTCTATAGAAAATTGTGTGGAGCCCATGTTTTTCTATAGAAAATTGTGTGGAACCCATTTTTTTCTATAGAAACTTGTGTGGAACCCATGTTTTTCTATAGAAAAATATGTGGAACCCATGTTTTTCTATAGAAAATTGTGTGGAACCCATGTTTTTCTATAGAAAATTGTGTGGAACCCATGTTTTCCATAGAAAAGGCAAGTTTTTCTACAGAAAAATATCTATAGAAAAACTTGCCTTCTTCAAATTTTTCTATAGAAAAAATTGTGGTAGGCAAGCTTTTTAATAGAAAAAGTATTTATTTCACAAACTCTATTCAAAATAATAGCCCTTAACTGGAAGCCCTTTTTACCGGTTCAAAAAAAAAATACAACAAAATATTTGAGCTCGATGTAAACAAATATTTGTCACAACAACATTTGTTTATTGATTCTCTCACCCATTTTTGGGGTTTCGCTATGTGTGTGTGTGTTTGTTTGTTTGATTGTGCATGAATGAGTGTGTTTCATTGACATTGTCTTTTGGAGTTTCAGGCAAATTGACATAATAAAAGTAAAACGTGTCTGCATAAATTAATTAATAAGTTAAGCTTCGAGCAAATGTGATAAAAATAAAGCAAAGAAGCCAACAACAAAAAACAATAAAAATAAAAAACAAAGTAACGAAATCAAATGACAACAATACAAATGTCACTAATTAATAATCATAAAAACAATAAAACAAGAAATACTAGCAGAGGGAGAGAGAGAGAGAGCCCTGATTTAAAAATTTAATTATTTATTTAAAAAAAATCTGTTTCATATTTATGATGTTCGACAGGGATAACCACCCTAGTTTACAAGTAGATATTTAATTTTTTTATATAAATTACAATTTAAGAATTATTTTTAATTACAACTATATATTGTTTATTTTTTGAAAACTGCTTCTGTTTTTTTTTCCGAAACCAGTTTTAATTTCCAATTTTATTTTATTTCCTAATTGCCAATTCAGACGTCATTGCTTCTTATATTTCGTTGTCATAAATTATTTGTTTGAAATTTTTAAATAGCATTTTTATTTTGATAACATATTTACAACAACAACAACACCCAGCATTCACACCTTTATGTCTTTGAGTCCGAAATGAAAATCAGTTTTGTGTATGTGTACATGTGTGTGTATGTTTTTTTTTTTGATTGCCTTTAAAAATAAATTGTGAATTTATTTTAGAAATTTATTTATTTTTGCCGTTGTTGTTGTTGTTTTTTTGTTGTTTGCATTTTTAATGACACGTGTAGACCATTCGCAATGGCCCTCCCTCATCCTAACTCTCTGGGAGCTTAGTGATGCTAATGAAAGCGAGTTTAAGATTTGAGATCAACAAGCAGCGTAAATGCCATTCGATATCATTGGCCTTAAGTACACTGCTGGTTATTTGAATAGGTTTAGTGCTCGTTTTTAATTGTTGTTAGAAAGATAAATGTAGCAAATTGTTATTATGAGAATAGCGAACTTCAAATTAAAAAAAAATATATTTTTTTTTAAATCGACGCCTTTTTAATCGTACCTTAAAAATTGTTATACCCTTCACCACACTGTGTTGTGACAGGCAAAAAGGGAACGACATAGACACATGGTTCCGTTTGAGAAAATGCATAGAATCACTTTCTGAGTCGATTAGATGTCCATCTGTCCGTCCATGTATTTTTGTGAACAAAGTACAGGTCGCATTTATGATCCGATTCGGAAAATCGCTTCAGATTTAGATATAGCTCCCATATATATTTTCGTTCGATTTAATGTAAATGGTGCACCAAAGTCCCTATATATCTCTCGATTTGCACGAAATTTGGCACAGCGTAATGAATTAGGTCTAGAATGATGTGTGTTAAGGTTCGTGAAAATCGGTTCGGATTTAGATATAGCTCCCATATATATTTTCGTCCGATTTTATGTAAATGGTGCACCAAAGTACAACTATATCTCTCGATTTGCACGAAATTTGGCACAGCGTAATGAATTAGGCCTAGGATGATGTGTGTTAAGTTTCGTGAAAATCGGTTGAAATTTAGATATAGCTCCCATATATATTTTCGTTCGATTTAATGTAAATGATACACAAAAGTCCCTATATATCTTTCGATTTGCACGAAATTTGGCACAGCGTAATGAATTAGGCCTAGAATGATGTGTGTTAAGTTTCCGGTCCAGATTTACATATAGCTTCTATATCTGACCAAATGAAAAAAAATAGTCTCGGTTGCAAAACGACATGTTTATGGATCCAATTGCATTTTACTGGCCCTTTAAAAATGCGACGTCTGTTAGGATTCATCTGCTGAATATACCCAAAGTGGTGAAGGGTATCATATAGTCGGCCCCGTCCGACTTTACAACTTTCCTTAATGGTTTTTTAATCCACCCAAGAGTTTGTAACGCCGCGAAATATTGGTCCTAGACACACCTTTATGTATACCGATCGTCATATATTGACTAGCTGAGTCGATCTAGATATGTGTGTCCGTCCGTCTGTCCATTATAATTTATAATCACAATACAGGCCACAGTTATGGACCAATCTTCAATTTTCTTGCATGTAGGATGGGTTCTGCCCAATGAAGACCCCTATTGTTTTTGGTAAAGATCGGTTAATATTTAGGGGATGGCATGGTTTAAAAACTCTACATTGGTCTGATTTTCTGGTCGCTCCAGAAGACGCAATTATAGCCCAAACATAGCGAATTTTTACTTGGAGAAGGGGATCGGGTCAAAGAATAAGCATGCCTGTTTTGATAAAGATCGGTCAATATTTAGCGGTTCAAATGGGCCCTGACTTTTGTGTGAAAAATTACAAAATTTGTATTCTATGGCATATAGATTTAACCCTGAAGGACATAGACCCGAGAAGTTGATAGGATATCCAAGAGGAGCCGTTGACCTATAAATTGATACCAATTTTTATTGACGTATGTAGTCGGATGTGGGAGTTACACTTAAATATTTACCGGTGCTTACGTATTCATATATTATTTAGTAACCCATTACCACACTAAATATAGCGCTGATCGCTTTGAAATTTTCCATGAGGATCCGGGTATGGTCAAGGACAACGTCTGTAATTTTCGGTGATGATCAGATAATAATTTTGGAATGAAGTGGACCGAAAACTTAATTTTTTGTGTTATTTTCGAGTTGATCTATAGACTTCAAATGAAAGCCGAACATCACAACACAACCCACGGTGAGGGGAATCTGGACAATAGCTGTACTGAATACTCGTAATATTCGGAAAATATGTCAGTGTGAGGAAGAGGTGCTGTTTGCCTCTAATCGGGCAAGAGGGTGCAAATATCACGAAATATTGCCCAGTCTCGGAATAAACATCCGCAGAAAATTTGAGTTCCGTGGTAGATGTGTAGGGTATCGTATGGTCGGCCCCGTCCGACTATACTGCTCCGCTCACTGGTTTAAGTAATAATTTTTTGGAGGTCTAGGAGGCCCAAGGCGTGGATTTTTTAAATAATAATTTTTTGGAGGTCTAGGAGGCCCAAGGCGTGGATTTTTTAAATAATAATTTTTTGGAGGTCTAGGAGGCCCAAGGCGTGGATTTTTTAAATAATAATTTTTTGGAGGTCTAGGAGGCCCAAGGCGTGGATTTTTTAAATAATAATTTTTTGGAGGTCTAGGAGGCCCAAGGCGTGGATTTTTTAAATAATAATTTTTTGGAGGTCTAGGAGGCCCAAGGCGTGGATTTTTTAAATAATAATTTTTTGGAGGTCTAGGAGGCCCAAGGCGTGGATTTTTTAAATAATAATTTTTTGGAGGTCTAGGAGGCCCAAGGCGTGGATTTTTTAAATAATAATTTTTTGGAGGTCTAGGAGGCCCAAGGCGTGGATTTTTTAAATAATAATTTTTTGGAGGTCTAGGAGGCCCAAGGCGTGGATTTTTTAAATAATAATTTTTTGGAGGTCTAGGAGGCCCAAGGCGTGGATTTTTTAAATAATAATTTTTTGGAGGTCTAGGAGGCCCAAGGCGTGGATTTTTTAAATAATAATTTTTTGGAGGTCTAGAAGGCCCAAGGCGTGGATTTTTTAAATAATAATTTTTTGGAGGTCTAGAAGGCCCAAGGCGTGGATTTTTTAAATAATAATTTTTTGGAGGTCTAGAAGGCCCAAGGCGTGGATTTTTTAAATAATAATTTTTTGGAGGTCTGTTGACAAGTAATTAGAAGGGCTGTACTGAATATTAGTATTATTTGTTGACCTCTAGTCGGTTAAGAGGGTGCAAATATCGCGACATATTTTCCATGTTTAGAATATGGAACCACTGAATGTCGGTCCGCTCACAGTTTTTTTGTTTTTTTTTATATTTTTATAGAAAAAAAAATAAAATAATGATTTTTAAAATCCACATTACCATTAAAACACTAATTTTTATAGCCAATTTCCAAATAATAACCCAAAAGCGATTTCTTCTTATTTGTTAGCCTCCTTGGGTATTGAACTACCAACAACATTTATGCCAATGACCTATATTACCCCCTCCCCACCCCACCGCATCACATAACTTCATTTATTTTTTTGCTCGTGTTACGTTTTTTTTTTGTTGATTATTACTGTTGTTGTTGTTGTATTTCTATTTTAATATTTTTGTTAATATTTAAATAAATGAATTATTAATGCAAACAATAAATTTTAGCCGAGTCATAAACAGTGTTTTCTTCTCTTCGTCTCCGTCATCTGCTGTTGTTGCCACCGCTGTCGAGGTTTCTTCACCAAAAAAAAAACAAATATTTTAAATAAAATAAAACAAACTCGACAACAACAAACCCCTACACCTATTTAACACCCGAAAAAAAGTTTGTCATTCGCCCAGAGCAGAGCAGAGCAAACTCCAAACAAACCCCCACCTCCCTCGCTACGCTCTTTCTGCAAAATAAAAATAAACCGTCAAAATGAAATCAAGTATTCGAACTGAGCGCACAAGAAGTAAATAAAAAACAACAACAACAGCAACGAATCCAAAGCAACAAAGTCAGGCGAAACACACAAAAAAATTAAATAAAAATGAATAATAATAATAAAAAAATAACAGGCAACAACAACAACAACACCAACGAAGAAATAAATAAATATACAAATCAGAACGCACGTGTACCGATTTATTGTTATAACTTTTATTGTTTTTTTGCTTTTTATTTTTTGTTTCAATTCGGGATTCCCCTGCCGTTTTGGCACCCCTGCTTCTCACAAGCGGTTAATAACAACAAATAAATGTTTAATCAAGAAATAAATTTGTATATCAATTTTTGTAACAAAGTTTGTAGCTATTGAAAATCCACGAGCAACAGTTAAATAAAAACACAAATACACACACATACAAATTATTGGGCCACACACATATTTAATAATTATGACAGGGATTTTTCGGAAGATGATGACGGATGAAACCCTCAAAGAAAGAAAACCTATTGACGTAAAAAATATTTCTAAAAAATCATCGCCTTTATATGGGACCTTAGAAAATATTTTTCAAAAAATCCACGCCTATATTTGGGACCTTAGAATATATTAAAAAAAATTCACGCCTATATTTAGGACCTTTGAAAAATATTTATAAAACAACAATTTCATGTCAATGGTCCCTCGAAGGGACATCCCTTCACCACTTTATGTATATTGTACATATGTATCCTAACAATGGGACAAATTTATGTAAATCGATTTATAGCAGAGTAGCGTGTATCAATACACAGTATACCACACTGTCAAAAATATAGCCTCAATCATACACCTGTTCGAAATATATATGGTACGTTGTGCAAAATTTCGTGCCAATCCCAAAAGCATTAGGAGTTTGGTACACCATTTACATAAAATCGGACGAAAATATATACGTGGGACCTACATCGAAATCTCAACCGATATTCTCGAAACTAAACTTACCTCATTCTAGACTCAATTAGTGTACGATATGCCAAATTTAGTAAAAATCGGACGAAAAAATATATGGGAGCTATATCTAAATCTTAACCGTTTTTCACGAAACTTAGCACACATCATTCTAGGCCTAATTCAGTAGGCTGTGCCATATTTCGTGTAAATCGAAAGATGCACTATTTACCTAAAATCGGACGAAAATATATATGGGAGCTATATCTGAATCTGACACACATTATTCTGGACCTAATACAGTACGCTATGCTAAATTTCGTGCAAATCGAAAGATTTGTATTGATTTAGTGCACTATTTACATAAAATCGGACGAAAATATATTTCTAAATCTGAACCGATTTCTACGAAATTTAACACACATCATTCTAGACTTAATTCAGTACGCTATGCCAAATTTCGTGCAAATCGAAAGATATATAGGGACTTTGGTGCACTATTTACATAAAATCGGACGAATATATATATATATATATATATGAGAGCTATATCTAAATCTGAACCGATTCTCACGAAACTTAACACACATAATTCTAAGCTAAATTCAGTACGACATGCCAAATTTCGTGCAAATCGAGAGATTTGTAGGGATTTAGTGCACCATTTACATAAAATCGGACGAAAAACATATGTGAGCTATATATAAATCTGACCCGATTTTCTAGAAACTTAACACACTTCATTCTAGCTTAATTCAGTACGATATGCTAAATTTCGTGCAAATCGAAAGATTTGTAGGGATTTAGTGCACCATTTACCTAAAATCGGACGAAAATATATATATATATATATATATGGAGCTATACCTAAATCTGAACCGATTTTCACGAAACTTGGCACACATTATTGTGGACCTAGTTCAGAACCCTATGCACAATTTCGTAGAAATCAATAGATATATAGAGAGTTTGGTGCATCATTTACATAAAATCGGACAAAACTATATATAGGAGCTATATCTTAATCTGAAACGATTTTCACGAAACTTAGCACACATCATTCTGGACCTAATTCAGTGCGATATGCTAAATTTCGTGCAAATCGAAGGATATATAGGGACTTTGGTGCACTATTTACCTAAAATCGGACAATAATGTATATGGGAGCTATATCTAAATCTGAACCGATTTTTCCCAATTTCAATAGGGTTTGTGCCAAATAAGTGACTTGTGCCAAATTTCATCCAAATCGGATCATAAATGCGACCTGTACTTTGTTTACAATTTAACATCTACAGACATGCTTAAATCGACTCAGAAAGTGATTTTATGCATATTCCCAAAAGGAACCATGTGTCTATCTCGTTTCCTTTTGCCTGTTAGAAACATATGCACAAAAACATAATACCCTGTACCACAGTGTGGTGAAGGGTATAAAAATATAGGCATATATACGGGACCTTCAAACATATTATGAAAGAAAATTATATTTTAAAAAATCCATGTCTATCCTCAGGTCTTCAAAAATATTGTTCAGTACAGCCCTGCTAATTACTTGTCCAGATTCCCTTCACCATGGGTTGTGGTGTGATGTTCGGCTTTCCATTGTGGCCTATAGATCGACTCAAAAAAACACAAAACATTATGTTTTGGGTCTATTTCATCCCAAAATTATTATCTGATCATCACCGAAAATTATAGGCGTTGTCCTTGACCACAACTGGAATATCATGAAAAAATTCAAAGCGATCAGTGCTATATTCCTGCCCTCTAGTGTGATAGTGGGTTTGCCAAATAATATCTGAGTGCGTAAGCACCTCTAAATATTTAAGTGGTATCAATTCAAAGATCAACCACTCCTCTTGGATATATTATCAACTTATAATTGTTATGTAATTTAAAGGTCAACTATACTTAGAATATAGAATTTTGGATTTTTAAGATACATCAACTTTTCGGCTCTATGTTCTTCAGGGGTATGCGCTATAGAATACAAATTTTGTAATTTTTCACACAAAAGTCTGGGTCCATTTGACACGCTAAATATTAATCAATCTTTATCAAAATAGACATACTTATTATTTAGCCCGATCCTGTTTTCCATGCAAAAATTCACGGTGTTTGGGCCATAATTGCGGCCTCTATAACTACCAGAAAAACCGACAAAAATTAAGTATTTGGTCCATTTCATCCCATAAATATTAACCGATATTTACCAAAAACAATAAGGGGTCTTCATTGGCCACAACCCATCCTACATGCAAAATTTCGTGTAGATTGTTCCATAACTGTGGCCTGTATAGTGTTTACAAATTATAATGGACAGACGTACGGACGGACAGACACACATGTCTAGATCGACTCAGCTAGTCGAGATATGACGATCGGTATACTTAAAGGTGGATGTAGGACCAATATGTCGCGGCGTTACAAACTCTTGGGGCTGCACAAAGCTATAATACCCTGACAACATAGTTGTGTAGGGTATAACAATAGGGGTCTTCATTGGTCAGAACCCATCCTACATGCAAAATTTTGTGAAGATTGGCCCATAACTGTGGAGTGTATCATGTTTACAAATTTTAATGGTCAGACGGACGGACACACATGTCTAGATCGACTCAGCTAGTCGATATATGACGATCGGTATACTTAAACGTGGGTGTAGGACCAATATTTCGCGGCATTACAAACTCTTGGGGCTGCACAAAGCTATAATACCCTGACAACATAGTTCTGTAGGTTATAAACAAAACTGTTCGAAAATTTATTTTAAAAAACTAATAATGAGTTTTTACGAAAAAAAAAATTACAACGACTCCAGCAAGCATTCGTATGTATGTAAGCCCCACATCTGTACACTTTATTTTATAATAAATGAATAAACATAATTGTTTTTATTTTGTACTTCCTGCCAAAAGGGTAGGGGCAACAACGAAAGAAAAAAAATATTTTAATTAAAACCGCCTTCAATTTCAACAGAAACAAAAAACAGCAACGAACATCAAAGTAATAAGTTGCAATCGAACGCACACAATATGTTTCTATTTTTTCAGCGAACCTCCACACTAAACATTGTTGTTGTTGGTTTTGTATGTAATGAAGTTTCTACTGCTGTTGTTGTTGTTTTTTAGCTGATGTGTTACAAATCCAAAGAAAAACACGCACTGTCATCATGACGGCTATGTTTTTTTCTTGTTGTAGTTGTTGCTGTTGTTTTCCTCCGCTAAAAGGAAAACTAACGAAAACTTGTAATTACAACAATTGTAACATAGACCGAGTTATTTTTTTTTAAGTAAAAAAAATAACCATACTCTACGCAACATACACATTCACACACACACACTTTACAAATAAACATCAAACAATAGAAATAAAATATTAAACAAATAACAACAACAACGGCATTAATTAAATGTATTGTATTTTTTATGAAGTGGTGGTGAGAAGGAGGCATTTTAATAACCCAGTGAACATAATGACCGAACATAAACATAGAACAACTCTGCACTGCAGAGTCTGCAGTATCCTTAAGGGCGTAATATTTTCTCTATAAAAAAGAGAGAGAAATAAAGAGCGCATCTATCAACAGATAGATAGGGTAGCTCTGCTCTGTAGATAGAGGCTATAGATAGCTCTATAGAGGCTATAGATAGCTCTATAGAGGCTATAGATAGCTCTATAGAGGCTATAGATAGCTCTATAGAGGCTATAGATAGCTCTATAGAGGCTATAGATAGCTCTATAAAGGCTATAGATAGCTCTATAAAGGCTATAGATAGATCTATAGAGGCTATAGATAGCTCTATAGAGGCTATAGATAGCTCTATAGAGGCTATAGATAGCTCTATAGAGGCTATAGGATAGCTCTGCATCTATCTATAGATAGAGAACTATCCTTTTTGTCTACAGAATAAATTTCCCCTAAAATTTTTTACTGGGTTACCATATGTTACCAATTACCCGCCTGCTGACAAGCCATTCACCCAGCCTGCCAGCCAACAAGTAAGCAAACAAATAATAACATTTGCTACGAATAATTATTTTTTTATTATTTTAATTCATTGCAATGTCTATAATTAAAATATAAAAAAAATTAACTTCGACACATATACCTACATACATACACACATGTGTGCAGCATATATTTAAATATTAAGAAATTATATGTATGTCGGTAATGAGAAAATGAAAAACGAAAATTAAGCCAGGGAAAATGTGATGACATGAGCCACCACCACCCGACACTATAATTAAGGGGAGCAGAACTAACCCCTAATGAGGGAAGTGGAATATAGGCATAAGTGTGATTTAAAACTACTTTTTTCAAAGGCATTTTTATGCCGGTACTTTAAAACTAATATTTCTCCATTCTGATAAAAATATTATTTTAAGCATTATCAATAGGCATGGATTTTTATACCCTACACAACTAAGTTGTCAGGGTATTATAGCTTTGTGCAGCCACAAGAGTTTGTAACGTCGCGAAATATTGGTCCTAGACCCACCTTTATGTATACCGATCGTCATATCTCGTCTAGCTGAGTCGATCTAGACACGAGTGTCTATCCGTCCGTCCGTCCGTTTTTTAAACATATTTTTAAAGTCCCTAACATTGGCATGGAGTTTCTAAAAATATTTTTTAAGGCCTCTCATATTGGCGAGGATTTTAATACCCTACACAACTATGCTGTTTGGGTATTATGGCCTTGTGCAGCCCCAAGAGTTTGTAACGCCGCGAAATATTGGTCCTAGACCCACCTTTAAGTATACCGATCGACATATCTCGACTAGCTGAGTCGATATAGACATGTGTGTCCATCCGTCCTTCCGTCTGTCCATTATAATTTGTAAACACGATACAGGCCACCGTTATGTACCAATCTTCACGAAATTTTGCATGTAGGATGGGTTGTGGCCAATGAAGACCCCTTTTGTTTGTGGTAAAGATCGGTTAATATTTAGGGGACGAATGGACCAAAACTTTATTTATGTCTGATTTTCTGGTCGCTCCAGAGGCCGCAATTATGGTCCAAACATTGCATGAAGGAGGGAATCGGGCCAAAGAATAAGCATGCCTGTTTTTATAATGATCGGTCAATATGAAGCGGGTCAAATGGACCCAGAATTTTGTATGGCAAAAATGTGTATTCTATAGCGTATAGATTTACCCCCGAAGGACATAGAGCCGAGAAGTTGATAGCATATCCAAGAGGAGTGGTTGACCATTAAATTGATACCAATTTTATTGTCGTATGTACTCGGACATGGGAGTTATTCTTAAATATTTACAGGTGCTTATGTATTCAGATATTATTTAGTAAACCATTACTATAGTGGAGGGCGGAAATATAGCGTTGATCGTTTAGAAATGTTCCATGAGGTTCCAGTTATGGTCAAGGACAACGCCTATAATTTTCAGTGATAATCACATAATAATTTTGGGATGAAGTGGATCGATAATTTAATTTTTTTGTTTGTTTTTTGGAGTCGATCCACGATGAAGGAAATCTGGACAAGTAATTAGAAGGGCTGGACTAAATATTAGTAACTAGAATATGCCCGCAACTTCGTTATCGAATGTAGGAAATATTTAAAAATGTATTAACATCATCAACCATCCAACAAAACCTCATGCATACCCCGATTCTACACCCCCACAATGATTCCAAATTTCCGGATTCCAACTCTATTGTTTCACCCACAATTTAAATTGTACCAAATTTAGTACACAGTAGTACGAATTTCCAAAACTTCCAAAATACCCCAATCATACACACCGATAGTGATTCTAAGCCCATGCTTTAGGTGCACCCGCAATTCAAATTGTACCAAATTTTGTACATAGTTATGCCAATTTCCAAAACTTCCTACATACCCCAATTCTACACCCCCACGGTCATCCTAAATCCAAGTTTCAGGATTCCAACTTTATCGGTTGACCTACAAATCAAATTGTAGCAAATTTAGTGCACCAATTCCAATTTCCAAAACTTCCTACTTAACTCAAACCAACACCCCCACAGTGATCCTAAATCTAAGTTTCAGGATTCAAACTCTATCCCTTTACCCACAATTCGAATTGTACCAAATTTAGTACAAAGTGGTACGAATTTCCAGAACCTCCTTCTTACCCCAAACCAACACCCCCACAGTGATCCTAAATCTAAGTTTCAGGATTCCAAAACTATCGGTTTACCCACAATTCAAATTGTACAAAATTTAGTACACAATAGTACCAATTTCCAAAACTTACCTCAATCCTACACCTCCACAGTGACCCTAAATCAAAATTTCACGATTTCAACTCTATCGCTTCACCCACAATTTAAATTGTACCAAATTCAGTGCACATTAGTACAAATTTCCAAAACTTCCTGCATATTTCAATTTTACTCCTTAACAATGATCCTGACTCCAAATTTCATGATTCTAGATCTATTGATTCACCTAAAATAAACTTGCACCATATTTAGTACCATTTAGCACCCATAAGTATTAATTTGTTAAACTGAATCCTGACCCTAATCCTACATCCCTACAATGATCCTAACTCCTTCAAATCCAAATTGTACCAATTATAGTACGATTTAGTACTTTTCGTACACATAAGTAAAAATTTCCAAAACTACGTACATATTCCAATCCTACACTCCGATGGTAATGTTACTTTAAATTTTCAGGATTCCAGCTCGTTTTGTGCCTCCAATTTGTACTAAATATAGTACCATATAGTACTTTTCGTACACATGAGTACACGCTTTCCAAACTCGCCTCATATCGACCCTACTTCTCAACCTTAATTTGCATTCCAAATTTCAAGTTTTTAGCTCAATCCATTCATATGCTACGATGTACCAAGTGCTAATTGTACCAAATTTAGTACATTTCGGATACTTATAGTTCGAGTTTCCAAAAAAGCCCTTTGCTACATCTAAATGTCAATATTTTCAAATTTTTTAAAATATTTTTTTTCAATATTTTTTAAAATATATTTTTTAAAACCTCAGTCATAGGCGTGGATTTTATGAAAAACATTTTTTAAGATTTAGCCAAAAATAAAGTATTTGTTAAAGCTTGAGCCAGGTCTCAACAAAAGTAGGTCCTAAAAATATTTTTACATCATATATATTTATTAAAACCTCCCCTAATCTTAATAATAATAAAAGCATGCTGTTTTCCATTTGAAATTACTAACCCATTTTCCTTTCTTTTTAATTACAATTCTCAACTAATAATTTGTTCAAAGAAATTTTTTTCCAATACATCTCTAATTATTAAATTATAAATTGAATTAAATTTTTGTATAGCATTTCAATTTTTTCCCACATCAGAATTTTATATCTAAAGAAAGGCAATCTAATAATGTTAACCCTTTAATCATGTCGTGCCCCCATACCCCTCCCTTTGCCAGCCAGCCAACCAACCAATCAGCCATCTCCGGCACTTTCAACAATTCAATATTTATTGTTTTTTTTGTATTATAAATTAGTTTGTTTGTTGTTGTTGTTCTAGTAGTTTTTCATTTATTATTATTATTCTATTTTTTTTCAATTCATTACATTTAATTTCATTGTGTTTCTCAACAATAATTATAATTTTTTTTCTTCTTTTTCTGTTTCTTGTTCTCCTTCTTCGTTTTCTAGTACTACTTCTTCATTGTTATTATACATTTTTTGTATGTGTTTTTATATAGTTTATTTGTTGTTGTATTAATGAGTAATTAAGCCAAAGTTCTAATTACAAATGAAGGCGTTAATATTAAAGTTTTTCAATTGTGTTTTGGATGGGAGGGGGGTAAAGGGATTTTTGGCCTTACCCTAGACTTGGCCATATTACTAATTAAAGTAAAGTTGATTTTTTTTTTTTATAAAAAACTTGTCAGAGGGGTGTAAGTGCTATTTAATATAATTTTTAAATACGAATTAGGGGATTAATAATAACAACAAAATTTAAGTTACAATAGGGATCAGTTGGCAAGTTGGCACTCCAAGACATATTCACTTTACGCGTCATTTTGACGCTTAACGCTTCACAGAATACACTTTCTTTAAAAGGAGAAAATAAAGATCGAACATTCAGGAGTATTTTCTCCAACCAATGTTGCCACCTATTTCGACTCCAAGGCAACAAAACTAAATTATTACAATATTATATATGTCAAAATCCTTTAAGCGTTACGTATTTACTTAAATAAAGCGAGGATTCAAACCACAAACCATAAACACACACCATTTATGTGAACATAGAAAATGAAGGACATCATCCTGAACCTCTTTCCAGTCGAAAAATAAATTTCTATAGTAAAATCGTATTTAATGAAATATACAGAAATGGTACACCATTCTAGTGGGGATTTGAACCATTAACGTGGATTCTATAGCTTTTATGTTGAGGGGAGAAGTGACGTATACCCCTTAAGGAGTATTTCTTCCAATGGAAGTATCAACATACTGTGCTCCCTTAGAGTAGAAAAATACTAACCAATACAAAAATTGTAGGAAAATCTATATGCAGCAATGATATTTTAATTCAACAGGGATTCGAACCCCAAAACAACTTTCTACATGTTTTATGCGCGAGGAAGAATTAAAGGATATGCATTGAACAGTAATTTTTTCTAAAGAAGTTTCAACATTCCACCACTCTTTAGTGCTGGAAAATGCAATTTAATAGTAAAACTATTACAAAAATGGTATTTGATCAGTACAACGTCGGTACTGAAATATAGCGGGGATTTAAACCCTGAATCTTCTTTAAACAGGGTTTGATGTGAAAGAAAGATGTAAAGGGTGTGGCTTAAGGAGCATTTCCTTTATTGGAAGTGGCAACATTCCACCACGCCTTAATATAGAAAAACGCAATCTAGTAGCAATGCCATATCAAAAATGATAAGCATAAATCGTATACCACTAAAGCTGGGATTTGAACCCTAAATCTTCTAACAACAGGATTTTTGTGAAACGGAGAAGTGAAGGATATGTCTTAAAGAGCATTTTCTCCAATGGAAGTTACAACATTCCATCAGTCCTTAGTATAGAAAAGCGCAATTTAGTAGTAACACAATATCAAAATCGTTAAATATAAATTGTACTTAAATATAGCTGGGATTTGAACCCCAAACCTTCATTTGTCAGGTTTCATATGAAATAAAGATGTGAAGGGTGTACCCTAAGGTGCATTTCTTCCAATGGGAGTTGTAACACTACGTCACTCTTTAGCATAGAAAAACGGAATTTAGTAGCAGTACCATATCAGAAAGGATGAGTATAAATCGTATATCAATAAAGCTGAGATTTGAACCCTATATCTTCTAAAAACAGGGTTTTTGTGAAAGGGAGAAGTGAAGGGTATGCCTTAAGGAGCATTTCTCCCACTGTAAGTTGCAATATTCCATCAGTCCTTAGTATAGAAAAACGCAATTTAGTAGTAGCACCATATCGAAATGGATAAATACCAATCGTACTTAAATAAAGCTGGGATTTGAACCCTAAAAATTCCACGTATAGGTTTCATGTGAAAGAAAGAAGTGTAGTGCATTCTCTAAGGAAAATTTCTATTAATGGAAGTTGAAACATTCCATCAGTCCTTAGTATAGAAAAACGCAATGCAATAGTAATACCACATCAAAATGGATGAGTATAAGTTGTACATAAATAAAGCTGGGATTTGAACCGCAAACCTTCATTTTTCAGGTTTCATATGAAAGGAAGAAGTGAAGTGTGTGGCTTAAGGAGCATTTCTTCTAATGGGAGTTGCAACACTCTGTCACTCTTTAGTATAGAAAAAAAGTCATTTAGTAGCAATGTCATATCAAAAAGGATAAACATAAATCGTATGTCAATAAAACTGGGATTTAAACCCTAAATCTTCCAAAAACAGGATTTTTTTGAAAGGGAGAAGTGAAGGGTACGCCTTAAGGAGCATTTTATCCAATGGACAATGCAACATTACCTCAGTCCTTAGTATAGAAAAACGCAATATAAACATTGATAAGTATAAGTTGTTCTTAAATAAAGCTGGGATTTGAACCGCAATCCTTCATTTTACAGGTTTTATATAAAAGAGAGAAGTGAAGGGTGTGCCTTAAGGAGCATTTCTTCCAATGAGAGTTGCAACATCCCGTCACTATTTAGTATAGAAAAACGAAATTTATTAGCGATACCATATCAAAAAGAATAAGTACAAGTCGTATGTCTATAAAGCTGGGATTTGAACCCTAAATCTTCTAAAAACAAGGTTTTTGTGAAAGGAGGAAGTGAAGAATATGCCTTAAAGGGCAGGTGTATGCCTTAAGGAGCATTTCTTCCAATAGAAGTTGCAACATTCCATCAGTCCATAGTATAGAAAAATGCAATTTAGTAGTAACACCATATAGAAGTGGACACATACAAATCGTACTTAAATACAGCTGGGATTTGAACCCTATACCTTCCACGTATAGGTTTCATGTGAAAGAAAGAAGTGTAGTGCACTCCTTAAGGAGCATTTCTTCCAATGGAAGTTACAACATTCCATCAGTCCTTAGCATAGAAAAACACAATTTATTAGTAACACAATATCAAAATGGATAAGTGAAGTTGTACTTAAATATAGCTGGGATTTGAACCGCAAACCTTAATTTTTCAGGTTTCATATGAAAGGAAGAAGTGAAGTGTGTGGCTTAAGGAGCATTTCTTCCTGTGGGAGTTGCAACACTTCGTCACTCTTTAGTATAGAAAAATTCAATTTAGTAGCAATGCCATATCAAAAAGGATAAGTATAAATCGTATGTCTATAAAGCAGGGATTTGAACCCTAAATATTCTAAAAACAGGATTTTTGTGAAAGGAGGAAGTGAAGAATATGCCTTATAGAGCAGGAGTATGCCTTAACGAGCATTTCTTCCAATAGAAGTAGCAACATTCCATCAGTCCATAGTATAGAAAAATGCAATTTAGTAGTAGCACCATATAGAAGTGGACACATGCAAACCGTACTTAAACAATGCTGAGATTTGAACCCTAAACCTTCCACGTATAGGTTTCATGTGAAAGAAAGAAGTGTAGTGCACTTCTTAAGGAGCATTTCTTCCAATGGGAGTTGCAACACTTCGTCACTCTTTAGTATAGAAAAATGCAATTTAGTAGCGATGCCATATCAAAATGGATACATGTATGTCGTATGTCAATAAAGCTGGGATTTGAACCCTAACTCATGTATAAATAGGGTTTTTGTGAAAGGAAGAAGTAAAGGGTATGTCTTAAGGAGCATTTCTTCCAATGGAAGTTGCAACATTACATCAGTCCTTAGTATAGAAAATGGCAATTTAGTAGTAACATCATATCAAAATGGATACGTATAAATTGTACTTAAATAAAGCTGGGATTTGAACCCCAAACCATATTTCTGTAGGTTTCATGTGAAAGGAAGAAGTGAAGAGTATCCCTTTAGGAGTATTTCTATCAACGGAACTTGTATTATTCCATCACTCCTTCATGTTAAAAAACACAATTCAAAATTAGAACCATGTAAAAGCAAATATACAGATATTTGTAGTTAAATAAAACTGGGATTTGAACCCCAAAACCTTCATTTGTACACATTTTATGTAAATGAAGAAAATGTAGAATATATCTCTAGGAGTATTTTTTCCAAAGGATGACTTAACATCCTGCATCTCCTTTACTCTGAAAAATATCCTGCAATGATATAACTTTTTTAAAAATGAATCTAAAAATACCAATATGAATGAAGCTCAATTTTGTTGTTTAGAAGTAATGACTATATGTAGGTTACGGGTGAGAGGTGTGGAAGAGGTGAACCCCATCTACAGAATTTTTTATATACATAAATATATTTATGTATGTATGTGTGTGTTTATATTGATTGAGTTTAAACATTAATTATTTATTGATTCCCTAGTTCAATCGTCGTCGTCGTCGCCATCGTCAATCTACATCATAGTCGCCATAGAGCACTCCTTCAAAAATATATATCCCCTTCTCCCTTTCCAAGGGGTTCTTTTGGTATTTCTTGACAAAAAAAAGAAAAACAGAAAAAAATAAACAAAAAAATAAAACTTCATTTCCTTGTAATAAACTAATAAATATTGATGGATGTATGGCTTGGCTAAATGGATGGATGACTGCTGGGATGCTATATTCTGCATTCTCTTGTAAAAATACAATAACAACAACAACACCAGCCATAGTAACAATTATTCAAACAAAAAGATAGAAATCATCATCTTCGTCAACAAAGAAAGAAATGCATATCCATTGGAGTTTGGGTGAGTGTGTGTGTGCGTGTTGGTATGCCTACAATGGTTGATCACATGGACGGACAAGATGCCTGGCTGGTCGCCTGCCACCAACTACAAACACATCCTTGTGTGCCGTCTTTTTTGTTGTCGTTGTTGTTGTTGATTTTTTTTATAAATTACACATTTTAATGCATTCGAACAGATGTGTTAAAATTCGTAAAGTAATAAAATATTTGTTTGTGCGTATGTCTCTCCGGGTGTGTGCGTGTGTAAAGAAATAAAAATAATGAAATAAATAAATACAAGAAAAATTGCTTGGGTCTGTTGTCGTAGTTGGATAAATGGAGATGAATGTCTTGTGGAAAGAACAGCCAGCCAGGCAATTGAGGCAGGCAGCCAGACTCAATTGCGGCATTGCATTGACGCTGAAGACGACGACGATGACGACGGTGTGCAGGTCGGCCAAAAACTTCAAAGAGAAATGAAAGAGTAAACAACAATCTCATTGTGTTTAAATAAGAATGTTGTTTGTTTTCGATTAAATGCCTTCTTCTTTTTCGTCTTCTGGCTTCGCATCTTGGCTTATTTTGGGGTAAGACATATGGGAATTAACATAAATAATCCTAGTATATTAGGGGAGGATGTAAGGATCGGTATTACAATTATCCAAGCTCTAAGACCAAAATGGTCTAAGGTGGAACGACGATCTCTGATCCTTAATTTTGGTTCCAAAATATATCCTTTTTTCCACATCCTCCCCAATATATAGAGATTGTAAATTTCGATACAAAAATTATCCAAACCCTAAGACCCCAATGGTAGACTATCGATCTCTAATCCTTAATTTTTAATCCTTAATTATGATTCCAAAATATATCCTTTTTTTTTCATTTCCACCCCAATATATCACCACACAACATTGTACCAACCATACATCTTTACATCGTTCATCCTCATCATAATATATCCAGATGTATATCTTAAGATTTCGAAAAAGAAAAAAAACATATAAATGAACGTCCAATATGATTTTGATTTCGTTCCTTCTCGTTTTCCTTATAGAGTTAATTTGCCACATGTGTGTGTGTGTGTGTGCATCACATTTTTTCAGCTCATCATAATTTTGTTTCGGTTTTTTATTTGATTTCTTCTCTCTGCGTTTTTTTTTCATAAATTACCGCATTTATTGTCGGCAGATACATTTTTAATAATAAAAATAATGAAAATGAAACAGAAATACGGCGAGAGAGAAAAAAAAACGACGAAATAATAATTCACAATTAATGCCAAGCAATAATGATCAGACTTGATGCCACAAGGACAGTGGAACCAACTGGGAAAATATAGGAAAACAAAATTTTGAAAATAAAAAACGAAAATAAATCAAAAATATTCAACAAGAAAAGAAAACCATAAAAAATATTGAAATTTTTCTTAAAGATGTTAGTCCACTTAACCCGAATTTTAAAGCCTATATCTTCATTTTAGATCATTTCGGTGGGAGGATAAAATAAAGAGCATGTGTCCAGGAATATTTCGTACAAGTAACCATATCCCCTCCCACATCCCCCACCCACTGAAAATCCATCCTCAATAATAAAATTTATCAAAAATCTTTAAATAACATATATGGAGAAATATAGTTAAAAAAATCTCAATTTTGAGGCCCAATCCTTTTTTCTACACATATATTGTAAATGAAGGACATATATCATAGGGAGTTACAAAATCACTCATCAAATAAATCATTCACTAATAGGCTCGTATACAAATCAATATACAGAATTTGCACATACATAAATCCTGGATTTGAACCCCAAATCTTTATCCTACACATTAATTGTGGAAGGAGGAAATGAAGGACATACTCTAAGGAACATTTCTTTCAAAGGGAGTTACAACATTCCATCACCTCATCTTAGTAAAAAACTTCATTCACTAATAGGCTCGTATAAAAATCAATATACAGAATTCGCACATAAATATAGCTGGGATTTGAACCTCAAATCATGTTCATACACCTTTTATGTGGGAGAAAGAAATGAAGCCGATACACAAAGGAGTATTTTTTCAAAAGGGAGTAACAACATTCCGTCCCTATTTCCCGATAAAAAATGCAATTGAAATGTGCACAGATATTAAACGAAAATATACCCCAATGGTTCATAAATACAGCGGGGATTTGAACCACAAACATTACTCCTACACAATTTACTTTAAAGGAATAAATATAGGACATACCTCAAGGATTATTTTATCCAAAAGGATACACATCGTATCGTTTTTCCTTCCCAGTGAAAAATTCAATACAACTTAAAATCACATTGTAATTGCAGAATATGGAAATTGTACTTAAGTAAAGCGGGGATTTGAACCCCTAGGCCTACACAAACATTATCGTTATGAAAGGAAGAAATAAAGCTTATACCTCTAGAAGTATTTTTTCCAACGACAGCTACAACATTCCGCATCTCTTACCTATTGAAAAATGCAATACAACTATAAACCGATACAAAAGCGATAATACCGAATTTGTACTTAATTAAGCAGGGTTTTGAACCACAAATCTTGTGCATACACAATTTTCATTAAAGGACGACATGTAGGACATGCCTCAAAGAGTAATTCTTCCCAAGGGATGCATAACGTCACACGTACCGAACCCATTGAAAACTTTATTCCAACTATAAAACGAAACAAAAAGTGAGATGCAGAAATTGTACATACATTAAGTAGGGATTTGAATCCCAAATCTTGTGCATACATACTTTTCATTAAAGGACGAAATGCAGGACATATGTTAAGGAGTAGTTCTTCCAACGGGAGCTACAACATTCCACATCTCCTACCTATGGAAAAAATCAATACAACTATAAGCCGTTGCTAAAAGGGAGATATAGTAGGTGAACTTTTATTAAGCGGGGATTTGAAAGTCAAATATTGTGCAAAGACACTTTTCATTAAAGGACGACATGTAGGGCATATCTCAGGGAGTAATTCCTCCTGAGGGATACATATTGTCATGCATCCCGAACATATTGCAAACTGAATTCCAACAATAAAACGAAACAAAAAGTGAGATGCAGAACTTGTACATAAATTAAGCACGGATTTGAACCCCAAATCTTGTGCATACATATTTTTTATTAAAGGAGGAAATGCAGGACATCTCTCAAGGAGCATTTCTTCCAACGGGAGCTACAACATTCCACATCTCTTACCTATTGAAAAAATCAATACAACTATAAACCGATGCTAAAATGGAGATATAGTAGGTGAACTTTAATTAAGCAGAGATTTGAACCTCAAATATGGTACATAGACACTTTTCATTGAAGGAAGAAATATAAAGCATGCCTCAAGGAGTAATTCTTCCCAAGGGATGCATATCGTCACGCGTTCCAAACATATTGCAAAATGCATTCCAACTATAAACCTAAATAAAAAGTAAGAAGCAGTAAGTGTACATAAATTAAGCAGGGATTTGAACCCCAAATTTTGTGCATACATATTTTTCATTAAAGGATTAAATGCAGGAAATGTCTCAAGGAGTATTTTCTTCAAAGGCAGGTACATCGCCCTGCGTCTATTTCCTATTGAAAAATTCAATGCAACTCCCAACAAATACTGAAAGGGAGATATGGAAGGTGTGGAGATATGAAGCGGAGATTTGAACCCGAAATCTTGTGCATACACAATTTCCATTAATGAACGAAATACAGGAAATGTCTCAAGGAGTATTTCCCTCAATGGGAGGTACATCGCCCTGCGTCTGTTTAATATTGAAAAACTCAATGCAACTCCCAACCAATACTAAAAGGGAGATATTGAAGGCGTACTTAAATTAAGCAGGGATTTGAACCCCTAACCTTGTGCATACATATTTTTCACTAAAATACGAAATGCAGGATATATCTTAAGGAGTAGTTCTTCCACAGAGAGGTGCATCGGCTTGCGTGTCTTTCCTATTGAAAAATTCAATGCAACTCTCTACCAATACTAAAAGAGAAATAGAAGGTGCACCTAAATTTAGCGGACATTCGAACCTGAAATCTTGTGCATACACACTTTCCCTTAATGATCGAAATGCAGGAAATGTCTCAAGGAGTATTTCCCTCAAAGGGAGGTACATCGCCCTGCGTCTGTTTAATATTGAAAAATTCAATACAACTTTCTTTCAAAGGGAGTTACATCGCCCTGCATATTTTTTGTATTGAAAAATTAATTACAACTATAAACCAATACAAAAGGGATATATAGAAAGTATACTTAAATTAAGCTGGGATTTGAACCCCAAATCTTGTGCATACACATTTATAATTAAAGAACGAAATACAGGAAATGTCTCAAGGAGTATTTCTTCCAAAGGATACTGCCACATTCATCATTTATATCGTATGGAAAAGTCCAATGCAACTCTAAACCAATAATAAAAGAGAAGCACATAAATAGTTCATAAATAAAGCGGGGTTTTGAACCCCAAACCTTCGTTTTAGGGGGTTTATCTGGAAGTAAAAAATAAAGGACATACCTCAAGGAGTATTTTCTTTAAAGGAAGTTACAACATCCTGCATCTCCTTCTCTATAAAAATTGTAATAAAATTATAAACAGGTATATAAAAAAACCGAAATTAGATATGATTATAGCGGGGATTTGAACCATAAACCTTAATCTACAGATCCTTAAAGGGGGAAGGAAGAAAAAGAACTTAATGTAAGGAGTATTTCATTCCATGAAATGTATGTCGTACCGCGGTTCGTTCCCGATGAAAAATTAAATACAATAATACACATGTATTAAATGGAAGATATTTACATTGTACTTAAATTAAGCGGGGATTCGAACTACAAACCTTACCAATACACCTTCAATATGGCAGGACCAAATGAAGAGCATCTTCTAAGGAGTATTTCTTCCAAAGGGAGCTATAACATCCCTATCTCTTTCCCATAAAAAATCAATTTTAAATGAAACTCTATTTCAAATCAATGTAAAAAAATTACGCCTAAATATTTTGGGAAGTTTACGCCGAAAGCTTCTTTGAAAAGCTTTGATGTGTATGCACGAAGTCAGGAGTATACCTTAAGGAGTATTCCCATCAAAGGAAGTTACAAAAATACTATTTGCCTCAGTGCTGAAAAATACGTTCCAATAGTAACCCAGTCTCAATAGAAGTATTCAGAAAATGTGTATTATTTAAAGCGTGGATTTGAACCCCAATGCCCCGTTCAAAATAGTTTCTGTTAAAAAACGATTTAAAGGAAATCCCTCTAGGAGTATTTCCTCCAACGGACATAAGAGCATAAATTGTCTACTTAGTGTTAAAAAATAAATGTTATTGCTACACCCTTTTCAAATTCAGTGCACAGAACTTGCCGTAATTGTAAGTGGGATTTGAACCTAAACTCTTAGCTATACAAATGTGGTATAAAGGAATGAATTATAGGTTATATCTTAAAGAGTATTTCATTCAAAGAAAGCTATAAGAATCAGGGCATTTTTAATGAAAAAGGTTACAATTTAATAATAATCAATGTAGAAACATATTTGCCGACATCGTATTTATATTTAGCAAAAATTTGAACCATAAAACTTCGTCATACACATTTTGTGTAAAAGAAATAATTGAAGGATATCACCTAAGGATTATTCCTGCCAAAGGGAGTTAAAAGCTGCTGCACCTTCTTAGTATTAAAAAATATAATTTACTATTGAAACCATATTAAAGAGCTGTATAGAAATAGTATCTATATGAAGTGTGAGATTTGAACCCCAAAACTTATTGCTACAGCTTTTATGTGAAAGAGAGAATTAAAGTCGATGCTCTAAGGAACATGTTTTCTATAGAAAGTTAAAAGATTCCGGTTATTCTTCCTATAGAAAAATCCAAATTAAACATGGAAAATCTATTTTATTTGAATTCCCTTAAATCCTCAAAAAAACCCACTGTATTCCAAAAAAAAACAACAACAAATATTTCCCTGCAATTATTATTGCTTATGCTTCTTGTTCTTCTTCTCCGCCTCACCCATATGTGGTGCATCAAACCTGCATGACCAATACCACCATCAGTATTGGTAATATGGCTAAAGGAATACACTGCAAAAGGCGGTTCAATCACCTCACCAATACCAAATTATTTGCTTTGGCATAATGATTTGTTGTTGTTGTTGTTGGATAGAATACTATTTACCATGCACACAATCACACACACACGGTCATATGTATGTATACACATAGTATATGCAACAAAACAAACACTCATTGAATTAGACATTAGAAAGACCGACACAAGTGCCGTTGTTGTTGTTGTTGTTTTGTTGCTGATCGGCTAAATTCTAAAAATTGTATAAACAAATTATATATCCTCAAGTATTAACAACAACCGACAACTAACACCGCGAGGGAGATGGAGAGAGAGATAGATGTGGGTATAACGAGCAAGAGGCCATACAGCAACAACAACAACACATTGGCTATTAAAACTAGAAAAATGAAATATTCCATTGGATGTGTGCTGTATGGTGTGGTGTAATAAAAATATGAATTAAAAATAAATACTATTAATTACGCACAATGTATTTTTATGTTTACCCTTTGAACGAGATCTCCGTCCGGCGTCGTCTTCTAACCCCCCACCCTGCTTCGTATTCATCTTCTTCATCAGAATAATCTACAAAGTGGATGTGTGTGAGTATATGCATGTGTGTTATACTCTTGCTGCGTTTTCATTCGTATTTGTATTTGTTTTATTAGAGAACAAGAAGAAGAAGAAAATGCTTTGTAATTTGCCGCTCAAAGCTACGTAAATATATACACATCGTCGAGTCTACAACTGCAGACTCATTCAATCTTTTGATATTTCCATGTTCCACCTCTCGATCTCTTCTAAGATTTCGAATATATTCGAAATCGAAACAATTGTGAGGACGATGATGATGATGATGATGTCTTGCTTGGGTTAATCCACATCTGTGTGGCATGGTTATGGCAGTCGAACAAACTGGAGTATATCCACATTGAGGAGAAAAGCAAATTATTATGACAGGGGATTGCAAAAAAAAAAATAAAATAAAATTTAATAAAAATAATTATTTATTTTTGGCATGAATTTTATACCCTTCACCACACTGTGGTACATGGTATTATGTCTTGGTGCATATGGGAACGAGATAGACCATGGCAAGGAACCATGTCCTTTTGAGAATATGCATAGAATCACTTTTTATGCATGTCCATCCGTCGGTCCGTCCGTACTGTCCATGTTAAAGTGTAAGCAAAGTACAGGTCGCATTTTTGATTGAATGAAATTTGGCACAACTCATTTATTTGGCCCAAGGACGAACTCTATTGAAATTGGGAAAAATCGATTCAGATTTAGATATAGCTACCATATATATTTTCGTCCGATTTAATGTAAATGGTGCACCAAAGACCCTATATAGGGTATCATATGGTCGGCCCCGTCCGACAATACTGCTCAGCTCACTGGTATTAAATATTTTTTAGAACTTTACATATGCACGCAGGCTTAAAGGTCGCCTGTGTGGATTTTTTTAAAATATATTTTCCGGACCTTGGATGGGCTCGGATTTTCTTTTTTAAATATTTTTTTAGGCAACCACAAAGAAGTAGATCCAAGGACGGACCCCATTGTCCGAAAGTCCGTAAAAATCGGTTTAGATTTAGATATAGCTCCCATATATATTTTTGTCCGATTTAATGTAAATGGTGCACCAAAGACCCTATATATTCTTCGATTTGCACGAAATTTGGCATAGCGTACTGAATTAAGCTTAGAGTGATGTCTGCTGAGTTTCGTGAAAATCGGTTCAGATTTAGATATAGCTCCCATTCATATTTTCGACCGATTTAAGACAAATGGTGCACCAAAGTCCCTATGTATCATTCGATTTGCACGAAATTTGGCATAGCGTACTGAATTAACAGTAAAATGATTTGTGTTAAGTTTCGCGAAAATCGGTTTAGATATAGATATAGCTTCCATATATATTTTTGTCCGATTTAAGGTAAATGGTGCACCAAAAACCCTAAATATCTTTCGATTAGCACGAAATTTGGCATAGCGTACTGAATTAAGCCTAGAATGATGTGTGCTAAGTTTCGTGAAAATCGGTTCAGATTTAGATATAGCTCCCATATATATATTCGTCCGATTTAAGGTAAACGGTGCACCAAAGTCCCTAAATATCTTTCGATTTGTACGAAATTTGGCACAGCGTATTGGATTAAGCCTAGAATGATGTCTGCTAAGTTTCGTGAAAATCGGTTCAGATTTAGATATAGCTCCCATTTACATATTCGTCCGATTTAAGGTAAACGGTGCACCAAAGTCCCTAAATATCTTTCGATTTGTACGAAATTTGGCACAGCGTATTGGATTAAGCCTAGAATGATGTGTATTAAGTTTCGTGAAAATCGGTTCAGATTTAGATATAGCTCCCATATATATTTTCATCCGATTTAAGGTAAATGGTGCACCAAAGTCCCGAAATATCTTTCGATTTGCACGAAATTTGGCATAGCGTACTGAATTAAGCCTAGAATGATGTGTGCTAAGTTTCGTGAAAATCGGTTCAGATTTAGATATAGCTCCCATTTACATATTCGTCCGATTTAAGGTAAACGGTGCACCAAAGTCCCTAAATATCTTTCGATTTGTACGAAATTTGGCACAGCGTATTGGATTAAGCCTAGAATGATGTGTATTAAGTTTCGTGAAAATCGGTTCAGATTTAGATATAGCTCCCATATATATTTTCATCCGATTTAAGGTAAATGGTGCACCAAAGTCCCGAAATATCTCTCGATTTGCACGAAATTTGGCATAGCGTACTGATTTGAGTCTAGAATGATGTGTGCTAAGTTTCATGAAAATCGGTTGAGATTTAGGTATGGCTCTCATATATATTTTCGTCCGATTTAAGGTAAATGGTACACCAAAGTCCCTAAATATATTTCGATTTGCATGAAATTTGGCACAGCGTACTGAATTAATAGTAGAATGAAAATCGGTCCAGATGTGGATATAGCTCCCATATATATTTTCGTTCGATTTAATGTAAATGGTGCACCAAAGTCCGAATATATATTTCGATTTGCACGAAATTTGGCTTGGAGTATTTTTTTAATTATTTTTTCAGGATCTTTAGCGTGGATTTGTTTTAAATATTTTTTAGGACTTTACAGAGGCTCATAGGCGTGGATTTTTTTAAGTATTTTTTAAAACATTACATAGGCGCACAGGCGACCTTTGAAAGACGTGGATTTTTTAAAAATATTTTTTTAAGACCTTTGGTAGACGTGGATTTTTAGAAATATTTTTTTCAAGACCTTTGGTAGACGTGGATTTTTTAAAAATATTTTTTCAAGGCCAAAGGTCTTGGATTTTTTCTTTTTCAAATATTTTTTCAAGACCTTAGATGGGCTTGGATTTTTCTTTATTAAATATTTTGTTAGGCAACCACAAAGAAGTAGATCTATTTAAAGAATTTTTGCCTCCTACTTATGATTTTTTTTTATTTTGAAACACTGTTTAACCTCATTGGTGTACGTATATCGTCTATGCATGTGTACGCGCGTGTGTGTGTGTGATGAATATTTATGGCCTGGCCCCAACAACAACAACGTTCACAGGCCCGTTTTTAAAAGTAATGACATTGTAGTAAAATTATAAATAATAATAAAAAACGACGACAACAACAACAACAGCAACAATAACAATAATTACAACAACATTCTACACGTCATAGTAATTAAAACTATAATTTTTTTTCTTATACGTTTTTCATTTTAATGTTCATTTATTTATTTATTTTGTTGTAGTTGTTGTTTTTCGTCTCCCTCTCTCTCGCTCTCCTTTGGCCTATACAATACCTACAATTTATTCATTATAATTCTTGGAAATGAAGGCAATCTGGATTGATTTACGATTGATGAAATTTATAACCTCCCCCCACCCTTGGCAACTCTTTGCCCGTGATGTCGTTGTCTAATAACAACAAGAACTACAACAACAACAACAAATCAATCAGCCATCTATAAAGCTATTCATCTTTTGGATCGCTGAACATAAGAAGTTCATTGGGTAATGTGGTTGGTAGTTGTTCGAAAAGGTTTTGTTTTACGTTTAAGGGAGAAGGTAAATCGAGGGGGGGAATGTTGTATGTAATTTATTTATATATGTATGTATTTATGTTTTTTATTTTATTTTATGACTTTGAAGCAGATATGTGATCAGTCATTTGAAATCAAAAAAAAAAGAAAAAAATATTGTCCATTTGATATCTGCCGTTACAGTTACGTTTTGACATTTTCAATATGACACAATTAATGTCGAACAAGAAGTGCATTTAATTAAGAAATATCACTAGAAGAGACGAGGGGGGAAGGGGGTCAGGCCTACAACCGATCAGGAATTTATATAGAAAAGGAAAAGGTTTAGTAATTACGTTCAATATGGGCCTTAGCAAAAACTATTTTTTCAACATATTTGATAGGCGTGGATTTTATAAAAAAATATTTTTTCAAGGCCTTAGGCGTGGATTTTTTAAAAATATTTTTTTAAGGCCTTAGGCGTGGATTTTTTAAAAATATTTTTTCAAGGCCTTAGATAGGCGTGGATTTTATAAACAAATATTTTTTCAAGGCCTTAGATAGGCGTGGATTTTATAAAAAATATTTTTTCAAGGCCTTAGATAGGCGTGGATTTTATAAAAATATATTTCACCAATGTCTTGAATTTTTTTAAATATTTTCATTTATTTCAAGATATCTATTGTTGCACCTCTTCTTCAAAGTTTTGTGCAACTATTTATACCCTTCAGCACACTGTGGTACAGGGTATTATGTCTTTGTACATATGTTTGTAACAGGCAAAAGGAAACGAGGTAGACCCATGGTTCCTTTTGAGAATATGCATAGAATCACTTTCTGAGTCGATTTGTGCATGTCCAACCGTTCGTCCGTCCGTCTGTTGGTGTTAAATTGTAAACAAAGTACAGGTCGCATTTATAACCCGAATTGGATGAAATTTGGCATAGCTCATTTAATTGGCCCAAGGACGAATCCTATTGAAATTGGGAAAAATCTGTTCAGATTTAGATATAGCTGCCATATATATTTTTGTCTGAATAGTGCACCAAAGTCCTTATATATCTTTCGATTTGCACGAAATTTGGCGTAACGTTCTGAATTGAGCCTAGAGTGATGTCTACCAAGTTTCGTGAAAATCGGTTCAGATTTAGATATAGCTCCCATATATATCTTCGTCCGATTTAATGTAAGTGCTGCACCAAAGTCCCTACATATCTTTCGATATGAAATTTTGCATAGCGTACTGAATTAAGACTAGAATGATGTGTGTGCTAAGTTTCGTGAAAATCGGTCCAGATTTAGATATAGCTCCCATATATATTTTCGTCCGATTTAATGTAAACGGTGCACCAAAGTCCCTATATATCTCTCGATTTGCACGAAATTTGGCACAGCGTACTGAATTAAGTCTAAAATGGTGTGTGCTATGTTTCGTTAAAACCGGTTCAGATTTACATATAGCTCCCATATATATTTTCGTCCGATTTAATGTAAATGGTGCATATATACCGATTTAATGTAAGTGCACCGAAATATATCTTTCGATTTGCACGAAATTTGGCACAACGTACTAGAATGGTGTGTGAATTGCGAGTAGATATAGCTCCCGTATATATTTGCGTCCGATTTAATGCACCAAAGTCCCTATATATCTTTCGATTTGCACGAAATTTTGCATAGCGTACTGAATTCAGCCTAGAGTGATGTCTGCCAAGTTTCGTGAAAATTGGCCTTGTTTTAGATATAGCTCCCATATATATTTTCGTCCGATTTAATTTAAATGGTGCACCAAAGTCCCTATATATTTTTCGATTCACAAACTGAAATGAATTGCCTGCCAAGTTTAGCGATATACCTCCCATATATAATTGAGTCTAGAATGGTGTCCCTATATATCTTGTGTGTACTTTATTGAGTCTAGAATGATGTGTGCCAAGTTTCGTGAAAACCGGTTTAGATTTAGATATAGCTCCCATATATATTTGCGTCCGATTTTATGTATATGGTGCACCGATGTCCCTATATATCTTTCGATTTGCATGAAATTTGGCTTGACGAACTGAATTAAGACTAGAGTGATGTCTGCCAAGTTTTGTGAAAATCGGTCCAAATTTAGATATAGCTACCATATATATTTGCGTTCGATTTTATGTATATGGTAAGTCGATTAGAATATATGTATGTGTTTAGTTTTGGAAAAATCTAAAGATGATATGTCTATTCTATCTACAAGATATTGTATATATTTGCGCCTCCTGTATGTACCCATTGTGGTGAAGGGTATCATATAGTCGGTCCCGTCCGACTTTTAAATTTTCCTTACTCGTTTTTTTTCTAATAACAAGCTAGTAACTCTCAACTCGAGTAAATATTGTAAAACGAAAATTGGCACAACTAACACAATGACACAAACACACACACACACCACTACCCTGAGCGAAGATTGTGTCGAAGAGGCCAGCAGAATAACAAATGCAAACAAACAAATAAATAAATAAAAATGTTATAGCGCGCAGACACTATAACAATTTATTTTATTTTTATTTTTTTTACATTTTATTATTATTATTGTTGTTGTTGTTATTTTTATATTGTTGTATAGATAGATAGGAAAAAAATAGCTAAACAACTATTTGCACTTTTTTGTTTTGACTGTGTGCGACTAGGTAATTAGTGGGTAAAGTTTTTCCTCATAGAAAAGTTGTCGTCATCGTCAACATTTTGCGGATGTCGGTCCGGCTGGCTGTCCGTCTGTCTGTCTTTCTTTGGGTCTATGCACCCAGTTTGTATATGTAATTAATAAACTTTGCCACATACAGCAACAACAACCACAACAACAGCGAAAAGAAACATTTGTAAATATTTGATGAGCTTGAAGAAACTAAAAAAAAAACAAGGCGAACCCGATACATAAACGGGAAATACACATATTTTCGAAGCTAACAAATGTTGCAGATATTTTGATGGATTTTCTTTTTGCAGTGCGGCTAATACCCTTGAAAATATATTTTTTAAAAAATCCACGCCTTGTTTGAAACTTGAAAAACTATTTTTAAAAAATCCGAGCCTGGCTAGAAACTTGAAAAACTATTTTTAAACCAGTAAGAATAGTAGTAAAGTCGGACGGGGCCGACTATATGATACTCTAAACTAAATTTTGTACGTTGTGCTAAATTTCATGTCAATCTGACTAACATGAGGAGATTGATGCACAATTTACTTAAAATCGGACGAAAATATATATGGAAGCTATATCCAAATATAAACCGATTTTAACGAAACTTGTCACAGGTTAGGTTATACCAATTTCAGTATGTTTTGTTCCTATCAGCCATATATTGGTTCCTTGGTGCGTCAATTACTCAAAATCAATATTTAATATAAGGGAGCTATATATAAATCTAAACCGATTCAAATTAAGTACGATATGCAATATAAGAACATTGGTACCTTATTTACATTAAATCGGACGAAAATATATATATCTAGATCTGAACCGATTTTCACGAAACTTAGCACACATCATCCTAGGCTTGATTCAGTCCAAATTTCGTGCAAATCGAAGGATATATAAGGACTTTGAGGTACCATTTACATGAAATCGAACGAAACTATATATGGGAGCTATATCTAAATCTGGACCGATTTTTCACGAAACTTGGCAGACATTATTCTAGGCTCAATTCAGTACGTTATACCAAATTTCGTGCAAATCGAAAGATATATAGGGACTTCGGTGCACCATTTACGAAACTATATATGGGAACTTTATCTAAATCTGGACCGATTTTCACGAAACTTGGCAGACATCACTGTAGGCTCAATTCAGTACGTTATACCAAATTTCGTGCAAATCGAAAGATATTTAGGGACTTTGGTGCCCCATTTACCTTAAATCGGACGAAAATATGTATGGGAGCTATATCTAAATCTGGACCGATTTTCACGAAACTTGGCGCACATCATTCTAGGCTCAATTCAGTACGTTATACCAAATTTAGTGCAAATCGAAAGATATACAAGGACGTTGGTGCACCGTTTACATGAAATCGGACGAAACTATATATGGGAGCTCTATCTAAATCTGAACCGATTTTCACGAAACTTGGCAGACATCATTCTAGGCTCAATTCAAAACGCTGTGCCAAATTTCGTGCAAATCGAGAGATATATAGGGACATCGGTGCACCATTTACATTAAATCGGACGAAAATATATATGGGAGCTATATCTAAATCTGAACCGATTTTCACGAAACTTGGCAGACATCTTTCTAGTCTCAATTCAGTATACCAAATTTCGTGCAAATCGAAAGATATATAGGGACTTTGGTGCACCATTTACATTAAATCGGACGAAAATATATATGGAAGCTATATTTAAATTTGAAGCGATTTTTCCCAATTTCAATAGGGTTCGTCCTTGGGCCAAACAAATTAGCTGTGCCAAATTTCATACAATTCGGGTTATAAAGGCGACCTGTACCTTGTTTACAATTTAACACCGACAGACGGAGAGACCGATGGACGGACATGCATAAATCAACTCAGAAATTGATTCTATGCATATTCTCAAAAGGAACTATGGGTCTATCTCGTTTCCTTTTGCCTGTTACAAACATATGCACAAAGACATAATACCCTGTACCACAGTGTGGTGAAGGATATAAAAACGCCAAATTGAGAACACTGTTATTATTTTCCATACATCTCTTCATTGCATTTTCCAATATATAATTTACTTCTTTAATTTCTATAAAAAAAAACAATTTGGCGACCTTTATATTCCATTAAAAAAACGCTAAATTGACAACACTCTTATTATATTCCTCACCACCACTAATATTGGTTAGTATGTCGTCTTTATTGCATCTGGCCATTTGTTGTTGACTTATTCGGTTTGTTTTTTTTTTTGCAACGACATACTTCGTGTGGATATTACGAATATGAATATTTGCATTTTCATAGTCTTTACTCCCCTTTCTTTCCATCCTCTATCTCTGTGCCCTCTCACTGTACAACCATATTTTGTTTTTGATTGTCTTAAGCGTTTTTCCATCTCTTCGCATGGTAAACAATAAAAATACAAATAATTACTTTCCATTCTTATTTAAACTGTGACCATGTTGGATGGATGGGTTGTTGCTTTGGGTGTTGGGGTTGGTTGGTTGGTGGACGCCAAGGTTTGACTTGTTGAGGTTGCAACAACAGACAATCTAACTATTCTTCAAACATAACACACATACATTTATTTGTCATCATTATTACTATTTTTTTTTTTGTTATGTTTTATTTTATTATTTTTTTATATATGTATATATGCAGATGTGTGTTATATTCTTGTGGAATAACAAATGAGGTTATGTGAATATAACGGTTAATATTTGAGAGCCACATCAGCAGAGACAACAACTAATGGAGTCGAATGTCTTTGGACAGGGTTGGGGGATATTGTGGTGAAATTAATGATAAAAAATAATAATATTTAAATAACTTAAATATTTTGTTAGTATTTGGTCAAGTGTAATTGGCATCCGAGTGAAATGGAAAATAATTAAGGGCAGGCATAAAATGGGCTAACGACTAGAAAACCGACCAAAATGGTAAATTCGACTCATAATTTTAATATAATCATTTTAGATTGAAAAATCGAACCCAATATAAATATGTAAATAATCCGATCTAATAATTAAACCCAAAATAAAAATATTATAAAAAAAAACTAGAGGTAAAATATCAAAAATGTCAAAGAAGGGAATTTAAAAAGTCTAAAAAATAGACCAATTTTTTGTAAGATACAAAATAATCAACTAAAAAATAGACAAATTTTTTGTAAGATAAAAAATCGACCAAATTTTTGCAAAAAAAAAATCGACCAAATTTTTGTAAAAAAAAATCGCTAAATTTTTGAAAAAACAATCGACCAAATTTTTGTAAAAAAAATCGACCAAATTTTTGTAAAAAAATCGACCAAATTTTTGTCAAAAAAATCGACAAAATTTTTGCAAAAAAAATCGACCAAATTTTGGCAAAAAAATCGACCAAATTTTTATACAAAAATTAAGGCTATTCTTATCCAATCAGTTTTAGAACAAAAATCAACAGTTGAAAAATGCCCGGAAATTTTGGACATTTTTTAACTGTTGATTTTTGTTCTAAAACTGATTGGATAAGACCAAATTTTTGACCATAAAATCCCCAATACTCATTTTTGAAATAAATAGAATGTATTACTAGTGGTAAAAAATTCTATAAAAAAATGTTTTTAATTAGTTGAAAAAAATATAACTGTGAAAAAAATTCCGACCAATTTTTTGGCCATAAAATCCCCAATACTTCTTTTTAAATGAAAAAAAATCTCCAAAGAAAAGATATAAATTCTATCCAATTTCGATAAAATGATCAACTAAAAAAATCGACCAAATTTTTGTAAAAAAAAATCTACCAAAAAAATTAGGGCTAATTAAACATAATATTCTTAAAAAATGTTTTAATCTGTTTTAGAAAAAAAAAAACAGTAAGGAAAGTAGTAAAGTCGGACTGGGCCGACTATATGATGAAACTTTACGCACGCTATTTGGTATGCTTCATTGACCCGATTTTCTCAAAACTTGTCACACGTCATTATTGACCTAATTCAGTACTCTGTGCCAAATTTCATGCAAAGCGAATGATATGTAGGGACTTAGGGGACCCATTTACCTTAAATCGGACGAAAATATGTATGCGAGCTATATCTAAATCCGGACCGAGTTTCACGAAACTTGGCACACATCATTCTGGACCTAATTCAGTACTTTATGTCAAATTTCGTGCAAATCGAAAAATAAATAGGGACTTTGGTGCCCCATTTACCTTAAATTGGACGAAAATATATATTGGATCTATATCTAAATCAGAACCGATTTTCACGAAAGTTAGCGCACATCATTCTGGACCCAATTCTGTGCCTTATTCCAAATTTCGTGCAAATCGAAAGATATAGAGGGACTTTGGTGTCCCATTTACCTTAAATCGGACAAAAATATATGTGGGAACTACAACTAAATCTGAACCGATTTTCACGAAACTTAGCACACCCCTTTCTAGACTAAATTCAGTACGCTGTGCCAAATTTCGTGCAATTCGAAATATGTTTAGGGACTTTGGTGCACCATTTACCTTAAATCGGACGAAACTATATATGGCAGCTATATTTAAATTTGAACCGATTTTCACGAAACTTAGCACACATCATTCTGCACCTAATTCAGTACTCTGTGCCAAATTTCGTGCAAATCGAATGATATGTAGGGACTTTGGTGCACCATTTACCTTAAATGGGACGAAACTATATATGGGAGATATATCTAAATCTGAACCGATTTTTTCCCAATTTCAATAGGGTTCGTCCTTGGGCCAAATAAGTGACTTGTTCCAAATTTCATCCATTCGGATCATAAATGTGACCTGTACTTTGTTTAGAATTTAACATCTACAGACGGCCGGACATGCATAAATCGACTCAGAAAGTGATTCGATGCAAATTCCCAAGAGGAATCATCCTTTTGCCTGTTGCAAACTTATGCACAAAGGCATAATACCCTGTACCAAAGTGTGGTGAAGGGTATAAAAATGAATGTCAATTTTAATGATAATTTGGAAAAAAATTTTAATTTTTCAAAAAAAAATTCCAAAGAAATGGAAAAAATAAGACTAAAAAATATGACCCAACTTTTGTAAAAAAATCTACCAAATTGTTGTAAAAAAATCGACCCAATTTTTTTAAAAAAAATTCAATCAAATTTATGTAAAAAAAAATCAACCAAATTTTTATAACAAAAAAAATTCACCCAAATTTTTGAAAAAAATGCAACCAAATTTTTATAAAAAAAAATCAACAAAACTTTGGTTAAAAAAAAATAAGGCTTTTTATGATGTTTTTTGAAGATTTAAAATTAGTAATATTTGTCCTGTTGCCACATCTATAACTTCTTCATAACAGGAACTCCGCCCTCCCTAACCGGTCAACTTGGCATTTCGAAAAATCATTGAGCGTTACATCTTTAGACAAAGAGAGTGCAATGCAACAAAAAAAAACAACAACAACTCAAGCCCTTACGATAAATGGTAGCACTTTTACAAAATGGTACAAAATTTTTTTCTAAGGCATTTTCACACAAAAACGTTAAGTGTATCCGTTCTCCATTCGGAACAAAAAAAACACACAAACTTGCAAAAGCCAATGCGAAAAGAAGAGGCAAAAAAGCATATCATCGAAGTTTTTCCGCAAAATTACATTTGCATAAAAACACAATTAGCAGCAGAGGGTGGTGGAGGGGGTCGTAAACGACATCATACAAAAACATCATGCTGCGCCGCACCACGCCACAAGTTAAGGAGACAACTGAAGAGCACTGCAGGGATTGAAGGATGGCTGATGGTTTCGTTTATTCAGAGGCAGTCAACCAAGCGCCCATTTAGTTGCCACCGATCAAAGTATCCATGTAAACGGAGGACTAGCAACATTCCGATGTTGCAAAGAACGCAAAATAAAACTGAATGCGGTTAGTTGGTGCATGCCGAGGTGCACTGAGAAGAGAGAGGGAGAGAAAGTTTAGATGCAATATAATATAGTAGGATGGGGAGGGAGGTAAGGGTTGTGAAGGGAGACCAGTTAAAATAAAAATGCATCCTTTTAGTTTAAATGATGCGAAAAAGAGAGATAGAGAGAGAAGAAGTGTAGGGCATTTAGTGAAAGAATCATGTCGACAGCTGGCATTAAACTAAAAACCATTTGAAAAAGCTTAATTTCACTTTTCCTCGATTCCTTTTTGAGTGTGCTCAGGTATGTGTGTGTGTTTTTTTCGTGTAGAAATGGTGTTGAAGGTAATTGTTGAACATCAACTAGACTAGAAAGCAAAAGTTAAAGACACCACTACGAGAGAAAGGAAAGGAAGGATGTTCACATGTATGCAAGTTGTATGAGTGATGATCACATATACCTCATGCGATTTTGTGTAAACAATTAAAAAAGCTGTTAAGTTCGGCAGGGTTGAAATTGTTATACCCTCCGGTATAAGGTAATTGCGTGGGATAGGGATAAATGAGGGGTATTTTTTGATTATTGGGAACATTTGACATACCTTGTAAACCAAAAATCCCCAAAATATTAAATATTCGGTGGTACCGTTATATGGGGGATATTGTAAGAAATGGACCCATATCGATCATTTTTGGTAGGATGATGTGTCATCCAATAAATAGACATCACATCAAATTACAGCTAAATCGGTTTAAAAACGTGGCAAAATACCGAATATTCGGGAGTACCGTTATATGGGGACTAACGTAAGAAGTTGACCAATATGGGTAATTTTTGGTGGAAAGATGTGTCATCCAATAAAAACTCATCCCACCAAATTACAGCTAAATCGGTTTAAAAACGTGCCAAAAATCCTTAAAATACCGAATATTCGGGGTTACCCCTATATGGAGGCTATCACTAATAGTGGGCTTATGACGATAATTTTTCGTAGGGAGGTTAGCTACCCAATAAAAACTACACGTACCAAAGCCAATTTAATTAAAAAACGGTCAAAAAATCCATAAAATACCGAATATTCGGTGGTACCGTTATATGGGGGCTATTGTAAAAAGTGGACCTATATCGATTATTTTTGGTGGGGAGATTTGCTAACCAATGAGAACTCAGAGTACCAAATTGTACCCAAATTTGATTAAGAAACGTTGCAAAAATCCGCAAAATTCCGAATATTCGGTGGTAACGTTATATGGGGGCTATCCGAAAAAGTGGACCAATATTGATCATTATTGCTAGAAACATGTATCACCTAATGAAAACTACACGTACCAAATTGTATCCAATTTGAATGAAGAACGTGCAAAAATTCCCCAAAATACCGAATATTCGGGTGTACCGTTATATGGGGCTATCAAAAGAAGTTGGTCAAAATTGTTAATTTTTGGTAGGGAGATTTGTTACCCAATGGGAACTCAAAATAACACATTACAGAAAAATCGGTTTAAAAATGTGGCAAAAATTCCCAAAATACCGAATATTCGGGGGTACCGCTATATGGGGGCTATCGTAAGAAGTTGATCAATATGGATAATTTTTGATGGGGAGATTCACTACTCAATAGGAACTCAACGTACCAAATTGTAGCAAATTCGGTTTAAAAACGAACAAAAAATCACCAAAATACCGAATATTCGGGTGTAACGTTATATGGGGGCTATCATAAGAAGTTGACCAATATTGATAATTTTTGGTAGGGAGGTGTATTGCCCAATGAAAACTCTACATAGCAAATTATAACCAATTTGTTTGAAAAACGTGCAAAAAATCCTCATAATACCGAATATTCGGTGGTACCGTTATATGGGGACTATTGGAAGAAGTTGACCAATATTGATAATTTTTGGTGGGGAGATTTGCTACCCAATGGGAACTCAACATATTAAATTGTAGCCTATTTTATTGAAAAACGTGCCAAAAATTTACAAATTGCGGAATATTCGGGGGTACTGTTATATGGAGGCTATCCGAAAAATTGTACCCATATCGATGATTTTTGGTAAGAAGATTTGCTACCAAATGGAAACTCCACCAACCAAATTTTAACCAATTTGATTGAAAAACATGCCAAAAATCTACAAAATTTCGAATATTCGGGGGTACCGCTATATGGGGGCTATCGTAAGAAGTTGACCTACATTGATAATTTTTAGTGGGGAGATTTGCTACCCAATAGGAACTCCACATAACAAATTGTAGCCAATTTTATTTAAAAACGTGCTAAAAAATCCCGAAAATACCGAATATTCGGGGTTACCGTTATATGGGGGCTATCATAAGATGTTGACCAATATTGATCATTTTTGGTGGGGAAATGTGTCACCCAATGAAAACTCAACGTACCAAATTATAGCCATTTTGAATGAAAAACGTGTCAAAAATTCTAAACATACCGAATATTCGGGGGTGCCCTAATATGGGAGCTATCGTACAAAGTGGACCAATAATGATAATTTTCGGTGGGGAGATTTGTTATGTAATGGGAACTCCTCATAACAAATTGTAACCAATTTGATTGAAAAACGTGCCAAAAATCGCTAAAATACCGAATATTCGGGGGTACCGCTATATATTAATCAACTGCTTATGATAGCCCCTATCATGAGCATTTGACCAATATTGATAATTTTTGGTGGGGAGATTTGCTACACAATGGGAACTCGATATATTAAATTATAGCCTATTTGATAGAAAAACGTGCCAATACCCAAAATACCGAATATTCGTGGGTACCCTAAAATGTGAACCCATATTTTTTTTTTTTTTTTTTTTTTTTTGTAGGCAGATGTGTCACCCATTAAAAAGTCTACGTATCAAATTGCACTCAATTCCGTAAAAAAACTGGCCAAAAATTCTTAAAACGCCGAATAATAATGGGGGAGGGGTCCCTAATATGGGCTACAGGAAAAAGTGGACCAATAATTTTTTCGAATAAAGATTTTGTAATACTACATTATTTGTTTTAGACATTTAACCCCTATTTTTTCACTTAAAATAATTTATTACCTTATTTATGTTAAACACACACACACATGCACATACACATTTTTATCACACTAATCGCCTTTTCGTTGTTGGCTATTTAATTTTTTTTTTTTTTTTTTTTGTATTATTATTTTAATGAATTTGTTATTGTAACAAAATGTGTGTGGGATCATAAATCTATACCAAAGTCAATGAAAAGAAATATAAAATGTGGAAAATTGTTACCAAAAATAAAAGTGAAGAGAACAAAAATTACTCAATCATTAATTGTGGTTCCTGATATACAATCTCCTCATAACACCCTATCCACTTCCCCCTCCCACCTTAATAACTAACGGTGTTTTATTAGTTTTGGCATTTAATAATTAGTTTTATTAATTGTTGTTGTTTTTTTTCTTAATTTTTCCTTGTTTGTCGATTTTAAGGGAGATAAACTTTTATGATTTTTTTCATTAGATGTTGGGCGCCATAATTTTTTTTTAATTTATATATTTACTTATATAATATTTTAGTGCTCAACACATAACTGGAAGTGTGTCACATTGAATAACTTGGTGTTATTTTCTTTGCCTATTTTAAAAATAAATTTAAAATTTTGTGAAGAATATTTTTATTGGCACCTAAAATAGTTTTTATATTTTTTTTATTTATTTTTTTATTTTTTTTTTATTTTTTTTTTTTATTTTTTTTCATTATTGGAAATTTGCAAATGTTCTTTTTTAGATGTCATAAAACCCAGACAAGAAGCAAAAATTGCCACTTAATGACCAACGCAGACAGGAACAAATAATATTTATTTTCTTGCCATGGCATGGAACATTTTATTAATTAATCTTATCGTTTGGTTTTAGAATTAATTGTCGTGTTTTTTTTTTTTTTTTTGCTTAGAAAATATTTTTTTATAATATACTTGGCCCTACAATGGCCTCTACTGCCATATATTTCACAAAATGTATCCCCCCCTTTCCTCTTCCCCCTCCTCCATTTGATTCCTATTAAGAAACCCACCACCACCACAACCACAAGTGCCTTGAGTAACAATACAAATAGTTAGATTTGTTTGTGTAATATTTAATAATAATACTAATAATTTTTATTACTACTATTATTATTATTCGTATTACTATATAACATTCGCTTGTTGTTGTTGTATTTTGATAATAATCTTGATGATTATGACATTAGAGCGATAATATTCATTTTTATTATTATATTTTTTTCTTCAGTTATCGTAAACTAGAAATATTTCTATTTTTTTCAATTACTTTTAATAAATATTGCTTTTGTATGTATGTATGTGTGTGTGTGTGTGTGATTACCACACACGTGTACTAAATATATAAAAATTATACAATTTTCGATTTTCAAGATTATTTTTATTTCTCAAGTAATTCAATTAGGTAGTGATAGCTGAGGAACAATTTTGTAATGAGATTATCGAAATAATTTCAAGAGGGAAAGAGAGAGAGGGAGATAGAGATAGAAGGCAATAAAAATCATTTTTCCGTGTTCTACATTAAGAGGGTAGTCCATTCAAGGTCTACTATATATAGGAAAAAAATATATAAATCGAGAATATTATCCTTCTGCAGAAAGAACTTTTGTTCCATAGTTCGAAGGCAGAGCTTCTGTATATTAGATAACTGGACTTTCTAAATATATATATACAATACAATATATATATATATATATATTGTATGTTATATATAGAAAATATATAAAATATTTGGCCCTGTTTATAACTAAGGCTAACCTACAAATATATAGATAGGAGAATAGCCTTCAACTAAGGTCAGCTAGCATTCTGCCTATCGAAGTTAAGCCTTCAAAAAAAATGTTAATTTGTGTGAAGTAAAAATAAAAAACCTGCCAAAACACAAAAAAATACCAAAATTTGGGAACTACCCCTATATTGGGAGGCTATCCTAAAATGTACACCAATATTGATAATTTTTGGTGGGAAAAATATCAAATAAGAGGCAAATTCGGCTGAAAAACACATGCCAAAAATATAGAATATTTTGGGATACCATTATATGGGATCTTCGGTATGTTTTCTTTTCAAACGAATATTTTTTACAATTAAAAAAAAACATATTTTTTTATAAAAAAACATACTTAAAGGCATGGATTTGTTAAAAATATATTTCATTTTTTTTTTTTTTTTTTTTTGTAGAGTCCCCTTATACCGGTACCCCGAATATTCAGTATTTTGTGGATTTTCGGCACATTTTTTTAATCAAAATAGCTACAATTTGTTACATGGAGTTTTCATTGGATGATACATGTTTTTACCAAAAAATGAGCAATATTGGTCCACTTTTTATGAGAGTCCGCATATAACGGTACACCCAAATATTTGGTATTTTTGGAGATTTTTTGACACTTTTTCAATTAAATTGACTATAATTTATTATTTTGGGTGTCCATTGGGTAGCAAATTTCCATACCAAAAATTATCAATATTGGTCCACTTTTTACGATAGCCCCAATATAACGATACCCCCAAATATTCGGATTTTGGTGATTTTTTGGCACATTTTTTAATTTAATTGACTACATTTTTTTAATTTGAGTTCCCATTGCATAGCAAATCTCGCTACCAAAAATTATCAATATTGGTCCACTTTATACGATAGCCCCCATATAACGGTACACCCAAATATTTGGTATTTTAGGGATTTTCGGCACGTTTTAAAATCGAATTGGCTACAATTTGGTATTTTGAGTTCTTATTGGGTACAAAATGTTCCTACCAAAAATTATTAATATTGGTCCACTTCTTATTAGAGCCCCGCATATAACGGTACACCCGAATATTCGATATTTTAGGGATTTTCAGTACGTTTTTAAATGAAATTTATTATTTTGAGTTCCCATTGGGTAGCAAATCTCCCTACCAAAAATTAGCAATATTAGTCCACTTCTTATGAGAGCCCCCCATATAACGGTACACCCGAATATTCGGTATTTAGGGGATTTTCGTCACGTTTTCAAATTAAATTGGCTACAATTTGGTATTTTGAGTTCTCATTGGGTACCAAATCTCCCTACCAAAAATTATCAATATTGGTCCACTTTTTACGATAGCCCCCATATAACGATACTCCCGAATGTTCGGTATTTTGGGGATTTTTTGGCATATTGTTTAATCAAAATGGCTACCAATTATTATTTTAAGTTCCCATTGGGAAGCTACTCTCCCTACCAAAAATTATCAATATTAGTCCACTTCTAATGAGAGCCCCCATATAACGGTACACCCGAATATTCGGTGTCTTGCAGATTTGTTGGCACATTTTTCAATCAACATGGCTACAATTTATTATTTTAAGTTCCCACTGGGTAGCAAATCTTCCTACCAAAAATTAGCAATATAAGTCCACTTCTTACGATAGCCCCCATATAACGATACACCCGACAATTCGGTATTTTGGGGATTTTCGGCACGTTTTTCAATCAAAATGGCTACAATTTATTATTTTGAGTTCCCATTGGGTAGCAAATCTCCCTACCAAAAATTAGCAATATAAGTCAACTTCTTACGATAGCCCCCATATATCGATATCCCCAAAAATTTTGTTTTTTTGGGGATTTTTTTTGCGCATTTTTCATTCAAATTGGCTACAATTTTTTATTTTGAGTTCCCATTGGGTAGCAAATCAATATTAGTCCACTTCTTATGAGAGCCCCCATATAACGGTACAGCCGAATATTCGAATACTCAGCACGTTTTTAAATTGAATTGGCTACAAGTTGGTACGTGGAGTTTTCATTTGGGTAGCTAATCTCCCTACCAAATATTATCGACATGAGCCCACTTTTTGGTATAGCCCCCATATTATATTAACAAATTCATGCCTCTGATGAATTGGAGGTCTTATAAAAATATATTTTTTTAACTAAAAAAAAATATATTTTTTAATTTTTTTTTATTAACCCTTTGACGTATCAATTAGCACAACGAAGTTCGCTTCCAACTGTTAGCGCACAACTTGCATTAGACTTTGTACTCAACTGGAACAATTTTTTTTTTTTTTGTTCACATTATTAGCTGAAAATAACGGGAAAATTGCAATTCTCTTTTCATCAAATGTACACTTCTACACACCACGAGTTAGACTCGTGATAATCAATTTAGGCACAGAAATTGTACCACGAGTCAGACTCGGGGAAATACGTCAAAGGGTTAAAAAAAATATTTGGTAGAAAAAAACATACCGAAAATCCCATATAACGGTACCCAAAATATTCGATATTTTCGGTATGTTTTCTTTTTGTCAAACCAATTTTTTTTTTACCGTACAAAAAAAAATTGAAAATTATACGAAAAATATTTTTTTACAAATTCAAGTTGGAGATCGCCGAAAAATTAGTTTTTCTTTTATAACAAAAAAACAATTTTTCTATCGTATGAGGATCCTTTAAAAATAGAAAACCCTTTGAGTATATTTTTAGCAACCATTTCTAATGGAAGTTCATACTTCTATAAAAGGACTACTATCTACCACAAAACACTCATATCCCCACCATTACCCCCCAACTAAAAAAAAAACACATACCTACACATCTACTTGGAAAAAGAAATCCGCCAAACCATAACCACAAACACTGGCAGCAACACCACCAAACTAAAAACTTTCGTCCTTTTTTATTAGGTTATTTTCCTCGCTGTGTCTGTCTGTTTGTCTCTGTGTGTGTACGTCTGTGAAATAAGAAAGTTTTCAGTGTTTCTGAATTCCAGTTCAATTTCTAAGGATGTTGATGCTTTAGAAAGATATTTTATTTGCAAAATATTCTGTGCTCCTAATACCAAATGAGGCAAAGTTATGCGTTTGCCAGCGGTTAGTTTTTTTTTCCAAAGTTACCACAAACCGGACTTTTTTCTTTTAATGGTAAAAGGTTGGTAAGGGAAGGGAACAGTGAAGGAAGGAGAAAACGTATTATACAAATAAATTAGTGCTAATAAAGAAATAATGTGTGCAACTGTTTAAAACCTAATGGGTGGTCTATCCTCAACCTTATTGTCATTCACTACATGTTTGAAATAATGAGTTTATTGTGAATGTGAAGATTTTAGGAAAATGTATTTTGGTATCAAAAAAAACTAGATAATTAAAATATTTTTTTATTTTTAAACCTTCGAAATCGTTTATAACCACATCGATTTTATCGACAAAATTTGTTATAACGACAAAACTATGCAAAACTCACATAATAAGTTCTACCCTATTATTAAATATGACTTATAACGAATATCGCTTATAGCGGCCAATTTCGGTCCCTTGATCGTCCTTATAAGCATTATAGCAGATGTCGTCTCTACGTAGATATTATGATAATATTTCTCACCATATAAAATGACCTCCATTCACCTCTCTTCACAACATTATTGTCACCTTTTTAAAGTAAATACAAAAATAAATAATATTTTCTATTTTATTTATTTTAGTTTTAACATTTATTATTTTATTTTTTTTCTTTTATTTAAATAAGAAGGAAAAAAATAAACGCTGTTTACATTACTAGGCCACACATGGACTGTAGTAGCGGCTTTGGATGTGTGAGAATCAACAGTCAGCATCTCAGTCCCATTGTATTAATCTCACGTAAAAGAATTAAACAATAACAACAACACCAACAACCATCCCATAAGGGCTTAACAACATAAACAATAACAACAAGAACGAACCAAGATAAAAAATAACACGAATTGAAAGAAACGAAGTCTCTGCACAGCACACCCCCAACGCACAGAGAACCCACACATGCAGGCCACCTTTCGTCTAACACCGAGAGAGAGAGAAAGGTAAACAAGAAAGTATTGTTGTGGGGGAGACACTAACAATGTAGTTGAGATGCTGTACTCCATCACTCACCTTTCTTGCTTTCGTTGCTTCACTATTGGAGTGCGTGTCTGAGCAAAAGGAAACAGAGAGCCTTGATTGCCACTATTGCTATTGTTGTTGTTGTGATCTTTGTTAGCACATCCGAGCATGATGTTATAATAACAGTCATTCGTTTGTGTTGTTACTGTTATTGTTGTTGATGTTATAGTTTTTTGTTTTTGTTTTCCTTCTCTGAGGGGAGATTATAGAGAAGTCAAACAATAACAACTAGGCTAACAATTTAAAAAAAAAATAAAGAATACAAAAACAAAACTAAGCCAGCCAGATGAATAAATATAGAAAAAACGAGATATAAGAAAAAAAAACAACAATAAAAAATAAATATCAGAAATAAAAATAAATGAAGACCAAGAAGCAAAAGAAGAAAACAACAAAACATACAATAAATAATAATAACCATTAAGAAAAGGCAACATTAAATATAAAAAATTACATTTAACGCACACACACAGACATACATACATATATACACACTGATGTTTTTTGTTTGTGTGTTATAGAATTGAGTTTCATATTATTATAAAATATGTTTGTATAACGCGCGGCCGGCATAAATTCATCGAATTGTATATGGCGTTTATGTTGTTGTTGGTTTTGTTTTTTGTAGCATTGTTTTGTACGTGTGTGTACGAAGGTATGAGTGTTGCTCATTATAACCTCTATCTGTTTGTGTGTCCATCTGTTATAATTTTTTTGTTTTGTTTACCAGAAATGCGTTATGTTTTTTATGCTGCTGCTGATACTTCGTATGGTCTTCGTGTTGGATGAAACGAGTCAGCCAGTTTGTCTCTTGTGATATTGGCGGCAGTGGAATTGTGAAGAGCTTTCGTGAGAATAAAAACAAATAACAAACAAAACAAGACATGAAAGTTCGATTTAAACCAGAGACAGGCAGAGGGCCGCTCCTTTGTGATTTGTTGCACACAAATAATTCTCAAAGAGAGCACGAGTGCGTTGTTTTGCCCGATGCTGATTTAAACAAATCATAGTCCGAAATTGAAAAGGGATTACTTTTTGCATATTTTAAAATAGGAATTTGAAAATTATTTCTAAATTTAAAAAAAAAATTAAAAATTTCTCCCACACTTGACCCCCAATTTACACAACCTTCTCCTTGGCAGGACATAATCGACATTAGTCCCTATAACTTGCATACCCACCTCGTACGGACAGCTTTTTGCTTGACTTTATCGACAACGTCATTACAAAAACAACAACAATTTTTTATAAATGGCAAAGAACAACAACTCATAAATCGTAATCATAAAAATAATAATAAGAAGAAGAATGGTGGTGTGTCTATCTGTCAGTATGTATGTATTCTATGCCTTCCTTTAAACATTATCCCGCAAACATATGCATGCGTGTGTGTGTGTTCGTTTGTATGAGGGCTTGTGTATTTTCTTTACCATATATTTTTTCTTATTTGTGCACAGACATAATTTGTATTTATTATAAATATTTATTTATAATTTCTCGTACATTCTGTATCCAATTTCGTTTCCCTTGTGATGTGAGGTGAGGTGGTGCCCATCATTGATGCAGGCTAAGTGCGTACATTCAACTGTACTCGATGATCTTAATTTAAGGGGAGAGAGAGAAGGAGTTTTGTGTGTGAGTAATTTTTTTTTTTTGTTTTGTAATAAATATTTATCGGAATATCTTTAATCTGTACTTTGTATTGGAAAAAAAACAACAGCAAATGTATCGTCATTGCCGTTTATTAGCCAGCTTTGGTAGAGGATGGGCACAGTGGTTGGAATACAAATAATAGGAATGGGTATTTTTAAAAGAAAAAACACAGTTAAAACGAAAAATAAGGAAGAAATATTCACAACAGTTACAGAAAACTGTTATACACCAGTAAAATCTATTGTTTTATATGAAAAACATCCTTTGTTTTACTAGAACCCAAAAATATTCATAAATAGGTACATTCTCTGAGTATAACAGTTATGGAAAAACTGTTATACACCATTATAAACTGTCGTATTACATAGAAAACTAGTTCTTTGTTATTATAAATGGGAAATATTTAATTTTTACTTGAATAACAGTTATAACAAACTGTTATACGTCACTAAAAAGTATTGTATTTTATGGAAATTAAGGAAATTAAACTGTTATAAAGCATCGATAAAGGAGTTTTGTAAATCATATAATAGTTACAAAATAATTATTTACACAACTAGGCATTTAAAGATAATACATATAAATTTTTGAAATGTATAACAGTTATGAAAACTGTTATACGTTAAGAAAAGTGTATTTAAATAATTAGGAGACAATGATATGGGCATCTAGTTTGTATAACATTTTTAGAAACTGTTATACTGCTTCAAAACTACTGTTATACATTAAAAAATCAAATTTTATCAACGCTTATAAGCTACAACAGTTTGAAAATCGATTATTTATATATTTTGTATTTAAAATATGTATGTATGTTTTTTATAACTGTTATAAAAACTGTTATAATTTTCGAAAAAAATGTCTTAAAATACCTAGGTTATTTCAATTTTACTCAGAAAATAGACAATATTTGCTTTGTATAACAGTTTTCAAAACTGTTATACATCCCCCAAAACTGTTATACATTTAAAAAAATTAGGTTTTTAATTTAAAAAAAAATTATCTAATGATTTGAAAACTAACTACAATATTTTTTAAAACTGTTATACTGATTTTTTAAGTAAAAAAATCATAAATTTATTAAATTCTCTATATAAAGAATGGGTCATTAAAACTGTTATATTACCAATTTTTTTGAAAATAAAATTAATTAAATGGTATACCTTTCTTCTTTTTTTTTTATTTTGTGTTTTTTTCATTCAAACCACTGTGCAATTTTTGAAATTATTACATATGCATGATTTGCTTAACAACAACCACCCTCCATTGTTATACCACCACCACAACAACAATAACAACAACATCAATACCAAATGGAAAATAATAACGAAGTAATTACAAGCCTCCAGGAAATTTCAAGAATTCCAAATGATAGAAAACTCTGTGGGTCGGGATGATCGTTGGACTGCTATGGAAAAAATTTAATTATTTTTTATTGTAATTTAAAATATAAAATAATAATAATACCGAGAAATGAGATGAGAGTTTCAACAGTCACAATAGATAACAAAAGTTGGAGAGGAGTTAGGATGATGAGAAGATAAACGGGATAAATTGGAGATCTCTCTCAATCTCAATAACAGTCAAGACTGGGAGACAGATGAGAGTTCTTCTTCTCATAATATTTGTCAAGAGAAATAGATATTAAAAAATATATGACATACCGGAAAATAAACACCTCTTTAATTTTTGTAAAAACATCAGAAAAAAGTCCGTAGAGAATTCAGTTCCACAAAAAGCTTTTCTTAAACATGGAATTTTTTTTCCAAATATAAATTATCACTCATCTCTCTCTCTCTCTTCTTCATACAAATTACTCTCAAAGGTAGGAAGCGTGCGGGGATTTGCGGCTCTGTGTGATAAAAAAAATCATTCTCACAGTTTGAAAGTGTAGCGAGTAGTTATTTTGTTCACAACGAAATCGAGACGCGCGTGACTTTACTTTCTGTTTTAATACTGACCCATCTAATATGCCGGACGGCCAGCCAGACTGCTTGCTAACCAACCAGCCAGTCAAGCATCAAGTGTTCCATCCATTCATGCGTCCATTGAATTTTTGTGAATGAAAAATTGTAGGCAAACGCTGATGACTTTCTTCTGACCAAAAAAAAAAAAAAACGAGCCGAGGTAGGTGCACAATCACAACAAAATTGTAGTGTCATCGCCGTCTGTAGTCAACGACGCGTCGTTGTTGTCATCTTCAACGAACGACGGCAACAGCAACAACAACAACAAAATTATCGTCATCATAATCATCAACAACATCTTTAGCGGCGTCATCGACTTTTGCTGCCTTGTTCTCATAAAAATTCATTCAGTCATTCATTCATGTCCAAGCCGAAACAAACGTCATCGAACAACAAACAGACAATGAAGAATAACGCAAAAAAATGTGTACGTCCATACATACATCTACAAACGTTCGTACTTTTTCTTACACACACACACAATCAATTTGTAAAAAGTCCCCCTGTCATCTAATACTGGGATCTCAGACTGACTGACTGGCTGCCTGAGCGCAAGCACAAGGAAATGTGTATTTATTCGAGTGTATGTATGTGTGTGTGTGCGTATTTTTTGGCGTAAGAAAAATTATTCAATGATTTTTGTTGTTGATGTTATTATTTTGTTGGGGCTGTGACTTTTTTTTGCCAAAGAAAACTTGGCGTTTCATTTTGACATTTTGGTTTATGGCTACATGAACAAGCAAATGTGCCAGACAAAAAGTGTTTTGTTTTAGAAACTTTAAGAGTGAGAGTTACAGGGGACAAATTGTATTATTTATGTGTGTAAAAAAACATATTTTTTTTGGACATATGTGAATGAAAACTATTCCTTGAAGATGACATCAATGAACTGCTTAGCAGTGTTCACAATTCTTGCCGAAACCTCTATTCAACGATATGATTATTTAAATTTCTAATACAATTAATCAATGAAACTATAATAGTTTGCGATCTTTTATTTCAATTTATGATTTTATATTAAAAAAATCATGTTCTTCCGAGTATAACAGTTTCAAAAACAACTGTATAAACCATGAAACCTTATTATTCTGCTGAAGAATGCAATATTTTGCAAATTTAGAGCCAAAATTTTGAGATTTTGCCTTGTATAACAGTTACAACAAAACTGTTATACACTAAGAAAATGTGTTGTTCAGCTTTAAAATTCAATATTTAGGATTTGAGAAGCAAAATTTTAAAATTTAACTAAGTATAACAGTTATAGAAAACTGTTATAAAACCACCAAACTTTTCAAAAGTTATGAAATTGGCTATTCATTTAATTCTTTATCTAAATAAGCAATTTAATTCCAAATTTCAATTCCAAATCAAAAATATAACATTTCAGCCTTATAAGAAGATATAAAAAAACTGTTATACTTCCCAAAAAACTGTTCTAAGGTCATAAAATAAACAAATTCATATTTTTTCGAGTATAACATTCTTAAAAATAACTGTATAAACCAAGAAAGTTTATTGTTCGACTTTAGAATGCAATATTTTAAAATTTGGAGCCAAAATGTTGAGATTTTGTCTTGTATAACAGTTACAACAAAACTGTTATACACTAATAACATGTGTTTTTCTGCTATATAACTCAAAATTAAACATCTTGGAAGCAAAATTTGAAAAAAGTATAACAGTTATATAAACTGTTATATAACCACCAAACAAAAAGTAGAAATCGGCTATTTATTAATTCCTGATTAAAAATATAGCATTTCTACCTTATATAAATGAAATGAAAAACTGATATACCTCTTAATAAAACTGTTCTAAAGTAAAAAAAAAAAAAAAATAAACAATCCTCCTTTTTCGAACTAAAATTTTTCGCTGATATTTAATTTTAAAATACGAATGTAAAATTAATTAAACAAAAATATATTAAAATTTTTTAAGCATATTCGTAATTTTTCTTCATGTATTTGATGGAAATAAAATTATTTTTTCATTGTATACTGTTATACTATAAAAAATTAATTTTTCACAAAACTGTTATACCCTAAAAACATGTTATTCTGCTTTAAAATTCAATACTATCTGATTTTAATGCAAAATTTTGAAATTTTACTTTGTATAACAGTTAGTGGAAAACTGTTATACTTGTCGTAAAACTCTTCTAATGTCATAAAATCAACTATATAATGTTAAACAATCCGAAATATAACATTTTTACACTGTATAACAGTTAGGAAAAAACTGTTATACTCTCAAAAAACAGCTATGTGATTAAAAAATTGTGTTTTTATTAGTGTTAAAACAGAAATATTGACTTTTAACGTGTCTAACAGTAAGGAAAAAACTGTTATACACTCAAAAAACTGTTATATGGTTAAAAAATTGTGCTTTTATTTATATAAAACCAGAAATATTGACTTTTAACGTGTAAGATAATTGTAAATTATTATAGTGTTGTATTTCACATTTGCCAAATAGTTTGTTGTTTATTTATTTATTTTTTTGTAAATTGTTTTTAATTTTCACAAAAAACAAACAAATTAACATGTTAACATTATTATATTTATAGTTATTTGTATAGTTGTGGGTCTCAAAGTATGACTACATTATAGAAAATATAAAGAACCCCCCTTCGCCCTTGCCCCAACATCTTGGCAGAGAGTGAGAGACAGACAGACACTGGCGTGGCAATAAATGCGTTACGCTTCAGTGTTGAGGAGTTAGAAATGTCAAGTATGTGAATGGTGGAGCCTGAGCAGGGGGCGAAGAGAGTGTGTGCTAATAATTTTCAAGTTAATGACAAAATTACTTAAAGCAGTCATTGTTTGTGTGTCTGTCGATCTGTTGGGTTATTTTTCTAATAGGCCAATAAGTAGACATAAATATGTGTGTGTGTATGTATGTGCGCATATGAGCTTGCCACACACATCTAGTTGTCGGCAGAAGAAAAAAAATCACTTCACTTTGTTTCGAGGAGAGCAACATCCAACAATCATCGTTCAACTTTAAGTAAATATTTGTTGAAATTACTAAGAAACAGACAACAAAGGAGACGGCGGAGACAAATGTAAATAACAAGGCAAAGGTAAAAACAAATTGCAAAAAAATAAAATAGTTATAAACCACGCTAACATTATTAAATATTATTTAAACGTTGTGATTTAAATAAGTTAACCGCAGCTGCTGCTGCTGGAGATAATTGAATGTCATGTGTTTGTTTATGTGGAGATTTTTTTTTGCAATTTTAAATTTTCCTTATAAATTAACGACTATTATTAAATAATAATAGTTGTGTTCCAGAACCTGCAATACAGTACTATTTTAACAAAAAGAGCCTACCAAGAGGTTATAAAAATTGTTTAAAAAATCCACGCCTCAGGGCCTACCAGGAAGCTCTAAAAATTGTTTAAAAAATCCACGCCTCAGGGCCTACCAGGAAGCTCTAAAAATTGTTTAAAAAATCCACGCCTCAGGGCCTACCAGGAAGCTCTAAAAATTGTTTAAAAAATCCACGCCTCAGGGCCTACCAGGAAGCTCTAAAAATTGTTTAAATTATCCACGCCTCAGGGCCTACCAGGAAGCTCTAAAAATTGTTTAAAAAATCCACGCCTCAGGGCCTACCAAGAGGCTATAAAAATTGTTTAAAAAATCCACGCCTCAGGGCCTACCAGGAAGCTCTAAAAATTGTTTAAAAAATCCACGCCTCAGGGCCTACCAGGAAGCTCTAAAAATTGTTTAAAAAATCCACGCCTCAGGGCCTACCAGGAACGCCTCAGGGCCTACCAGGAAGCTCTAAAAATTGTTTAAAAAATCCACGCCTCAGGGCCTACCAGGAAGCTCTAAAAATTGTTTAAAAAATCCACGCCTCAGGGCCTACCAGGAAGCTCTAAAAATTGTTTAAAAAATCCGCGCCTCAGGGCCTACCAAGAGGCTATAAAAATTGTTTAAAAAAATCCACGCCTAAGGGCCTACCAAGAGGCTATAAAAATTGTTTAAAAAATCCACGCCTCAGGGCCTACCAGGAGGCTATAAAAATTGTTTAAAAAATCCACGCCTCAGGGCCTACCAAGAGGCTATAAAAATTGTTTAAAAAATCCACGCCTCAGGGCCTAACAAGAGGCTCTAAAAATTGTTTAAAAAATCCACGCCTCAGGGCCTACCAAGAGGCTATAAAAATTGTTTAAAAAATCCACGCCTCAGGGAGGGTCTGTTTAAAAAATCCAAGAGGCTCTAAAAATTGTTTAAAAAATCCACGCCTCAGGGCCTACCAGGAGGCTAAAAATTGTTTAAAAAAATTGTTAAAAAAAAATCCACGCCTGAGGGTCTAACAAGAGGCTATAAAAATTGTTTAAAAAATCCACGCCTGAGGGTCTAACAAGAGGCTATAAAAATTGTTTAAAAAATCCACGCCTGAGGGTCTAACAAGAGGCTATAAAAATTGTTTAAAAAATCCACGCCTCAGGGCCTACCAGGAGGCTATAAAAATTGTTTACAAAATCCACGCCTTAGGGCCTACCAAGAGGTTATAAAAATTGTTTAAAAAATCCACGCCTTAGAGCCTACCAAGAGGCTATAAAAATTGTTTAAAAAATCCACGCCTTAGGGCCTACCAAGAGGCTATAAAAATTGTTTAAAAAATCCACACCTTAGGTTCTACCAAGAAGCTATACAAATTGTTTAAAAAATCCACGCCTTAGGGTCTACCAAGAGGCTATAAAAATTGTTTTAAAAATCCACGCCTTAGGGCCTACCAAGAGGCTATAAAAATTGTTTAATGAAATCCACGCCTCAGGGCCTACCAGGAGGCTATAAAAATTGTTTAAAAAATCCACACCTCAGGGCCTACCAGGAGGCTATAAAAATTGTTTAAAAAATCCACACCTCAGAGCCTACCAGGAGGCTATAAAAATTGTTTAAAAAAATCCAAGCCTTAAGGCCTACCAAAAGGCTATAAAATTTTATTTAATTTTTAAGTACGGATTTTACCATTTTTTTACGCCTTTGAGTAATTTTTTTTTTAAATTGCAGAGTAACTTCCCCCAAAAAATGCGGGAACACAACTAATATATATAAAATTTTATAATATTTAATTTTAGTCTTTGGTCAACTTACCCTCTCCTCTTCCCGTATCATTTCGGCAATTTCCGGTTTTATTTCCATATCATCGTGATGCGAAGAAGAACTGGCACCCGCCGGATTACTTGCCGTCGTTGAAGCTCCCGCCGCTGCTGCTGCCAGTGAAGCACCCAAAGCACTGGCCATGGCATGCGAATGGGCCGCGGCCTGCAACTGTTGATGTTGGGCGGCCAATTGCTGGGCCGCGGCGGCGGCATGATGATGCGGATGATGAGGATTGGCCAAGGCTGCAGCGGCCACTGCAGCTGCTGCCGGATGGGGATGTATTGAAATGGGCGGAGGTTGTGGTGGTGCCTGGGCTGGTCCATTGGAGGCATTACTTGAGGGTGAAGGCAAAGATGAGGGTGTTGCTATATTACCACCACCACCTACACTTGCCGAACGGCTAGGCACCTGCTGAGGTGGTGTCATCAGGGGCGGTGAACAGCTACGTTCCGGACGATAATTTAAGGCCATGGGATTTGTGGAAGATGTTGCATTGGCGGAGGACGAATTTTGAGCGGAATTTGTTTGCGAACTTGTGGCAGATGATGATGTCAGGGGTGTGGAGTTTGAATTTAAGGCTGTTGTAGTTTCTATTGGTGTTGAGCTGGCCATGGGATTGGGGGAAGCAAAAGGATTGCGGACAATTGTAGAGGTGGTATTGGCGCCTGGATTTCTCGGGCAATGTTCTTTTTCCCTCAACTGGGGCGGGGGAGAGTGGACCCTTGTGTTATTATTGTTATTATTTTCCCCCATCTTAGGTGTGACACGTCCCTCATCCACAAAGAAACCATCCCTAGAACGTTTGCGAATTCTTTGCTCTGCAGGATTTTGTGTTGCTGCTGCAGTTGTTGTTGCTGCTATTTTCGGGGCTATTTGTATTCTTGGTCGCTTGGCATGGGGGGACATATCCTGATCTGTGTCATGATCCTCCTCTTCTTCATCATCATTATCATCCTCCTGATACATTGGCCTACTGTGCCCTGCCAACAGTTGTGGTCCAGCCGCTTGGCCACTGCTCACCTCTGCCAGGCCACGGATTTTCAACATTTCGGCCACTTTCAACAAAGGATTTATTTGATCCTGACTGACGTTTATCTCACCCTTGTACATGAATTCCATCAACGCCTTCAGCTCCTGCCATCGTACATCACGCATAATAATTATCGGGTGTTGGCAAGGGTTGTCATAGAACAGAGCCTGAAAATAGGGTGAACAGGCGGACAAAATCATTTTATGGGCCTTAATCGAATGGCCCTCACATGCCAGGGTCACATCGACAAAGGATTCATTTTGCAGCAGCTCATCAAAAACATTTGTCAGGTTACTTTGATAGTTATTCCAACGCAGGCAGAATTGTTGGTTGTTGCGTCCGGGCTCGGGTACGGCTTTGGTGGGTGCCGTTTTATTGGCCAATACTTTCGGCATTAGATTGCTGAGTAGCCTCTCCTCTAAGGGATCGGGTAATTTAATGGGCGCCTCCAAACCTTTCATGGCTGCAAAACCAAACAACTCTGTTAGATGGCTTGTGGTCAGGTGATTTGGTGAGGCTGGCAAGGATCGCGATTTGTTCAGAGCCACCGAGGCATCCAATTGCATTTCGGGATCTTCTAAGACATTTGTAAAACCCACAACCTCACTGGAGGTCAATGGCCTGGGTGGCGGGGAGATATCACCACCAGCCATCAAGGGTTTAATGCCGCTCTCCAATGGATTGGCCACTCTCTCGATTAGCTGAGGTGTGGTGGGTTTTGCCGCTACTTCGGAAGGGGCTTTCATTGTAGACGATGCTGTGGTATCGGTTTCACTTTCTTTTGTTGTAGTTAATTTGTTATCACTTACTGTTGGTGTGGCTTCCTCTTCTCGAGGATATGTAATCGATTCTTTGAAATCTTGAAAATCATTTGCCACTGGCATCATAGATTTGGGTTCCTCACCCGTTTCCATTTCGTTGCGCTCCACTTTTAGGGTAAAATCTAAAATATCCTTTGTCAAATCCATTTTTGGTTGGGTATTTTTGTAATGCGATCTATTTTCGCAATTTACCAAGGTGCATTTTAATATGCGGTCGTTAGGCGGATGGGTAGAAGGTTAAAATGGTGGTGAAATTTTGTAGTTATTTTTCCTGAAAATGAAAAAGAGAAGAATATTAGATCAGTTCAAAGTTTATTTTTCAGTGAATTCAGAAATTCTAAATAAATACTATTAGAACGGATAAAGGATTGAAAAGTCCTGGCCGAAGGACCATTTGAAAATATTCAAACGTGACATTTTGAAAAAAAAAATATTTTTCATGTAGGCAAAACAAAATGCACCCCTATCTAGGGCCTACCAAGAGACTATAAAAATCGGTTAAAAAATCACACCTTAGGGCCTACCAAGAGGCTATAAAAATTGTCTAAAAATCCACGCCTCAGGGCCTACCAAGAGGCTATAAAAATTGTTTAAAAATTATTTTATTTTCTTGAAAAAATATTTGTTAAAAAATCCACGCCTTAAGGCCTACCACGAGGCTATAAAAATTATTTTAATTTCTTGAAAAAAATATTTGTTAAAAAATCCACGCCTTAGGGCCTACCAAGAGGCTATAAAAATTATTTTATTTTCTTGAAAAAATATTTGTTAAAAAATCCACGCCTTGAAAAAATATTTTTTTTTTAAAAATCCACGCCTTCGACTGTGGCTTCTTAAAAAAATATTTTTTTTTTTTAAATCCACGCCTTCGTCTGTGGCTTCTTAAAAAAATATTTTAAAAAAAATCCACGCCTTCGACTGTGGCTTCTTTAAAAAATTATTTTTAAAAAAATCCACGCCTTGCTGTGTCTTCTTGAAAAAATATTTTTTAAAAAATCCACACCTTGCTGTGGCTTCTTGAAAAAATATATTATTTTTTTTAAATCCACGACTTGCAGTGGCTTCTTGAAAAAATATTTCTTAAAAAAATTTTTAAAAAATAAAATATTATTTAAAAAATCCACGACTTGCAGTGGCTTCTTGAAAAAATATTTCTTAAAAAAATTTTTAAAAAATAAAATATTATTTAAAAAATCCACGCCTTCGGCTGTGGCTTCTTGAAAAAATATTTTTTAAAAAAATCCACGCCCTTTGGCTTCTTGGAATTTTTTTAAAAAATCCACGCCTTCGGCTGTGGCTTCTTGAAAAAATATTTTTTAAAAAATCCACGCCTTCGGCTGTGGCTTCTTGAAAAAATATTTTTTAAAAAATCCACGCCTTCGGCTGTGGCTTCTTGAAAAAATATTTTTTAAAAAATCCACGCCTTCGGCTGTGGCTTCTTGAAAAAATATTTTTTTAAAAAATCCACGCCTTCTTGAAAAAATATTTTTTTAAAAAATCCACGCCTTCGGCTGTGGCTTCTTAAAAAAAATATTTTTTAAAAAATCCACGCCTTCGGCTGTGGCTTCTTGAAAAAATATTTTTTAAAAAATCCACGCCTTCGGCTGTGGCTTCTTGAAAAAATATTTTTTTTTAAAAAAATCCAAAATATTTTTTTTAAAAAAATCCACGCCTTGAAAAAAATATTTGTTTTAAAAAATCACGCCTTGAAAAAAATTTTTTTTTTTAAATCCACGCCTTGAAAAAAATATTTTTTTAAAAAATTCACGCCTTGAAAAAATATGTTTTTTTTTAATCCACGCCTTGAAAAAAATGTTTTTTTTTAAATCCACGCCTTGAAAAAAATATTTTTAAAAATCTACGCCTCGAAAATTTTTTTTTAAAAAATCCACGCCTTGAAAAAAATATTTTTTTAAAAAATCCACGCCTTGAAAAAAATATTTTTTTTAAAAAATCCACGCCTTGAAAAAAATATTTTTTTTTTTAAAAAATCAACGCCTTGAAAAAAATATTTTTTTTTAAAAAATCCACGCCTTGAAAAAAATATTTTTTTTAAAAAAATCCACGCCTTGAAAAAAAATATTTTTTTTTAATCCACGCTTCTTTTGGTTACTTGAAAAAAATATATATTTTTTTAAAAATCCACATCCACTATCCCATCTGTGCCCCGCTCTTGCCATGTGGCCCGAAATTTGTTCCTTTCAAAGTAAAATACTTTTTTATGACTTCTCCTATATTTAGTTATATTTATTTTAAATAATTAATAATGTCACAGAAAAAAACCCACCCCATTACGCCACACTCGCACTGGGAGCATCTGAGAACACAGCAGTGACACCATGCCACTTTATGTTGCAGTTGATGGCTGTGTCGATGTTGGCGGCTTATTATTTAAATGTAAATGAAGCAAGCAAGTGAACGACAGACAGACGGACGGACCGACCGACGGCTTAAGCAACAACAACAAAAAAGGATAAATGACAGATAGCCTTGTTGAGTGACTGACGTAGTGACAGTCGAACTGAATGGCTGACCATCTGCAGCAACAGAGAGCGAAAGAAGTAACTAAAGTAAATAATTATCCATTGTATAATTGCTGGTTGTAGTGAACCCACTCTCTCTCTATCTCTCTCTACCTCCCGCCCTAACAAACAAAAACCAGAAAAAATATATATTCCGACGAACATCGAACAGCAATGCCTACCTCCTTCTGTCGTCTCATAAATAATAAATTTATGAATACACGCGCGCTTTTCAACATTCACAAAAAAATACTCACAAACACTCACACACAGAGACGTACAGAGACAGATGAACGCACACACACACGCACACACACAAAAGCTTACGCCTTGCGTAAGAAATTTATGCATTTTAATAATTTATTTAATTTAATTAAATTTATTTCTTTTTTGTGTTGTTCGGTTTTCAATGTTCGGAACACAGTGAGCGCGGGCACACACACACACACACACTCTCGTTGGCACACGCATTGAACTCATAAACAAGCTGGCATCGAACGAATTAAATTCATAGCTGCTGCTGCTACTCCTCCAAAGTTGAACGTGGCGAAACGCAAAAGCAACGACAGCAGCAGCAAAAGCGTGTGGCATGCTTCATTTACGTGCTGCCAGAATTCTGTGGTTTCCCAGTGAACATTACCCGCCGTCGCTTTACACGTCTGTCTTCTTTTTTTTTTGTTTGCTTGTCGTAAGTATGTATATTGTTGTTGCTTTGAATGTGTCTGTGTGTGTGTCTGTCCGCCCGTCTCTGAGTTGAATTTTATATAAAAGTTTTGTGAAATATATTTATTTTGTTGTTGTTGTTTTTGTTGTTATTAATGTTTAATGCGGCACATCATAAATTACACAGAAGTGTCGACATTAAGTAGTGCAGCAGAGGCAGCATTTGCTTGCCACCGCTGGTTTCTTGTTGGTGGTCCTTCGTCTTCTTCTTCAGAGAGCTTGGAAAATAATTATTTCCTAACTTTAGAGATATTCTAACTACTTTACTTGCATCCTCCCACTCTCTCCATCTACCTTTTCCCAAATTATTTTTTCTCTTCCTCGCTTCTCCGGATGACTTTTACTAAAGGAACAAAACGGATAACAAAAGACACCCCTTCATACCCATACCCAAACCCCCCAACAACAAACACCACGACCACAAAGACAAAGACACACTAATACTAAAACACCACTTTTATTATTACTATTATATAAAAATAATAATAATTTAAAAAAATTAAACTTTGTCTACAAAGAGAACAGCAATTCACGGTGGCTGCTTCCTGCACACAAGGCAAGCAAGTGGTGCCAACTCGAATTCTTGTTTATTGACAAACCAATCGAACCTCCCAATTCATCTCTCAGAATTTTTTATTATGAAAAATCATTTTTTTGGCGGGCAAAATCCCGATTACTCACACACAAAAACAAATTCTGGGAATTACTTTACGCTTTACGGAAGAAAGCAGCCCACCTTTCTCTTGTTATTTCTTTTGGTGTTTTTTATTTATATTTAATATCTGATTTAAAATGGCCATAAATAAATTTAACAAAAAAAAAAAAAAAAAAAACAATAAAGAAAAATATTCCATTTATTTTAAAGATTTATTTTCTTTATTGTGTCAGAAAATTTATTTTTAAATAATTTATTACGCAAAAAATGCTGAATTAAAAAATCATAAAATATTTGGAAAATTTAAAAAAAAATATTTTGAAAAATTAAAAAAATATATTGGAAAAACATTTAAAACCAGTAAGGAAAGTAGTAAAGTCGGACTGGACCGATACACCCTTTGGGTTGTATCATATAGTCGGCCCTTTGGGTGTATCATATAGAATATACCCTTTGGGTATATTTTACATATGTATCCTAACAGACGTCGCGTTTTTGTTACATATATCTATATCTGAACCGATTTCAGGGAAAATTGCCAGATACTAATCTATATTACTTCAGTACGTTGTGTTAATCGGCCTAGCTATGGATCTTCTTACGTAACTTAGCAACATCATTCTAGACTTAATTCAGTGAGCTATGACAAATTTCGTGCAAATCGAATGATTATCAGAGACTTTGGTACACCATTTACCTTAAATCGGTGAAACTATATATGGGAGCTATATCTAAATCTGAACCGATTTTCTCGAAACTTGGCACACATCATTCTGGACCTAATACAGTACTCTGTGCAAAATTTCGTGCAAATCGAAATATATGGAGGAACATTTGTGCCCCATTAACCTTAAATCGGACGAAAATATATATGGGAGCTATATCTAAATCTGAACCGATTTTCTCGAAACTTGGCACAAATCATTCTGGACCTAATACAGTACTCTATGCCAAATTTAGTGCAAATCGAAATATATAGAGGAACATTGGTGCCCCATTTCCCTTAAATCGGACAAAAATATATATGGGAGCTATATCTAAATCTGAACCGATTTTCACGAAACTTAGCACACATCATTCTTGACCTAATTCAGTGCGCTATGCAAAATTTCGTGCAAATCGAAAGATATATAGGGTCTTTTGTGCACCACGTACCTTAAATCGGGTGAAAATTTATATAAGAGCTATATCTAAATCTGAACCGATTTTCTCGAAACTTGCCACACATCATTCTGGACCTAATACAGTACTCTGTGCAAAATTTCGTGCAAATCGAAATATATGGAGGAACATTGGTGCCCCATTTACCTTAAATCGATTTTCACGAAACTAAGCACACATTCTTATAGACGCAATTCAGTACGCTATGCCAAATTTCGTGCAAATCGAAAGATATATAGGGACTTTGGTTCACCATTTACCTTAAATCGGACGAAAATATATATGGGAGCTATATCTAAATCTGGAACGATTTTCACGAAACTTAACACATATCATTCAAGACCTTATCCATTGCGCTGTGCCAAATTTCGTGCAAATCGAAAGATATATAGGGTCTTTGGTGCCCCATTTACCTTAAATCGAGCGAAAATATATATGGGAGCTATATGTAAATCTGAACCAATTTTCTCGAAACCTAAGTTAGTACTCTATGCCAAATTTCGTGCAAATCGAATGATGTATAGGACTTTGTTGCACTATTTACCTTAAATCGGATGTAAATATGTATATATATATATATGGGAGCTATATCTAAATCTGAACCAATTTCCAATCGGACGAAATTATATAGGGAGCGATATCTAAATCTGAACCGATTTTTCCCAATTTCCGAACCCTATCGTCCTTGGGCCAAACAAATGCGCTGTGTCAAATTTCAGATCGACTCAGCTAGTCGAGATATGACGATCGGTATAGTTAATGGTGGGTCTAGGACCAATATTTCGCGGCGTTACAAACTCATAGGGCTCCACAAAACTATAGTATAGTTGTGTAGTATCCTGTGTAGGGCGCCTCAATAGGCCCCAAGGAGACATTCGTTGAAAAAATTGAAGTTGAATCTTCAGAATTATAAGTCTATCGGGTACCATGCCTGAAGCAGGTGATCCAGGATCTAATTAGTAACTAAGTCTCGCTTTAAGAAGCTATTACTGCATAGCTGAGCTTATCTCTGAAGTGCTTCATAACTTATTTTTTATATGTTAGAGGCCTTTGATTGCTGCCATTTTTTCTTTTTTTTCGTACTATCCAGATGTTCGTATTAGGATTCTTTGGTTTTACAAAAACAAATACTGGCTGTGTTCATAATATTGATACTTTAGCCAACTTTGTCGTCCTCTGTCTGTCTGATATTTTTATTACAAGTCGGTTATGTCGTTCTTGCTTTCCCACTCAGAATTTAAGTTCCCAGTTTTGAGAAGATTAAACTTCTTCTTTGGTTCTTCAACACTCACTTTCAACCGCCGATGCTAAGGCAGCCACATTTGCGGTTGATTTTTGCTCCCTTTAACTGAATGGCGAAAAGTGGTGACTTGTGGGCATATTATCGAATCCCGTCGGTAATGGGTTATGTTGATTTGCCGCTTCACTCAGCCGGCATTCGAAGACGTTTATGTCTGACTTCATTTCCCTTTCCGACTGGGGAGTTTGAGTTGTCACCTGTCTCACAATAGTTGGTATGTGTGGTTGATAAACTCATGTGTGATATAGCTGAACCAGGGATGCCAGGGCACTCATGATCATTGTATGTTAATGGATCGTGTAGCAACTAGTCTTGGGCATTCCCGTTCAATTTCAGGATTGAACGAACTAGGTCATTTTTTTAAAGTGAACTAGGTCGTTCAACACGTTTAGTTGCCTCGTTCAAATGGTCACTCAGTTTAATTGATATGGTAGCACATTGCTATTAACCTCTGCCAGTTAAACCAACTGTAAAAAATGACGACCATTCACAATCATTCGAAGATCTTGCCTATCTATTTTCTCCACTTTCTTAATGGGTGGTTGGCGATGGGAAAAAATTCCGATCCCTTCCAGTGTCAATTCTTCCGTCGTTTCCAGCTCCACACCTTCTTCCCGTTGTCTTTGGAGGGTCGATTTGAGCAAATGGGTCATTTTCTTTTAAATGTAAAAAAATTTTACTGACCCTCCAGCTATGCTCAAAACACTACTGCAGTATTTTCATTTATGAGCATCGCATTCCGCATGAAATCGGATCACAATGGATTCATCTCATTACACGTACCTTCTTTCAATTTAAGAGATTTTATATGAAATTGTTCTTGTTTGAACGGCGGTTCAGTTGTTCAAAGTCAGTGCATCTGTGAGCGACACAGAAGGTGTAGAATAAAATTCAATGTCGTTCAGTGACCGACGGCGTTCAGTGAGCAACATCATTTGGTAATCGTTCTGTGAACGAAAATAATAAACATTGAACTATGTCGTTCACTCGTTCAGTGGACTGACTCGTTCAATTGAACTCGGTCGTTCACGAACGAAACCAGACTTAGTAGCGACAATCCGATGTACTTCAATCGGTACAGGATTATTTCGGTTGGGAGACTTATTCCCCCTTCGGAAACATAATCCATTTCACGTGCTTTAAAAAAGTGCAGAGTAGCTCAGTGAATTCTTAAGGTGCATTTGTGCGCTCTTCCAGTTAATTTGGTTCAATTTCCGACCAGATTGCTGCTTCTAGATTGTCGTGAGTTTGCCGATATATTTGCCTACTTTCTATGATATATAGGTTGTTATTGTTTTAGCTTTCCGAATCCGAATTTAAATGTCTAACATGATAGCGGGATCTCAACAAGAAGTGAGTCGTGGTGCAGCCGTCGGTAGTAGATTTTTAAGGCTCTGCACAATATTTCTTCAACTTTTTCCATGTTTTGTTTTAGAGAAACATCTCCATAGTAAATTTTTGTTCTCGGAAAATTAAAAAAACTAAAGGTTTACAAATTGTATTTGACTAGTATGGATATCTGCCTTCCTTCTAAGCGACTCCTGGACCCCATTAAAATAAAAAAAAAACCTTGAAACTACAGGGTGAGATGTAAAAACTGCAACCAATTTCAGACTGCTGGAGTGTCCGTGTCTGGAGTATTTTGGAAAGCAAGATCGGCACTAAAAAATACCAAATTTTCGATCACCTCAAGCAAGCGCTTCCTCGGGTAGGGATAAGTAAATCGACTTTTGGTATTGAAAAGCCTAAAAGTCGAAGTCGACTTTTGATTTTGGAGAAAATCGCAAAGTCGAACAGGTTTGACAATCGAAAGATCGACTTTTTAATCAAAGGCAAAAATCGAAAAGTCTAAAAATCTACTTTTTGATCAGAGGCAAAAATCGAAAAGTCTAATAGTTGTCGGCCGTTGGAAGGCCATAATTCATGCCAAAGGTGACCTACTCTAACAAATCTAAATTTATTCTAAAATTTGATGCTATTTTCCACATTTTTTTGCTTTCATTCAATAAAATTAAAAAAAATTAAAAATTATGACGTTTTAATCCCAATTTTTACAGCGAACTTTTCCAAACCTAAAAGTTTGCAGGATGTTCATCCATCTTCCTCCTATGTGGCACTTGGGGAAAGGCCTTTATAATAAATTTTATTTAAAACAAAAACACTCCCCATAAACTGAATCTTGTGGGCTTTTAACTGCCAAATTCGTAGTCCGAACTTTTTCCAAAAAAATCACAAAATTCGCCACACTTTATTTAAGGTTATTCTCAATCCTAAGACTTTGGGAAAGGGAATTTCTTCCCTAAAAACTTGGCACTTTTTAAAAAAAATACAAAAACACAGACAGACGAACAGACGGATGCCCACACACACTCTAAGGGACGTACGCACGCACTTAACATCTTAGTTTATATTAGTATTTTGTTATGGTGTGGGCGAGGGTGGGAGATAGGCAGTCAGGACACATCTTAAGGCTTTTGGATGCTGCAATAAAGATATTTATTTTTATTTCTTTGTTTTGGTTTTTGGTTTTGCGCGCGCTTTTCCATGGCCTTGATTGAGCGTGCATACACTTTTTTGGGAAGCTACAGCTACTGAACTCCTGTTACAAAAGCTTCGTAAAGTATGTATGACGTACAATAATAATAATAAGGAAGAAAAAAAGATATGAAGAAAATTTTCTTGACTGCCACAAGGAACAATAAGAACAACAACAAAAGTTCTTCCTTAAAGTTTGGCGCCTTACAACAAACAAAAGCCAAAACCCCCCCCAACAAGAAGACGCACATTTATTTTTATTTTATTTTCCATGTATTTTTTGTTTGGTTCCTATTTCCTACTGAACGAACAAATTCTTAACTCCGTCGTCTACTTCTTCGTCGTCTTCTTCTTCTTTATTTATATTTATTGCCACCCACATTTATTTACACATTGTGGGCACATCGTTACACTTCAATTGATGATAACCGGAGTTATGTTGAGAAGAAATGTTGGCTTGAGAGAGAGAGTGTGGAGAGTGAGGTTGGTAGTGGGGGCAAATGGTTGTTGTTGCTGCTGCTGTTCACAGTTGTTTGTCATCAACTTCTCAGAAGCAGCAAAGGCGGTAATGGCAAAAGTTTATAAATTTTAAGCCAAAATGGTAGGGCCCCACATTGGGCGCCACCATCACATTATTATGGGGGTGTGTTTGGGTATCATCATGGGTGGTAAGGATATCGCGCGACATACACACACAGCACACCGAGACGGCAGAGAGTAGTGTTATAAATTAATAAATTACAATTTATGTATAACTGCTGAAGCTGAATTTTACAGTATAAAAATAAAAGTTTTTTTTTTTTTTGTACAAGGCGACGATGCGAAGGAGCATGAAGAAGGCGTATGGGGAGGATGGTTTATATATTTTATACATTAAAATCGATTTTCGTACAGGAGAAATTAAATTTTCATTATGTGAACAACAATTTATTTCTTTGCTGTTTTGCCCGGCTGCCTGCCATATTCTCTTCTTGTAGAATTCTTAAAGGAAGTTTTTATTTTGTTGTGGTGTGTTTTGTTGGAATCTCGAAGGGAGACATTGAGGAGGGGCACGTCGGGAATGTAATAAAAACACCAAGAGGGAGAGAGAGAGGGAGCGGGAGACTCACACTTTTGTCCATCATGTTTTCTTTATTAATTAATAATTCGGAAGACAAGGAAGTTAAAAAAAAAAAACATTTTCATTTTTAAATTAAATTTTTTAAATTAAAAAATAATAAATATGTTAAAATTAGAAAAAATCCTAAAATTGAAAAAAAAAACATTGTAAAAAAGTTTAAATATAAATAATATTCTCAACATTTTGCAATTTTTTTTGGAATCTCAAGGGGGACATTGAGAAGAACCTTGTCGGGAGAGGATGAAATAAAAACACCGAGAGAGAGAGAGAGAGAGGGAGGGGGAGACTCACATTTTTGTCCATCATGTTTTCTTTATTAATTAATAATTCGGAAGACAAGGAAGTTCAAAAAAACATTTTCATTTTTTTTTCAAATTACAATTTTCGAATTAAAAAAAAAATATGTTAAAATTAGAAAAAAATTCTAAAATTTAAAATTAAAATATTGTAAAAAAAAATTAAATGTAAATAATATTCTCAAAATTTTGCAAAAAAAAAAAATAAAATTTTTGAAAAAAACTCCAACATTTTGAAAGAGATCTAAAATTTATAAAAAAAAGAACTGAATTAAAAACCCCTAAAATTTAAAAAAATGCATTGTTTAAAAATTTAAACGATATTTATAATTTTTAATAGAGATATTTGGTACCCAATAAGAACCCAATGTACCAAATTTCAGCGAAATTGGTTGAAAATCGCGCTCAAGAACCTCAAAATACCGAAAATTAGGGGTGCCCTTATAGGGGGGCTACCAGAAAAAGTGGGCCGATATTTATAATTTTTAGTAGAGCTGTTTGGTACCCAGTATGAACCCAATGTACCAAATTGCAGCGAATTCGGTTGAAAAGCGCGCTCAATAACCCCAAAATACCGAAAATTGGGGGGTATCCTTATATGGGGGCTACCAGAAAAAGTCGGCCGATATTTATAATTTTTAGTAGAGCTGTTTGGTACCCAGTATGAACCCAATGTACCAAATTGCAGCGAATTCCGTTGAAACCCGCGCTCAAGAACCTCAAAATACCGAAAATTTGGGGGTATACTTATATGGGGGATATCCGAAAAAATTGACCTATATTTATAACTCAAAATACAAAATTACAGCCTATTCGATGGAAAAATCTAGTCAAAATCCCGCAAAAACTGAAAATTGGGAGGGGTACTCTTATATATGGGGACTACCAGAAAAAGTGGACCTATATTTATAATTTTAAGTGGTGAAAGTTGATACCCAGCATAGAACCCAATGTACCGAATTTCAACGAACTCGGGTGAAAAACGCACTCAAGAACCCCAAAATACCGAAAATTGGGGGTATGGGAGGGTATATGGGAGATATGCCTAAACTTGGACCGATATATCCCATCTTCGAACTTCACCTGCCTGTAGACAAAAGCAAAATTTTGGCGATCTATCTCAATTTGTTTAGAGGCTAGAATGATTACAACAGACAGACGGACATGGCTAAATCGTCGATGGGTTACAAACGGAAAAACAAAATTAATATACCCTCCATACTATGAAGGAGAATGAAACATTTAAAACCCTTACACGACTTGGAAATTTAGAAAAGAATTCAAAAATTTTAAAACCATCAAAAATTACAAAAAAAAACAAAAATATTTTTTTCAACTTAACAAAAAAATCAAAAAAAATACAGCGTTTTTTTAATTTAAAAAAATTTCATTTTTATAAAAAAAAATTATTAAAAAAAAATAAAGGAAAAACATTTTTTAATGATTTTTTTTACAGGTATAAATTTAAAAAAATAATTTTAAAAAAATATATTTCAAAAAAAAGGATAAAGGAATGAAAAATATATAGCCACTGATTTTAAAAAAATATACTGAGGCATATATTCAGTAATTTGTTAAATTTCAACAAAATTAAAAATTAAATTTGTTTTCAAATTTTATAAAAAATGTTTTAGAAATATAAGCAAAAAAATTTAAAAAAAAATTATTTCTGATTTCATGAAAAAATAAAAGTAATAATAAGAAATTATATTTCAACAAAATTTAAATTAAATAAATTTTGATTTTTTTTAATTTTGAAAACTATATTTTTAAAATGTATGGAAAACAGAAATTTAATTTTAGGCAAAATTTTTTCTTCAAAATGTAGCCATTTTTATGGTTATTTATTAATATTTTTTATTTTTAATTTCAAAATGATGTAATCCTGAAAATTATTTAAAAAAAAATATTTTGATGTTTTGAAACAAAAAATTATTAAAATATTGTTTTGGTAAATTTTAACCCTTTTTAATGCAAATTAAGGTGAATTTTTTTTAAACAAAATGTATGCATTTTTTGGTTATTTATTAATATTTTTTTTTCAAAATAAAGATTTGAAAATAATTAAAAAAAATTATTTTGATGTTTTTAAAATTATGAAAATATTGTTTTGAAACCATTTTTAGTGGTGAATTTTCTAATGGAATTTTTAATACATTTTAAATATTTTTTTTAACTGTTTTAAAATAAATAAATAAAAACCAAATAAATAATTCATGAACATGACACAACATGAAAGCCTTTTCTATTTTGCAAAAACATTTTTTTTTCAAATAATAAAATATCGGGGAATTTATATTTTATTTTGAAAATAATAGTCATACGAAATTGGAAATTATTTAAAATTTTTTACTAAAAACATTTTCAGTGTAAAAACATTTTTTTTTATATATAAACCAAAAAACTGGGATTCAGCCTGACTATTTTGCAAAAACAAAAAAATGAGCATATATTTTTTTTTTATTTTAAAAATAAATTATAAAATAAATAAAAAAGAAATACAAAAAATTTCTAATACCTGAACATAAAAGAATTTTTTTCAAAAATATAAATTTCTCAAAAAAACATTGAAAATTATTTGAAATTTTTTCGAATTTTTCGTCTTTTGTTTTCTTTTAGAAAACAAAAAACCTTTTGCCCGAGGTCCTCATATAAAAACAGTAAAATTCATAAAAACAAACTTCAAGCTATTGAAAAAAATTCTATAATTTTGAAAATATATTTTTTTAATTTCTATAGATTCACAAACAAATATATAAATTTTCTTCAGAATAATTTTTATTTATTTTACTTTATTATTATTTTTCCAGCAACATTTTGAAACTATGAACATTGTTGGCTTAGGGCTTTTTCCCCCATGAGACCAAAGTCCACCCCTGGGAACTCTATGTTCGCACATGCACAAATAAGACACACACTTAATAAAAAAGTATAGTTTTTTTATATATAATTTTTTTAATTATTTAATTAATTAAATTAATTAATTGATTTAATTTAATAAAAAATATAGTTTTTATAAATATTTCTTTTTAATTATTTAATTAATTAAATTAGTTAATTAATTTAAAAGAAGTCAAACACTTACTCTCACGTTTGATTTTGTTGCGTTTTTCCTCTATGAAAATTGTTTTTCTTTGTTAATAGTTTTTTTCATTAATTATTTATAGATTTCTTGAAAATTTTATTTATTTTTCATAAATTTATTTGCAATGTTTATTTGTTTTTTAATTCAATAAAAATTTGTATTATTTAGTTTTAATGTTTTCTTATTTAATTGCCATTAATTTTTAATTTATTTTCATTGTTTTTTATATATTGTTTTAAATGTTTTTTATTTCACATTACTTTTTACACCAATTTTTCTCATTATTTTTTTTAATTTAATTAAAATCCATTGTTTTAATTTATTTGTTGCACATTTTTTAATATTTGTTTTCGTTTTTCTTTTGGCTGCTTTAATTTCCTTTAAATAATTTATATTTCCTTTTCTTTTATGTGTTTCCTCACATCAAATAACAAAAATTGTTTATATTCAGTTTTGTTTTCTTCTTGCAGTTGTTTTTGTTTTAATTTTTAATACATTAATTTAGTTGCCGTTAATTAAATACCAAAACAACGACAACAAAATACCGACAGAAATACCATTTACTGCACTTGCACTCGCGTCTGTTATTACTTTGTTGCTACCACTGACTTCGAGAGCTCTGTGTGTGGCAGGCGGCTTAATTTACAAATTCAAAATAGTAACCAGCCAGTCAGCCAATAACACAACGCACAACACAGTCTTCTTACAAGAGAGAACTGTTTTACACACGACGGAGACGACGGTTGAATGTGAACTGACGTTGTATGCCATGAATGAAACTCGATTGTGGTCAAAACCAAACGAACAGCACAGCCGTGTGTTCTGGCGGTGACGTCGTTGTATACAAAAGCGGCTCAGTCGGCGTTATGTGTGTGCGCTCTCTCTCGCAGTGGATACCCTCGCGTGCTCTCTCTGCTAACCACACTGGGAGCGCTCTGAGCACAAACCATAACACAACATATCATTGCTGGCTGGCTGATTGTATGGGTGCAATGGTGGGCAAAATTTCTCTTAAAAAATGTTTAAGGGAAAATAAAAACATGAATTATTCTTCGGAATTCATTAAATTTATTATTTTTAAAGCATAAATAATATACAAGGAAGTTAAAAAATAAACTCATTAAAAAAGTTTCGGAAAAAAATTCATTAATGTTTATTTTTGTTTTAACATCAAAAAATGTTAAGAGAACGCATCAACGCTGGTGTGCACGTCTGCCCAACTATGTATGGGTGCCAAACATAGTTGGGCAGACGTGCACACCAGCGTTGATGCGTTCTCTTAACATTTTTTGATGTTAAAACAAAAATAAACATTAATGAATTTTTTTCCGAAACTTTTTTAATGAGTTTATTTTTTAACTTCCTTGTATATTATTTATGCTTTAAAAATAATAAATTTAATGAATTCCGAAGAATAATTCATGTTTTTATTTTCCCTTAAACATTTTTTAAGAGAAATTTTGCCCACCATTGGTGCCAAAACACAACGACTTGCAATGATGTGATGGTAGTGTTGTTGTTGTTGCTGCTGCTTATGCCGATGATGATGAGAATGAGAATTTTTCACAATCTTTGTTTTGTTTGGCAGTTTCTTTCATCGTCATTGGGGAGGGTGCAAGAATTTCTTGTTGTTACAAATGTGATGAACAAGTGAATGTTGTATTTGTTGTTGTTGTTTTGTTTGTTCATGATGTTGATGTGCATGATTCCGGTTTCTGTTCCACACAATTCCTGCTACAATATGGGAAATGAAACACACGAAGGTAATGCATATGTTGCGATATCTCTTTGTAAACAACTCTGCTTCAAAGAGAAGTGTTGTATGTTTAATAAAAAAGAGAACTTAACTGAGTTGCTTATCCAGTTTACCTCAATAATTATTTTATTATTACTTGTTGTTGCTGTTGTTGTGGTTTTATGAGATCAATTGCATGATCATGCCGATTATTTTGTTTTATTTTCTTGCTTTTCATCTGTTTCAATTTTAAATTGTCTTCTTAGTTGCATTGCTTGGAAAACGAAGGGGCGTGTTTATACGTACAATGTGAGATAAAGTAAATTAAACGGTAACCAAGCGGATATTATATTAATTAGTTAATTTTAAAGTGTTGTTGGTGATTAATGAGTGCAAAATGAAGAAATAAATAAATGAGGAAATCGATGTGAGAGAATTTATTTTTTTGCTATAATTAAAAGAGTAATTTCCCATGATGGGTAATCTTAAGATTTTTTTGATGTTAAAACAAAAATAACACTTAATGAAACAATATCCGCATTTTTTTTATAAATTTATTTTTTTAACTTCCTGTGATATTATTTATGTTTTTAATTCCACAGAGTAACTCTTCTTTTAATTTTAATTTACGAGAAATTTTGCCCACCATTGCCATATATTGTGTTTTTGTATACTTCAAGAGCTTTTTTATATTTTTTAGATTTTATAAATACTTTTTTTCAATTAATACCATAGAATTTTAAAAGAGAGTTAAAAGAATTGACATATTCTTAGTGTCGATTTTAAAAGAGTAAACAAATGAGGCAATCGATTTGAGAGAATTTATTTTTTTACTGTAAATAAAAGAGTAATTTCCCATGAACTCATAGATTGTGTTTTTGTATATTTCAAGAACTTTTTCATGAATATATTTTTGCAAACATTTTTTTTCAAAGGCCCAGCAGATCAATAAGGCTAGATTTTTTACATACTTTTTTAATTATCACCATGGTAGGTTTTTTCCCAAATTTTTAATATTTTGAAGATTATTTTTTACCAATTTCAATCGGCCTACAGTGGCATGGATTTTTCAAATATTAGAACGAAATTTTGAAGGAAATTATTTGATAGAAAATTTATAAAATTTTAGAATATAAAATATTAAAATTTTTATGTTATAATATAATATTTTGAATTTTGTTATAAAAATTATTTTTTTTTAAGTAGCACGTAATTTTATAAATATTTTTTGAAGGGAGTTATTTCAATATATTTCATGCATTAAGAATGGATTTTATTAATTAATATTTGTTTTGCATCAAACGTATATATATTTTTTTAAATACCACATTTTAAATTTTATATAATAAAAAAATGAAAAAAAATCAGATTGAAGATTTTCCAAAATATGTTGATGGTGAACATTTTTTAGAAGATGAAAATATTTTTTTTAGATTTTAAATTCTTGAATACTATTTTAAAGAAATAATATGGATTTGGTTTTTTTATGTGCGTTTTTTAAGATCTTTTTGAACATGGACAAAAAAAATAACGTCGTCGTTAAGTTCAACCGGTCCGATTTTTTTTTTCAATCCACTATGACATTTGACTTCACTATAGGGGCTACGACATGGGAAATTGCTGACAACGAAATACCAAAATACGGAAGCTCAATTTGAAAAATTGTGTTTGGATTTTGATCATATATGAAAAGTATGTTTCAAAGTGAAGAAAAAACATTTTGTTGAAATCCTCAATATACCGAAAATTTGGGTATTCGATTTGTACGGATGATTTTTAGCCTGAATTAGAACCCAAATTATCAACTTAGAGCAAATTGGGTTGAAAACGTGCCAGGGATTCTCAAAATACCTAGAGGTTCTCAAAATCTACCCTGAAACTGAAACTCAAACCATTGAGATTTCGGTTGAAAATCGTATCCAAACCGCCAAAATACTGAATATAGGGGATCACTTGATATGAGGGATATACCAAAACTTTAAAGTAGTGTGGGGAGTACTTGGACCGAAGTTACACTGAAAAGTTGGGCGCCACTGATACTTGATTTTTATATCGTTGATAGTTGGACACCACTGACCTTTTGAGTTTTTATATCGATGTTAAAGGGGGTAGTTAATCAGCGGATGTTTTTCAACGACACCATACACTGTCCTAAGACATAGTCAGAACGTTGGGCGCTACTTGTAATGCGAGTTATATATTTTTAAGTTCCGTAAATTCAGTCAATATATTATTTCTAAATAAAAAAATGTTGAGTATCATTGAATGTTGAAATAAATAAAATACAAATTTAAAAAAAAAGAAGGAATGTTGGGCGCCACTGGTATTTATTTGAATGATCAGAATTTTTGCACACATTTAAACCAAACAGACGAAAAACTCAATTTTTTCCTGTGAATAATTCAAGTACGTTGGGCGCCACTTGTTTGGTCAGTTTCGATATTGGAAAATCTACGAACTTTAAAATTATTTTGACGGGCTATATTGAAAAGTTGGCCACCACTGATACTTGGGGTTATTATATCGTTGATAGTTGGACGCCACTGATCCTTGGGCTTTTTATATCGTTGTTAAAAGGAGGTAGTTAACCTGCGAAAATTCTCATGGACCCCATACACTGTCCTAAGACATAGTCAGGACATATGGCGCGACTTGTAATTCGACTTGTATATTTTATGTGATGGGAAGATCCCGATCCCGATCCCGATTTTTACAGTTCCGAAAATGCAGCCAATATATTATTAAAAAAAGATGTTGCTTGCTATTGAATTTGAAATAAATAAAATACAAATTTTATAAAAAAAGGAATGTTGGGCGCCACTTATATTTATTTTATGTTTCATTTCATTTTGAGAGATCGGAATTTTTGCCAATCTTTAAACCAAACAATGGAAAAACTCACATTTTTCTGTGAATAATTCGAGTACGTTGGGCGCCACATATTTGGTCAATTCCGATATTGGAAAATCTACGTATTTTAAAATTATTTTGACGGGATATACTGAAAAGTTGGGCGCCACTGATACATGTAGTTATTATATCGTTGATAGTTGGACGCCACTGATCCTTAGGGTTTTTATATCGTTGTTAAAGAGGATAATTAATCTGCGAAAGTTCTTCATGTTCTTCTTCTTTACTGTCCTAAGACATATTGTAATTCGAGTTGTATATTTTATGAGATTGGAATATCCAGATTATTTTAATAGTTCCAAAAATGCAGTCAATATATTCTTTCTAAATAACCAGTAAGCAAAGTAGTAAAGTCGGACTGGGCCGACTATATGACACCCTTCACCACTTTGGGTATATTCTATATAGTCTCCTAAGAGACGTCGTTTTTCGAACATTGAAATGAAATTGAACGAAAGATATTTAGGGACTTTGGTGCACCATTAAATCGGACGAAAATATATATGGGAGCTATATCTAAATCTGAACCGATTTTCACGAAATTTTGCACACATCTTTCTAAGCTTAATTTAGTATGCTATGCAAAATTGTGTGCAAATCGAAAGATTTTTAGGGACTTTGGCGCACCATTTACCTTAAATCGGACGAAAATATATATGGGAGCGATATCTAAACCTGAACCGATTTTCACGAAACTTAACACACATATTTTTAGGCTTAATTTAGTACGGTGTGCCAAATTTCGTGCGCATCGAAAGATTTTTAAGGTCTTTGGCGCACCATTTACCTTAAATGGGACGAAAATATATATGGGAGCTATATCTAAATTTCAACCGATTTTCACGAAACTTCGGCTACGTCATTCTAGGCCTAATTCAATACGCTATGCCAAATTTCGTCCAAATCGAAAGATATACAGGGGCTTTGGTTCACCATTTGCATTAAATCGGACAAAAATATAGAGGGGAGCTATATCTAAATATCAACCGATTTCCACGAAACTTAGCACTCATCTTTCTAGGCTTAATTTAGTACGCTGTGCCAAATTTCATCCAAATCTTGTTCTTTGTACTTTGTTTACAATTTAACATCACGGACGGACATGCATGAATCTTCTCAGAAAGTAATTCTATGCATGTTCTCGTTTCCTTTTACCTGTTACAAACATATGCACAATGACATAATACCCGGTACCACAGTGTGGTGAAGGGTATAAAAAATTGAATTTGAAATAAAATACAAATTTTATAGAAAAAGGAATATTGGGCGCCACTGGTAACTTTAAACCAAACCAACGAAAAAGATATTTCAACGATTTTTCTTTTGGAAAAATAAGAAAATTAACTTTGTTTTTACAATAAAGCTGTATATAAAATAAATCATTCCGGTTGAAATACCTCGAAATATTCAGCGGAAATCCCAAAACTATATATAGTTTTGATTAGAATAAATTCATCTTTTGTCGATTTTTTTTAACCAAATTTTCTGTAATCAATACTGCGAGATATGACGATCGATATACTAAATAATGGGTCTAAATACCAATATTTCGGGGCGTTACAAAGCCTCATAAAATAATTATAAACAAAAAAATTAAATATTATTCTATTTTATTGTAAAAATACATGTCCTGATAGTAGTACTTCAGTGGAGTTCAAACATTTTTCTCAAATACTTTTTTTCTTCAAAATTTGTGTTTAAAAACATTATTTTAAATTTCTGATTAATTAATTGCTATTTGTCAAGCTCCTATAAAATATTGCAAACTAAGAAAAAACTCTCGATATCTACATATAAAATTCAATCAATTAATTGTCTCAACTCTAAAATATGGACATGTTTTAATATTTGTTTTTCTGCTCATATCAATTCTTATACCTACGTTCAAAAGAACAAAAAATAAACTTCACAACAAAATAACATTGATAAATCTGACAGATGGAAAAAAGAATAAATAAAACACGACTCTCAATTTTTTTGCGTAAAATTGGGCGCCATCAAATAAAGCTTAAGAGCTGCTTAAGAATGGGGACCTAGAGGGTGCCATAGAAAAAAAAAACTTAGTTTCGGAGTCATCTCATCCCCCAGCTTTTTTTTGGCCACATGTTATGAATATTGAGATGTGAATTCATATACATGGTATGTATGCAAGGGGTTTTAATATACAGATGTGTGTGTGAGTGTCCCGGAATTTGCTGGACCTTCCTCTTTATCTTTGAGAAAAAAATTTAAAGTCTATATGTAAGACATTCTGGTAGGTATATAACGGGCCTATGAGGAAAAAGTGCGTCTGACCAATGTTCTACTGCCTAACAATTCCTCTATTTGCTTTGTTTTTGTATTTTTCTGTTTTGTGTTTACTTCCCTTTCAAATGCCCCATTATGTCCAAGAAATGTGTCTAAAGACTATCATTGTAACGTCAACGAAATAAGCTCCACCTATTTTCTTGTTGTTCTTCTTCTTCCACAACACGCCATACCAGCTTTTGCTACATCTTTTTAGTTGTTGTTGTTTTCCCCCTTTTTTGGTTTGCCTCTTTTTTAACGACAATTTTACAACCCATTTTAAAATACAAATTTCTTACTCTTTTCAATTCAACATTGCCAAGAATCTCTTAACACTTGCAGAGAGGCCCCCTTTTGATACTCTTCAAATGGGCCAAAAGAGTTATTGCAATTCTCTTGCCGATTGTTTGTTTATTTTTGCTTGTTCACCTAACTACAGTTAGGAGAGCTTAATGGAGGGCATGAGTAAGCAAGCAAGCACACAAAAAAAAAACAACACACGACAATTATTCCCTTTCTCATGACCAACAACAATAAAAACAACCAATACCAAAGCATCATAATTTGTGTGTGACGTCACCAAAGAGGTGGAGCTACAGTCAATGTGTGTGTGTGCTATGTCGTTTGTTGGTTCGTTTTTTTGTGCTGCATTGTTTTTGTATTATAGTAGGGGGACATTCGTGTTGGCTGTCTCGTATTGGGACACTTACACACTTGTGTGTGAGAGTGGGAAGAGCAAGCAATTGCTTAACTCAACTGAGTGTTTGGTTGGATAACGGCACCACTTGAACGCATGCAAATGTAGAGATGTCCCAAACAATCGTGCATACACAAACACACACACCCATATAACACGTGATGTATACCCCAACAAAATGGCAAGGGAAATAACAACAACAAAAATATATTAAGCAAAACTTTCTCGCAAACACACACACACATTTTGTGTAGAAACAAAAAGAAAACAGAACTAGGCAGAATTTAGCCACACACACTCAAGGCCACAGAGCGAGTCATAGAATAAAAGAACTTTATATTATATGTTGGTTTATATAAATGTGTGTGCATGCATTTCTATATACATAAATAAAATAAATGCTTACACACACCCAAAGAGCTTCACATTTTTCTATATATGTATATGTAGATGCATTTTTGTTTATATTTTATAAAAACGAATAGATTGGCCAGAACTATGTTGTTCGGTGTGTGCGTGTGTATGTATGCTTGCTTGTGCAGAGAACCTACAAACATTTTTATTCACAAAAATATTTATTCGTATTTTGTCAGGCACACAAACACACACACTCAATCATCGTACACTTTTGTTGGGTCACATTTTTGTAATGTTCCAGCCCACTTGTTTGTCATTGGCAGATTTCAGCCTTACCTTATCTATATTATATACATGAAATATTTGTTTTATATACTTCTACTTATTTTATTTTTATTTCGACTTTTTGTATGTTATTTTTTAATATAGAGTAATTAAATAAACTGACGCGTTTCTCATGTCAATAATGATAGAGAGCAGGAAAAAAATTCTGAAAAAAGGAGTTAACTCAATTATACGCACTTTTCCTACCATTATCATCACCAGATATTAATTGCTTGCTATATGTTTTCTTTTTTAGAGAATGGTTATAATAAAAGGAAATGGAAATTAAAAGAAAACAAATAAAAATGGTTCGGTGTGTTATACTTCAATGAGAAAAAAAAAATGAAACGTACAAAAAGGAGTAAAAGGAGCAAAGTAATAAAAACGTCGCAGGATTTGTGAGTGACGAATAAAAATATATTGAGAAATATATATATATATATATATATATTTATATATACATAAGACTTAATAACACAGGAGTGGATTTTCTAAACATATTTTTTTCAAGAATCTTAGACAATCGTGGATTTTTAAAACTATTTTTTAAGACTAAACACAGGCGTAGATTTAAAAAAAATTAAAAGACTTATTTTTTCGGAATTCTTAGACAAGCGTGTCTTAGACATTTTTTACAAAAAAAACATTTTAAGAGTGTAAGAGTGTTTTTTCAAGAGCCTAAGACAAACGTGGATTTATAAAAAATAAAAAAATAATTTTTCAAGAGTCTTAGGCATCTTTTAAACCAAAAAACAGGGCTTGTATTTTTTCTAAGATTAAACACAGTCGGTGATTTAAAAAAAAAAATCAAAGACTATTTCCAAGCGTGGGGTGACGTAGGGGATGATAGATAACAAGCAACGGCTCTCATTTGCTTTAACATGGCGAAGTCCAGGCTTATCTTGGTCCCTCTTTCATCTCAATTGTGGACACTGACCACCCCTAGGGGTCACCTGGGGTAGCTATTTTCATCACCATATGAAATAGTGAGCTAATATGTGCCGCGAGGTTGAGGCGTCGGGTTAGTTGCCCACACTCGGAAAACCCCTCTTAATATGAAAAAGCAAAGAAAAAGAAAACCAAACCCCCCTAATATTGACGACCCCCACAAACGCATAAAGGATCACGATCTGCGAATCTGCACTTGGAATGTGCGCACGTTGTACAGGACAGGCGCAGTTTTCGCTTTGGCGGATGTACTCAAGGAGTACAAAGCCGATATTATTGCCTTACAGGAAATGCGTTGGAAAGGGACAGGCGTAAGTAAATCAGATGATTATGCCCCGAATTAAAGCTGCCATGAAACGAGACGTGAATTTGACTGCGGATTTATGGTTAACAGGAGAATAAAAGACCTCGTCTCCAGATTCACTCCAGTAGATGAGCGAATTGCTATAATCCGTATAAAAGCGAAGTTCTTCTACATCAGACTTATTTGCATCCATGTTCCGACCGCGCCCATGACGACCTCCGCAAACGTATAAAGGACCATAATCTGCGAATTTGCACTTGGAATGTGCGCACGTTGTACAGAACAGGCGCAGTGTTCGCTTTGGCCGATGTACTCAAGAAATACTAAGCCGATATTATTACCTTACAGGAAATGCGATGGAAAGGGACTGACGTAAGTAAATCAGAGGATTACGCCCTGTATTATAACTACGATAAAACGAGACGCGAATTTGGCTGCAAATTTATGGTTAACAGGAGATTAAAAGACCTCGTCTCCAGATTCACTCCAGTAGATGAGCGAATTGCTATAATCCGTATAAAAGCGAAGTTTACATCAGTCTTATTTGCGCCCATGCTCCGACCGAAGGCAAAGATGAACAGACCAAAGACATTTTTTACAAGCGCTTAGAAACAGCATATTATCGCTGCCCTGACCATGACATTAAAATTCTGCAAGGAGATTTTAATGTAAAAATCGGAAGGGGAAATATTTGTGGTCCCACCGTCGGAAAATTCAGCCTTCATGAAGAAACATCCGAAAACGGCATGAGGTTGATTGACTTCGCGGCAGCAAAAAACGTGGTAGTTAGCAGCACCAGATTGAAGCATCTCGATATACACAAGACCACCTGGATTTCTCCTGATCAAACAACGAGAAATCAAATTGAACACGCTGTGATAGACGGAAGGCATTCATCTAGACCGAACGTCTAGATCCGAGGAGCTAATATAGGTTCGGACCATTACCTTGTTGCAGCCAAGGTACGCACCGGTCTTAATGTAACAGCAAAGGTCTGATCTAATGTAACGACGTCGAAAAGCTGCAAACATAACAGGTAGCCGAGGCCTACTCCCACCTGCTTGACGAAAACACTTCTTGTCCCGATAATAGTAAAGAAGCACAATGGCAAAGAATTTTCCACTCCCTAAAAACTGCAGCAAAAGCAAAACTAGGGTACCAAATACCACCATGAAGAAGCCCATGGTACGATCAAGAGTGTCGTAAAGCTACTGATGTGAAAAACGCAGCATATAGGGCAAACCTGCAGACAGTAGCAACACGTAATGTGATAGAGAATTATTGGGAGAAAAGGGGAGAGGAGAAACGTGTTTCCAAACCGAAGGTTTTGGTACAGGCACATCCTCCTGTAGAGATGAAGAAGGAAACCTGGAGACAGATACAGACAGCGTGCTGAGGATCTGGAAGGAGTTTTGAAAAACTTCTGGTATCAAATAGTGGCGGTGAAGAAGATACTCCAGAAACAATAAAAGATGACGGTATAGCAATTAATCGGCTGAAGAATAATAAAGCAGCAGGTGCCGACGGGTTACCAGACGAACTATTCAAGACTGGTGGTCAGATGCTGGTAAGGAGCATGCACCATCTGATTAGTACAATTTGGCTAGAGGAATGCATTCCCAATGATTGGAACCTCAGCATCCTGTGTCCCGTGCACAAAAAAAGGAGACAAGACGATATGTGGCAACTATAGAGGAATAACTCTCCTTTCCATCGCATATAAAGTGGTATCCAGTGTGCTGAATGAACGACTGAAGCCAATGGACAATGACACTATTGGACCATACCAATGCGGCTTCAGACCTGGCAAATCCACCATTAACCAGATTTTCACTCTGAGCGAAATCCTGGAAAAAACTCATGAAAAACACATAGACACATTCCACCTATTCGTCGATTATAAAGCCGCATTCGACATCCCTATCCGTTCAGAGGTGTTTAAAGCCATGTCTACGTTTTGCATTCCTGCAAAATTAATTCGGCTATGCAGGATAACTTTAACTGGCACAAGATCAGCAGTTAAAGTCGGAAAGGACCTCTTGGAGCCCTTTAACACCGAACGAGGATTCAGACAAGGTGACAGTTTGTCGTGTGACCTTGTTAACATCCTGCTGGAAAAGGTCATACGAGAGGCAAAGGTGAACAGAAATGTCACTCTGTACACCAAACAACACATATTACTCACCTACGCCGATGACATCGACCTTTGAACAAATTGAGAAGGAGTCAGCCAAAGTGGGTCTGGCAGTAAACGGCGAGAAGACCAAACTGATGGTATCAACGCGCAAGACGTCCAGTAGACTCTGACCAACTGTGGAACTTGAGAACTACAGCTTCGAGGTAGTCAACGATTTTATATACCTTGGTACCACCATAAACAAAACGAATGACATCAGTTTTGAAATTCGGAAAAGGATAGTGTTGGTCAACAGATTCTACTATGGTTTAAGCAAACAACTCAAAACCAAGGCCACCTCGCGCCAGACCAAACTCACACTCTACAAGACGCTCATACTACCCGTGCTTTTATATGGATCTGAAGCATGGATACATACGCAAGCAGATGAGGCAACTCTTGGTGTATTTTAACGAAAAAATTCTCCGAAAGATTTATGGGCCGATCAGCGTTGACGGTGAACATCGCCGTCGAATGAACCATGAGTTGTACCAGCTATTCTCGAACATCGGTATTGTTAGACGTATTGAGCTGCAGCGACACATTGGCTAGGTCATGTTGTGAGAATGGATGGAGATGCTCCATCCCAGAAGGCATACAAAAGCGAACCAACTGATGGTTCACGCAGAAGGGGAAGGCCACGGTTACGATGGAAAGATCAAGTGGAAGATAACATTGCCGAATATGGTCTTTCAAACTGGAGAACCTTCGCAAAAGACCAACGCGCCTGGAATTCTTTTTTAAGCTAGGCTTATGGAACGAAAGTTCTGTCACAAGCCAGCTAAGTATGTAAGTAATTTCCAAGCATAGATTTTTAAAAACATTTTTCTAAGACTATTTCCAGGCGTGGATTTTCTTCATTGTAAAAATCCTGTGATGATATTTTTGTTAAGGAAATCTACCAAAGTCCTTCTGTTTTACACTAAATTATCGAAATTTATTACCGGCATATTGAAACATTTTCCATTTTTTTGTGAATAAATATTTCATAAGAATATCTACATGTTCATGCATGTCGTGGTGTAATTTTGAATAAATTGCCGGTAATTAACATTAAAAGAGATATCGTAATTTTAAAACAGACCGGCTAAGAACAAATTCAAATGAAGACGACAAATCTAAGACAAAAAATTCTACAAAAAAAGAAAAAAGAAGTCTGCCAACCAGCCATCCAACCCTCCTGGCCACTTAAGAATTGCATTTCGGTTTTTGTTTCTTATTTTTTCGAGATAGTTCAATATTCTGCCGCTTCTTCTCAATATTCACACAAAAAGGGAAATGAAAACTGTTTCCGCCTAAAGAATGGCTTCCGAGGAAACATTAATGGAGAAAATACAAAAAAAAACACACACACACACAAAGCAATAGAAGGAAAACATTGAAAAAACTTCAAACACTAGCCACAAATCCTGCAGCGGACCAGGGAATGGGAATTGTGACATTTTGTGAAATTTGCATCACACAACCAGCTCGACTCGAAGTGGACAAATTGAAATTCAACCAAAAGGGGTAAAGGAAAGACGAAACCTTAACATTCTGAGAAAATGGAATAGTCGTGGCGATGGGGGAAAAAAGCACCCAACCAACCTCAGAACCGGGCCATAAACCAAAAGAAAAAAAAAATGACTGAAAAAAGACGAACAACCAACGAAGGACATCCGCTGAATTCTTTATTGTTGTTATTGCAAAGAAAGAGTTAAAACTTAAAAGAACACACCACAAAATAGATGAATTGGAAAAAAAAAATAAAAAACGAAATAAAAATCTATAAAGGAAACACACTTAGGCAAAAAGTAAGAAAGAAAGACAGGATGCGGTGGTGGACAACGTTTTTTTTTTTTTTTTTTTTGTCCAAGGAAGGCAAAATATTTTTCTCATTTAGACGGGACGTGATTTCTTTGCCACATCGCAGACCACCGGCCACAGAAGCAATGATGCATCAGGATGTAGAAAAAAATTACTGTTGCATTCTGTGGCATGGAAAATAATGAGCAGGAGAAACATCATTACCGGAAGTTGCAAACAAATTAACGGATATTTTTTTACTCTGCTTTTTATGCATTCGTTTGCTATTTTTGCCATAAGGTCCTTTAAGTGGATCTGGTTATTTTTTTTTTCTAGATATATGATTGGATATTTAAAAAAATCCAAGCCAGTATAAAAATGCAGTATTTTTTTATTAAATCTACGCCTATATAGGACCTTTGAAAAACTATTTTAAAACTTGACCATATGATACCCTACACAACTTCCACTAAAATATAACATTCTGTGGTTCTATATTCTGAGCATGGACAATACTTCGCGATGTTTGCACCCTCTTGACCGACTACTTACTTACTTAGCTGGCTTGTGATAGAACTTTCGTTCGATAAGCCGAGCTTAAAAAGGATTTCCATGCGCGTTGATCTTTTGCCCAGTTTTTTCAATTTGAATGACCATATTCGGCAATGTTGTCTTCCACATGATCTTTCCACCTGATTCGTGGCATCAGCTGGTTCGCTTTTATATGCCTTCTGGGCTGGGCCATCTTCATCCATTCTCACAACATGACCTAGCCACACAACATGATGCAGCTCAATACGTCTGACAATGTCGATGTCCGAGAATAGCTGGTACAACTCATGGTTCATTCGACGGTGATATTCACCGTCAACGCAGATTGCCCCATAGATTTTTCGGAGAATTTTTCTCTCAAACACTTTAAGAGCTGCCTCATCTGCTTGCGCAAGTACCCATGCTTCAGATCCATATAACAGCACGGGTAGTATGAGCGTCTTGTAGAGTGTGAGTTTCGTCTGGTGGGAGGTGGCCTTGCTTTTGAGTTGTTTGCTCAGACCATAGTAGCATATGTTGGACATCACTATCACTATAAAACTGATGTCATTCGCTTTATTTATGGCGGTACCAAGGTGTATAAAATCTTTAACTACCTCGAAGCTGTAGTTCTCAAGTTCCGCAGTTGATGCCATCAGCTTGGCCTTCACGCTGTTTACTGCCAAACCCACTTTGGCAGCCTCCTTCTCAATTAGTTTGTCGTCGATGTCACACGACAAACTATCACCTTGTCTGAATCTGAATCCGTTCGGTATTAAAGGGTTCCGAGAGGTCATTTCCGTCTTTAACTGCTGATCTTGTGCCAGTTAAATTTATCCTGCATAGCCGTATTAATTTTGCAGGAATACCAAACGCAGACATGGCTTTATACACCTCTGAACGGATAGGGCTGTCGAATGCGGCTTTATAGTCGACGAATAGGTGGAATGTGCCAATGTGTTTTTCCAGGATTTGGCGCAGAGTGAAAATCTGGTCAATGGTGGATTTGCCAGGTCTGAAGCCGCATTGATATGGTCAAATAATGTCATTGAGCATTGGCTTCAGTCGTTCACACAGTACGCTGGATAGCACTTTATATGCGATGGGAAGGAGAGTTATTCCTCTATAGTTGGCACATATCGTCTTGTCTCATGTTTTGTGCACGGGACACAGGACGCTGAGGTTCCAATCATTGGGCGTGCATTTCTCTAGGCAAATTGTACTAATCAGCTGGTGCATGCTCCTTATCAGCATCTGACCACCAGTCTTGAATAGTTCGTCTTGTAACCCATCGGCACCTACTGCTTTACTATTCTTCAGCCGATTGATTGCTATTCTGGCTTCATCTTCGCTAGATGGTATACACTCTATACCATCATCTTATATTGGTTCTGGGGTACCCACTTCACTGCTACTATTTGATACCAGAACCTTTTCAAAATGCTCCTTGCAGATCCTCTGCCTGCACCAAAGCCTTCTGTTTGGTGTTTTACCCGTTGGTAAAATTTCCGGACTTTATTCTGACTCCTGTACATCTAGATTTGCTCACGCTCACGTTTGTCTTGTTCTTTCTTCTTCTTTTTGAAAATACGTTTCTCCTCTCTCCTTTTCTCCGGATAATTCTCCATCGCATTACGTGTTGCTACTGTTTGGAGGGTTGCCCTATACGCTGCGTTTTCACAACAGTAGCATTACGACACTCCTGATCGTACCATGGGGTTTCTTGATGGTGTTTTTTGGTACCCAAGTGTTGCTTTTGCTGCAGTTTGTAGGGAGTGGGCAATTCTCTGCCACTGTGCTTCTATATTATTATCGGGACAAGGGGTGCTTTCGTCAAGGAGTTGAGCGGAGTAGACTTCTGCTATCTGTTGTGTTTGCAGCTTTTCGACGTCAAATTTCCATGTTACATTAGATCGCACCTTTGCTGCTACATTAAGACGGGTGGGAACCTTGGCTGTCACAAAGTAATGGTCAGAATCGATATTCGCTCCTCGGATCGATCGAACGTCTAAAACACTGGATGAATGCCTTCCGTCTATCACAACATGATCGATTTGATTTCTCGTTGTTCGATCGGGAGAAATCCAAGTGGCCTTGTGTATATCGAGATGCTTGAATTTGGTGCTGCTAACTACCATGTTTTTTGCTGCCGCGAAGTCAATGAACCTCATGCCGTTGTCTGTTGTTTCTTCATGGAGGCTGAATTTTCCGACGGTGGGGCCAAAGATATTTTCCCTACCGATTTTTTGCATTAAAATCTCCTAGCAAAATTTTAATGTCATGGCCAGGACAGCGATCATATGCTGTTTCCAGGCGCCCATAAAATATGTTTTTGGTCTGTTCATCTTTATCTTCGTTCCGAGCATGGGCGCAAATGAGACTGATGTAGAAGAACTTCGCTTTTATAAGAATTATAGCAATTCGCTCATCTGCTGGAGTGAATCTGGTCTTTTATTCTCCTGTTAACCATAAATCTGCAGCCAAATTCGCGTCTCCTTTCATGGCAGCTATAATACAGGGCGTAATCGTCAGCTGTACTTACGCCTGTCCCTTTCCATCGCATTTCCTGTAAGGCAATAATATCGGCTTTGTACTTCTTGAGTACGTCCGCCAAGGGAACACTGCGCCTGTTCTGTACAACGTGTGAACATTTCAAGTGCAGATTCGCAGATCGTGGTCCTTTATAAGTTTGCGGGGGTCGTCAACATTATTGGGGTTTGCTTTTCTTTTTCTTTGCTTTTTCATAGTAGGTTGGGTTTTCCCAGAGTGGGCAACTAACCCGACGCCTCAACCCATTTTTTTATAGTTATACCCTTCACCACACTGTGGTACAGGGTAGTGTCTCTTTGTGCATATATTTGTAACAGGCAAAACGAAACGAGATAGACACATGGTTCCTTTTAGGAATATGCATAACTTTCAGAGTCGTTTTATAAATGTATTTAGTTTCCTGAAAATCGGTTCAGATTTAGGTGAAGCTCCCATATCAATTTTTGTCCTATTAAATGTAAATGGTGCACCAAAGTCCCTATATATCTTTCGATTTGCATTGGCACAGCGTAATGAATTAGGCCTAGAACGATTTGTGTTAAGTTTCCTGAAAATCGGTTCAGATTTAGATATAGCTCCCATATATATTTTCGATTATGTTATTAATAAAAATATGTTTCTTAAATTTTGAAAGATTTTTTTTAATATTAGAAAATTTCCATTATTTTTGTAAATTGAATAGTATTTGTTAATGTCAAAATGTTACCTTCACATTTTCCGCAGGTAATTCAAGTTTTCGTTTATTTGTTGTTTTTAGCATGCCAAATTTTGTCTGAATGCTTTTATTCTTTTGATAAGTGTAACTAAATTAGGAAAATGTTTTTTTTTTTTGTATTTTTGATTGAAGTTATGAAAATGTCATAATAAAGGATGTCTGCTGCTCTCTGTTCGGACATTAGCTAGACAACTAGCAACCATTTTTATGTCGACTAAACGTACAGACGGAACTGAATATTACAACACATAGAAATGGTAAGCAGGGCCAAAAAAAGGATTGTATTTTTAGATATGATGATGGCGTTTGACTTTGTTTTTTTTTCGTTTAACGAGTTATTTCAAATGTTGTTCTAAATGTTTTTTTTTAGAGTTCATTCCATTTAAGCTCATTAGGAATTTAGTTTAGACCATTATCCGCGAAAAAATGGCTAAGTGATGAAACTATAGCAATAAAAACATTTTAGTGTTTGTCATGTATTAAAATTAATAAATAAATGTCAATCAAAATAATATATACATATATATTTTTTTTTTATTCAAATTTTCCAGCATTATATTGAAGTTTAATGTAGAATAGATCGTATTCACTTTGAAAAAATGTTCTCTAAAAAATCCACGTCTCCTCTGAACGCTGAAAAATATTCTTTTAAAAATTAACACCTTGGTTAGACTTTGAAAAGGGTGGCGTAGGGGATGATAGATACTAAGCTACGGCTCGGATTGCCCTTAACATGGCGAAGTCCGGGCTTATCTTGGTTCCTCTTTTATCTCAATTGTGGACACTGACCTCCCCGCGGTGCCATTTGGGGAGCTATTTTCATCACCGATGAAATAGTGAGCTAATATGTGCCGCGAGTTCACCCATAAGAACTATAAAAAATGGGTTGAGGCGTCGGGTTAGTTGCCCACTCTGGGAAAAACCAACCTACTATGAAAAAGCAAAGAAACAGAAAACCAAACATCACCCCCCCCCCCCCCAATGTTGACGACCCCCGCAAACGTATAAAAGAACCACGATCTGCGAATCTGCACTTGGAATGTGCGCACGTTGTACAGAACAGGCGCATTGTTCGCTTTGGCGGATATACTCAAGAAGTACACAGCCGATATTATTGCCTTACAGAAAATGCGATGGAAAGGGACTGTCGTAAGTAAATCAGAAGATTACGCACTGTATTATAGCTGCCATGAAATGAGACGCGAATTTGTCTGCGGATTTATGGTTAACAGGAGAATAAAAGACCTCGTCTCCAGATTCACTCCAATAGATGAACGAATTGCTATAATCCGCATAAAAGCGAAGTTATTCTACATCAGTCTCATTTGCGCCCATGCTCCGACCGAAGATAAAGATGAACAGACCAAAGACGTATTTTACGAGCGCCTAGAAACAGCATATGATCGTTGCCCTGGCAATGACATTAAAAAACTTTTTTATGAGATTTTAATGCAAAAATCGGAAGGCCCCACCGTCGGAAAATTCAGCCTCCATGAAGAAACATCAGACAACGACATGAGGTTGATTGACTTCGCGGCAGCAAAAAACATGGTAGTAAGCAGCACCAGATTCAAGCATCTCAATATCAAACACAAGGCCATTTGGATTTCTCCCGATCGAACAACGAGAAATCAAATTGATGATGTTGTGATAGACAGAAGGCATTCATGCAGTGTTTTAGACGTCCGATCGATCCGGGGAACGAATATCGATTCGAACCATTACCTTTTGGCAGCCAAGGTACGCACCCGTCTTAATGTTGCAGGTGCGATCTAATATAACACGGAAATTTGACGTCGAAAAGCTGCAAGCACAACAGGTAGCAGAAACATACTCCGCTCAACTTACCCAACTGCTTGCCGAAAGCACCCTTTGTCCCGATAATATTATAGAAGCACAATGGCAGAGAATTGCACACTCCCTACAAACAGCAGCAAAAGCCACACTTGGGTACCAAAGACCACCATCAAGAAATCCGTGGTACGACCAGGGGTGTCGTAATGATACTGATATGAAAAACGCAGCGTATATGGCAACCTTGCGGACAGCAGCAACACGTAATGCGATGGTGAACTATCGGGAGAAAAGGAGAGAGGAGAAACGTATTTTCAGAAAAAAGAACAAGAAACACGTGAGTGTGAGCAAATCGAGATGTGCAGGAGTCATAATGAAGTCCCAAATTCTACCAATGGGTAAAACACCAAACCGAAGGCTTTGGTGCAGGCGTATCTTCCTGTAGAGATAAAGAAGGAAACCTGGTGACAGATGCAGACAGGGTACTGAGGATCTGGAAGGAGCATTTTGAAAAAAACTTCTGGTATCAAATAGTAGCAGTGAAGTGGATACCCCAGTAGCAATAATAGATGACGGTATATAGTGTATACCAACTAGCCAAGATGAAGTCAGAATAGCAATCAATCGGCTGAAGAATAATAAAGCAGCAGGTGCCGACGGGTTACAAGCCGAATTATCGCATATAAAGTGCTATCCAGCGTAAATATTCTTTAAAAAATCCACTACTTTGGACATTAGGGACTTTGGTACACATCTAAATCTAGACCGATTTTGAGGAAACTCAACACACATCATTCTAGACATAATTCATTACGCTTTGCCAAATTTCGTGCAAATCGAAAGATATATAGGGACTTTGGTGCTCTATTTACCTAAAATCGGACGAAAATATATATGGGAGCTATATCTAAATCTGAACAGATTTTCAGGAAACTCAACACACATCATTCTTGACCTAATTCATTACGCTGTGTAATGAATGCTATATAAGGACTTTGGTGCCTATATCGGACGAAAATATATATTGTAGCTATATCTAAATCTGGCCCGATTTTCAACAATTTCAATAGGGTTCGTCCTTAGGCCAAATAAATGACTTGTGCCAAATTTCATCCAAATCGGTTCATAAATGAGATATATATTGCATAAAGCTCAGAAAGTGATTCTATGCATATTCTCAAAATGGATATCGTGTTTCCTTTTTGCATGTCACAAACATATGCACAAAGACATAATACCCTGTACCACTGTGTGGTGAAGGGTATAATAAAGTTTTTGGCCCATATAATCCCCTAAATATTAACAGATCTTTACCCAAAGCTATAGGGGTCTTCATTGGCCAGAACCCACCCTACACGCAAAATTTCGTAAAGATTGGTCCATAACTGTGGCCTGTATCGTGTTTACAAATTATAATGGACAGACGGACAGCCGGACGGACACACATGTATAGATCGACTCAGCTAGTCGAGATATGACGATCGGTATACTTAAAGGTGGGTCTAGTAGCAATATTTCGTTTCGTTACAAACTCTTGGGGCTGCACAAAGCTATAATACCTTACATCATAGTGTAGGGTATAAAAATCCACGCCTATAAATTTTCTTTGAAAAAATATTTAAAACCAGTGAGCGAAGCAGTATAGTCGGACGGGGCCGACCATACGATACCCTACACAACTACCATGGAACTCTAACTTTCTTCGGATGTTTATTCCAAGCCTGGGCAATATTTCGTGATATTTGCTCCCTCTAGCCTCTTTAGAGGTCAACAGAACCTCTTCCTTACACTGACATATTTTCCGAATATTACTAATATTCAGTACAGCCTTTCTAATTAATTGTCCAGATTCCCTTCACTGTGTTTTGTGTTGTGATGTTCGGCCTATTATTGGCATCGACTCGAAAAAAACACAAAAAGTAAGTATTCGGTCCACTTCACACCATAATTATAATCTGCTCATCACCGAAAGTTATAGGCGTTGTCCTTGACCATAACTGGATCCTCATGAACAATTTCAAAGCGATCCGCGCTATATTTCCGCACTATAGATTGGTAATAGGTTACTAAAAAATATCTGAGTACGTAAGCACCTGTAATTTTTTTAAGTGTAACTCCCAAATCCGAGTACATACGACCATATAATTGGTATCAATTTAAAGGTCAAGCACTCCTCTTGGATATACTATCAACTTCTCGGGTCTATGTGTTTCAGGAGTAAATATATTCCCTATAGAATTTAAATTTTGTCATTTTTCACACAAAAGTCAGGGTTCATTTGACCCACTAAATATTGACCGATATTTATCAAAACAGGCATGCTTATTCTCTGGCCCGATCCTTTTCTCCACGCAAAATTTCGCGGTGTTTGGGCCATAATTGCGGCCTCTGGAGCGACCAGAAAAACCGACAAAAATAAAGTTTTTGGTCCATTTCATCCCCTAAATATTAACCGATCTTTACCAAAAACAATAGGGATCTTCATTGGCCAGAACCCATCCTACATGCAAAATTTCGTGAAGATTGGTCCATAACTGTGGCCTGTATCGTGTTTACAAATTATAATGGACAGACGGACGGACGGACGGACACACATGTCTAGATCGACTCAGCTAGTCGAGATATGACGATCGGTATACTTAAAGGTGTGTCTAGGACCAATATTTCGCGGCGTTACAAACTTTTGGGGCTGCACAAAGCTATAATACCCTGACAACATTGTTGTGTAGGGTATAAAAACGCCTAGAAAAAGTACTTGCACATTTCTTTCATGAAAAAATATTTTTAAAAATCCCCGCTTATAAAAATAGTCATTAAAAATCCACTTTTTGTGTATTCCAAAAAATAGTTAATATCCCTAAATTCCCCAAATTTCCCTTTGTTGCGACATCTATCGGTAACGTCGTAAACTATGCCTTATGGCATGCAATGTTAAAATTTAGCTAAGTCGACAACCATATGATAGCCAATGTCAGAAAACGGTTATAGTTGGCGCCAGTGTATACAATCTGTGTCATTTAAACGACCAGGTGTTTTTTAGGGGTACAGGAATTTATTGATAGTGGAGGATAACTTCTGCTATAAATAGAAGAGCAGGACCTCTCCTATTGACCTCTCCTCTACTACAAATTGAAGGCCTCTTCTTGACTTTCCCAATTTGAAAACATTTCTACATTGTCATTACCCCCCTCCCCACTAATTGATAACATGAACAGGTGATACCTGCCGTATGTTGCCATGAGCCCTCACATTAAAAAAAAAAACATTTCAAAAGTTTAACTCATTGGTCAACTATTCCGTTTATTTTTTCAAACACTTCTCTCATGATCAAGGTTCGAGTCTCGTCATCTAGCTTCGTAATCAGTGCGACGGACACGTCGATTAGCCATAAATTGGGAATTTCGTTTCACAATTAGATTTACTCGCACATGTAGTCGGAGCCAATACAGTCTTATCAAAAAAAAAAAATAGATTTCGATTTTGGGGCAGTGAGCATCGGTGTTAACAGTATCGCCGCCTCAGTTTGTTTTAGATGCCGGGAGACTAAAGAACTCAAAAACTTAAGAACGAACAAATAAAATCAAAATCTAATCAGACTGTTTTATTACCGAGCAAGAGAGGAAGATGTTATCATAGTTCCGACAAAGAAAAAAAATTAAAATATTTTGCAAAAATAGTTGGTGTTTTTTTTTTTAATTTTTGAGACACAAAAACAACTTCCCAGACTTAAGTCAAGGGCTGGCAAGCAATTGCGGATTTGAAAAGTCATTAAAAGCCATAAACAAAGAATAAAAAAAACGAAAATAGTTTATAAATAAATAATAAACTTATCTGTGATATACTTCTATAAATATTACCAAATTTTCCCGCAAACAAAATAAATATCGTAATTTTGTAATCAAGGTAATATTTTGAAACGGCTAGAATTAGATTTTTCTATTGGTATGTCATCCACTGTGCCTTCTTTGCTGTGTGAAATCATTTTCAGTGACTTGATCTTTTTTGTTCTAGGTTCAAAATTCATAAATCTTCTATGCAAATCTAACCTGAGTCCAGATTATCAAAACAAAAAAACAAGACAAGACAAAACCAAAAATATATAGCATGATGTCACGTACAGTACGGTAAGTTATAACCTGCAATTGTGTTGCGATTTCTATACATATTTTTTTTAAATTTTAAAAAATTCTATAAAATTTAATTTTTTTACGATTGGGAACTTCTGGCTGGTCCCATTCCCATTCGAAGTTACTACAATCTTATATTTACCATTCAAAGCGGTAAACAGAACTCAAAAAAAAAATTGTACAAACACGTTGGGCGCCACTGGTGCTTGAAGTTCTAGTTCGGTAATTCAAAGATCCTTGTTAGAACTCTAGAGCGCAGCTATTTTTTATACCCTTCACCACACTGAGGTGCAGGGTATTATGACTTTGTGTATATGTTTGTAACAGGCATAAGGAAACGAGATAGACACATGGTTCCTTTTGAGAATATGCATAGAAACACTTTCTAAGTCGATTTATGCATGTCCGCATTTATGATCCGAATTGGATGAAATTTGGCACAAGTCATTTATTTGGCCCAAGGACGAACCCTATTGAAATTGGGAAAAATCGGTTCAGATTTAGATATAGCTCCCATATATATTTTCGTCCGATTTAAGGTAAATGGTGTACCAAAGCCCCTATATATCTTTCGATTTACACAAAATTTGGCATAGTGTACTGAATTAGGTCTAGAACGATGTGTGTTAAGTTTCCTGAAAATCGGTTCAGAATTAGATATAGCTCCCATATATATTTTCGTCCGATTTAAGGTAAATGATGCACCAAAGTCCCTATATATCTTTCGATTTGCACGAAATTTGGCACAACGTACTAAATTAAGCCTAAAATGATGTGTGTTAAGTTTCGTGAAAATCGGTTAAGAATTAGATGTAGCTCCCATATATATTTTCGTCCGATTTAAGGTAAATGGTGTACCAAAGACTCTATATATCATTCGATATGCACGAAATTTGTCACAGCGTACTAACTTAAGCCTAAAATGATGTGTGCTTTGTTTCGTGAAAATCGGTTCAGAATTAGATATAGCTCCCATATATATTTTCGTCCGATTTAAGGTAAATGATGCACCAAAGACCCTATATATCTTTCGATTTGCACGAAATTTGGCAAAGCGTACTGAATTAGGTCTAGAATGATGTGTATTAAGTTTTCTGAAAATCGGTCCAGATTTAGATATAGCTCCCATACATATTTTCGTCCGATTTAAGGTGCATGCATTTAAGGTGCATGGAGCATGCTTATGCAGCACAATGTGACACACCAATAAAAAAATGCTACAATCTTTCAATACAACCAATTTCATTGGGCTCCATCGTAACATAGAATTGGATTTTGGCGTGATTTGTTTTTAATAATTTTTTATATTTATCTATTTTTCCTTGCAGATATTTCAAATTAATTTACATGGCTGCTGGCATACTGATGAGCAATGCCGATATTTGTGAAACGGTCGATTCCATACAAATTGCACCACGTGTCGAAATGAAAGATAAACAACAACAACAAATTGTAAAAAAGACACATCGTTACGCCATCGAAGATGCGGGCGAGCCAATGAATGAAAAGAAAAACGGGACTAAGAAGAAGGAAACAAGTGGATGGTTACCCAGGTTGAGTTTAACGGAAATGGTCGATCGTATTAAGAGCCGTATACGTCCTCATCTGCCAGGCTTCAGTTTGTGGACATTGCCGAATATAGTCATCGACTATTCAACAAATCTTATTTGTCGTAAATTTATAATCAACAGTGACTGTGATCTTATTTATAAATGAATTTATGTCATAAAGAAAAAATATATATAAATTAATTAAAGTAATAAATTATAATTAATTACATTCTAAAATTAATAATAAAATTTGTAATAAAGCCTTTAAAAAATAAGAAATTTTTAAAAATCAGGGTCTTTTTATCGGTGTAGGTTAAAAAAAATATTTTTTGGCTATTTAAAGGCATGGCGTGGATTTGTGAAAAATATATTTCTTAGCCTATTTATAGGCGTGGATTTGCGAAACATATTTTTCTTAGCCTATTTATAGGCAGTGGCGTAGGGGATGATAGATACCAAGCAACGACTCTGATTTGCTTTAACATGGCGAAGTCCAGGCTTATCTTGGTCCTCTTTCATCTCAATTGTGGACACTGACCTCCCCTTGGTGCCACCTGGGGTAGCTATTTCCATCACCCTATGAAATAGTGAGCTAATATGTGCCGCGAGTTCACCCATAAGAACTATAAAAAATGGGTTAAGGCGTCGGGTTAGTTGCCCACTCTAGGAAAACCCAACCTACTATGAAAAAGCAAAGAAAACTCCCCTAATGTTGACGACACCGCAAACGCATAAAGGATCACGATCTGCGAATCTGCACTTGGAATGTGCGCACCTTGTACAGAACAGGCGCAGTGTTCGCTTTGGCAGATGTACTCAAGAAGTACAAAGCCGATATTGTTGCCTTACAGGAAATGCGATGGAAAGGGATGATTACGCCTTGTATTATAGCTGCCATGAAACGAGACGTGAATTTGGCTGCGGATTTATGGTTAATAGGAGAATAAAAGACCTCGTCTCCAGATTCACTCCAGTAGATGAGCGAATTGATATAATCCGTATAAAAGCGAAGTTCTTCTACATCAGTCTCATTTGCGACCATGCTCCGAACGAAGACAAAGATCAGCAGACCAAATATATATTTTACGAGCGCCTACAGCATATGATCGTTACCCTGGCCATGACATTAAAATTCTGCTAGGAGATTTTAATGTAAAAATCGGAAGGGAAATTTCGGAAAATTCAGCCTCCATGAAGAAACATCAGACAACGGCATGAGGTTGATTGACCTCGCGGCAGCAAAAAACATGGTAGTTAGCAGCACGAGATTCAAGCATTTCGATACACACAAGACCACTTGGATTTCTCCCGATCGAACAACGAAATCGATCAAATCGATCATGTTGTGATAGACGGAAGGCATTCATCCCGTGTTTTAGACGTCCGATTGATCCGAATAGCGAATATGGATTCGGACCATTACCTTGTGGCAGCCAAGGTACGCTCCCGTCTTAATGTAGCCGCAAAGGTGCGATCTAATGTAACACGGAAATTTGACGTCGAAAAGCTGCAAACACAACAGATAGCAGAAGCATACTCCGCTCAACTTACCCAACTGCTTGACGAAAGCACCCCTTGTCCCGGTAATAATATAGAAACACAATGGCAGAGAATTGTCCACTCTCTACAAACTGCAGCAAATGCAACACTTGGGTACCAAAGACCACCATCAAGAAATCCGTGGTACGATCAGGAGTGTCGTAATGCTACTGATATGAAAAACGCAGCGTATAGGGCAACCCTGCGGACAGTAGCAACACGTAATGCGATGGAGAACTATCGGCAGAAAAGGAGAGAGGAGAAACGTATTTTCAGAAAAAAGAAGAAAGAACAAGAAAAACGTGAGCGTGAGCAAATCGAGATGTACAGGAATCAGAATGAAGTCCGAAAATTCTACCAACGGGTAAACACCAAACCGAAGGCTTTGGTGCTGGCACATCCTCCTGTAGAGATGAAGAAGGAAACCTGGTGATAGATACAGACAGTGTGCTGGGGATCTGGGTGGAGAATATTGAAAAACTTCAGGTATCAAATAGTAGCGGTGAAGAGGATACCCCACAACCAATAATAGATGACGGTGTATACCACCTACCCAAGATGAAGTCAGAACAGCAATCAATTGGCCAAAGAATAATAAAGCAACAGGTGCCGATGGGTTACAAGCCGAACTATTCAAGACTGGTGGTCAGATGCTGGTAAGGAGCATGCACCAGCTGATTAGTACAATTTGGCTAAAAGACAGCATGCCCAATGATTGGATCCTCAGCATCCTGTGTCCCGTGCACAAAAAAGGAGACAAGACGATATGTGCCAACTATAGAGGAATTAGCCTTCTTCCCATCGCACATTAAGTGCTATCAAGCGTGCTGTGTGAACGATTGAAGCCAATGATCAATGACATTATTGGACCATACCAATGCGGCTGCAGACCTGACAAATCCACCATTTATCAGATTTTCACTCTGCGCCAAATCCTGGAAAAACCCCACGAAAATACATCGACACATTCCACCTATTCGTTGACTATAAAGCCGCATTCGCCAGCCCGTTCAGAGGTGTTTAAAGTCATGTCTGCGTTTGGCATTCCTGCAAAATTAATACGGCTAAGCAGGATAACTTTAACTGGCACAAGATCAGCAGTTAAAGTCGGAAAGGACCTCTCAGAGCCCTTTAATACCGAACGAGGAATCAGACAAGGTGACAGTTTGTCGTATGAGAATTTTAACATCCTGGAATTTTAACAGACTGGTGGTCAGATGCTGGTAAGGAGCATGCACCAGCTTGGAACCTTAGCATCCTGTGTCCCGTCCACAAGGAGACAAGACGATATGTGTCAACTATAGAGGAATAAGTTTCGTTCCCATCGCATATAAAGTGCTATTCCGCGTACGGAAATGAAGCCAATGGTCAATGATATTATTGGATCATACCAATGCGGCTTCAGACCTGGCAAATCCACCATTGACCAGATTTTCACTCTGCGCCAAATCCTGGAAAAGACACACGAAAAACACATCGACACATACCACCTATTCGTCGACTATAAAGCCGCATTCGACAGCCCTATCCGTTCAGAGGTGTACAAAGCCATGTCTGCGTTTGGCATTCCTGCAAAATTAATACGGCTAAGCAGGATAACTTTAACTGGCACAAGATCAGCAGTTAAAGTCGGAAAGTACCTCTCGGAGCCCTTTAATACCGAACGAGGAATCAGACAAGGTCACAGTTTGTCGTGTGAGAATTTTAACAGACTGGTGGTCAGATGCTGGTAATTAGCATGCACCAGCTTGGAACCTTAGCATCCTGTGTCCCTGCTGCTTCATACCTGGCAAATCCACCATTGACAAGATTTTCACTCTGCGCCAAATCCTGGAAAAAACCCCACGAAAACACATCGACACATACCATCTATTCGTCGACTATAAGACCGCATTCGACAGCCCTATCCATTCAGAGGTGTACAAAGCCATGTCTGCGTTTGGCATTCCTGCAAAATTAACACGGCTATGCAGGATAACTTTAACTTGCGCAAGATCAGTAGTTAAAGTCGGAAAGTACCTCTCGGAGCCCTTTAATAACGAACGAGGATTCAGACAAGGTGACAGTTTGTCCTATGACCTTTTTAACATCCTGCTGGAAGAGGCAAAAGTGAACAGAAATGACACTCTGTACACCAAAAAACATGGGTCGCACATTGCGAGCGATAACAGCCACCTTTGAACAAATTGAGAAGTAGTCTGCCAGAGTGGGTCTGGCAGTATACGGCGAGAAGACCAAGCTGGTGGTACCAACGCGCAAGACGTCCAGTAGACTCGAACCAACTGTGGAACTTGAGAACTACAGTTTCGAGGTAGTTAAAGATTTTACATACCTTGGTACCGCCATAAATAACACGAATGACATCAGTTTTGAAATTCGGAGAAGGATTGTGATGGCCAACAGATGATACTATGGTCAGAGCAAACAAAAGCAAGACCACCTCCCGCCATACCAAACTCACACTCTACAAGACGCTGATACTACCCGTGCTGTTATATGGATCTGAAGCATGGGTACTTCCGCAAGCAGATGAGGCAGCTCTTGGAGTGTTTGAGAGAAAAATTCTCCGAAAGATTTATGGGGGCGATCTGCGATGACGGTGAACATCACCGTCGAATGAACCATGACTTGTACCAGCTATTTGAGAGAAAAATTCTCGGAAGGATCTATGGGCCGATCTGCGTTGATTGTGAATATCGCCGTCGAATAAACCATAAGCTGTACCAGCTATTCTGTTGATTTTTAAACAAAACGATTTTCAATAAAACCACAATTGGATATCTTAGTCCATTTATATTTTTGTATATATTATTAATTATTTTCATAATACATTTGAATATAGCTATTAACATATAATGTATGTATGTGTGTGTGTACTTTTAAGTTAAGCAATTTACTACATCTACAAATATAATAATTAATTTTATTTTATATATTTTTTGGAGAATCTAAAATTTTTGGAAAAACATACATAAAATTTATTTATTACAATTTTTCTTGGTCCCGCATAATTTCCTCCGTTGTCAAACAATTTAACATTTTAGGTTCGTGTCTTCACTTATTTCTCATTCAACTCCTCTTCCAAGGGATTCATAATAATGGAATGCTGTGAATTATCCGAATTATCAGGACTTATGGCATTCTGAGGGCTACGATCACCCTTGACATTTAAACTGGTCTGCAACATTTTGGCAATGCTGTCAACATCCAATGTCTCATCGGTGGCCGAAATTTTCCTCAAAGCCGAACAGACAATACTCAAGTCACCCTTCAGTTCGCTGACAACGGCTGTGATTTTCTGGGCATTCGATAGGACCTCAACACTTTGGGTGTAGGGATTGTAACGCACTCCAAACGGACGTTGAATGCTTTCAGCAAAGGCTCTACAGAAATAGAGAGAAAAGAAGGAAATTATAAAATCTCATTATTTCTCAGAGAGTGACATTTTTCTTACCTCATTTTCTCCTTGGCCTCCTCAAATGAATCCGTATAATAATAAGCATTCTGATACGATGTTATAATACATTCCTCCTTGCAGGTTACCTCGGGATCGAATTTCTTGATTTTCTCTTTGGTTGTAATGGCATGTTGCAGCTCGGCCACCGAACTAAGCAAACCGGCACCATAGACTTTAAAGGAGTTATCCGGTTGATGACAGAGACCAAATTCCACCGTGAAGAAGTAGAGCTGGAAAAATGAGGAGCTTAGCAATTGTTCGTCTTATTGAGAAATATAAAACCTACCGTAGCCAATTTTTCAATATCTGCATCGGATGCACCCAAAGAAGCCAGGCCAATTTCTTGAGAAAATTGAGCAAAACTGGGATTGGCCAGCAGAGGCATGTGGCCCAGGAGTTCATGGCAACAGTCGCTGTAAGATAGGATTATATTAAAAATATATATTTAAAAAAAGTAGTAAAGTCGGACTGGGTATATTATACGTATGTATCCTAACAGACGACGCGTTTTTGTTATATATTTATATCTGAACCGTCTTCAGGGAAACTTGCCAGAGACAAATTTGTAGCACATCAGTACGTTGTGTCAATCGGCCTAGCTATGGATCTTTTCACGAAGCTTAGCAACATCATTTTAGACTTATACCAAAATTCGTGCACCAATTGCCATAAAGCGAATGAAAATATATATGGGAGCTATATCTAAATCCGAACCGATTTTCACGAAACTTGGCAGACATCATTCTCGATTTTATTCATTACTCTGTGCCAAATTTCGTGCAAATCAAAAGACTCCCAGGGACTTTAGTGGACTATTTACCTAAAATTGGGCGAAATTATATATGGGAACTATATCTAAATCTGAACCGATTTTCACGAAACTTTGCACACATCATTCTAGACTTAATTTAGTACGCTGTGACAAATTTCGTGCAAATCGAAAGATATATTGGGACTTTGGTGCACCATTTACCATAAATCGGAAGAAAATATATATTGGAGCTATATCTAAATCTGAACCGATTTTCGCGAAACTTTGCACACATCATTCTAGACTTAATTTAGTACGCTGTGCCAAATTTCATGCAAATCGAAAGATATATAGGGTACACAATTTACGTTAAATCGGACGAAGATATATATGGGAGCTATATCTAAATCTGAATCGATTTTCGCGAAACTTAGCACACATCATTCTAGACCTAATTCATTACGCTGTGCCAAATTTCGTGCACATCGAAAGATATATAGGGACTTTGGTGCACCATTTACCTTAAATCGGACGAAAATATATATGGGAGCTGTATCTAAATCTGAACCGATTTTTCCCAATTTCAATAGGGTTCGTTCTTGGGTCAAACAAATGCGCTGTGCCAAATTTCATCCAATTCGGATCATAAATGCGACCTGTACTTTGTTTACAATTTAACATGGACAGACGGACGGACATGCATAAATCGACTCGGAAAGTGATTCTATGCATATTCTCAAAAGGAACCATGGGTCTATCTCGATTATTTTTGCCTGTTACAAACATATGCACAAAGACATAATACCCTGTACCACAGTGTGGTGAAGGGTATAAAAACCAGTGAGCGGAGCAGTATAGTCGGACGGGGTCGACAATACGATACCCTACACAACTACGACGGAGTTCTAACTTTCGGCGAAAGTTTATTCCGGGCCTGGGAAATATTTCGTGACATTTGCACCCTCTTGCCCGATTAGCCCTCTTCCGTACACTGACATTTTTTTCCGAATATTACTAATATTCAATAATAATAATATTCTAATTAATTGTCCAGATTGCCTTCAGCGTGGGTTGTATGACGATGATCGGCGTATAACAGTTGCCTATAGATCGATTCGAAAAATTACAAACAAATTTAGTTTTCGGTCCACTTCATCCGAAAATTATTATCAGATCATCACTGAAAATTATAAGCGCTGTCCTTGACCATAACTGGAATCCCATGGAAAATTTCAAATCGATCAGCTTTATATTCCCGTCCTCTAGTGTAGTAATGGTTTATTAAATAATATCTGAATACGTAAGCACCTGTAAATATTTAAGTGTAACTCCCACATCCGAGTGCATACGACTATATAATTGGTATCAATTTAAAGGTCAACCACTCCTCTTGGATATACTATCAACTCTTCGGGTCTATGCCTTCAGGAGTAAGCAAATTTCGTCATTTTTCACACAAAAGTCAGGGTCCATTTGACCCACTAAATATTGACCGATCTTTATCAAAACTGGCATGCTTATTCTTTGGGCCGATCCCCTTCTCCATGACGATGTTCGGGTCTAGGACCAATATTTCGCGGAGTTACAAAATCTTGGGGCTGCACAAAGCTATAATACCCTGACAGCATAGTTGTGTAAGAAATCAAGATTTAAAAATTTTTTTTTTTAAATTTTTTAAAAAAATATTTTTTCCAAGACTTATTTTTAGGCGTGGATTTTTAATCGCGTTATTAAAAAAACTAATGATGTTTACTTACGGTTCCGGTGTATAAAATGGATCCGATGAATGCCTTATGTACTGAGTACAGTGGAATACACGAAACGCCAAACCAGATAAGAAATCTCTTGGCGATAAATAACCCGCAACTGGTCTCAACTGGAAACCTGTCTTTCTCTTCAAATATGTACTGACATCCTGCAATTGGGGTATATTATCCTCACGATAGCCACAATATTTAACCAATTCCGGCCAATTTTCCATATATTCGGGGACAGCATATTTTACGTACAAACGATGTAGTTCATTGAAAACGGTACCCCTGATTTGAAAAAATAAAATGGATTTTATTATTGGAAGTTTTGTGTTTTTTTTTTTCTTTTGATATGGGTTTTACCAAGTTTTAATTTCCTCTGGGGTATACTGGACCCTAGGTATGGGATTTCCGCTTAAGAAAAAAAATAGTAAACATTGTTTATATTTTAAAAAATTTTAAATAAAGTATTTTTTTTTCAAAGGTCATTGTTTTATGGCCCTAAATTTATACATTAAAAATTTTTATCCAGAGAAGGACCTTTCGGTTTCCACTATATACCCTTTTCCACTCATTCCAACATCGTGAAAAATAAATTTCCAATCCCAGAACTTACTGTTTAAAATTCATCGCAATTGAATAGAATTTCTCACGACGTTTACGATAGACGGGATCCTTGAATCCCGGATGGTCAGCATCCAATTCCGAACCATACATCAACACATTTTGAGCCTTGTCCAAATCGGAAATTTTGCGAGGAAACCACATCATGTCACCGAAATCTGAAAATCAGCACATATGTATATAACAGAAGTCCCAAAACATATTGAATGAATTACCCACCAAAACTTGAACATGCCGACAATGATGGCGCCCGAACCAATGCACTTTTATCCACCGATGTAAAATTCACGGAATGCACTTCACGATTCAACATCTGCAGGACTTGATCCAAACGTTTTGGGTCACATTCCACATCAACGACAACATCGGCCTAAAAATAAAAAATTTCAGGTGTGGATTTTTTAAAAATTATTGCTAGGGGACGTGGATTTTTATACCCTTCACCACACTGTGGTACAGGGTATTATGTCTTTGTGTATATGTTTGTAACAGGCAAAAGGAAACGAAAAAGACACATGGTTCCTTTTGAGAATATGCATAGAAACTCTTTCTAAGTCGATTTATGCATGTCCGTCTGTCTGTTGGTTTTAAATTGTACACAAAGTAAAGGTCGCATTTATAATCCGATTTGGCTGAAATTTGGTACAGCTCATTTGTTTGGCCTAAGGACGAACCTTATTGAAATTGGGGAAAATCGGTTCAGATTTAGATATAGCTCCCATATATATTTTCGTCCGATTTTATGTAAATGGTGCACCAAAGTCCCTATATATCATTAGATTTGCACGAAATTTGGCATAGCGTACTCAATAAGGTCTAGAATGCTGTGTGCTGAGTTTTGTGAAAATCGGGTCAGATTTAGATATACCTCCCACTTAATTTTTCGTCCGATTTTATGTAAATGGTGCACCAAAGTCCCTATATATCATTAGATTTGCACGAAAATTAGCATAGCGTACTCAATAAGGCCTAGAATGCTGTGTGCTGAGTTTTGTAAAAATCGGTTCAGATTTAGATATACCTCCCACTTAATTTTTCGTCAGATTTTATGTAAATGGTGCACCAAAGTCCCTATATATCATTAGATTTGCGCGAAATTTGGCACAGCGTACTCAATTAAGTTTAGAATGATGTGTGCCGAGTTTAGTGAAAATCGATTCAGATTTAGATATAGCTCCCATATATATTTTCATCCGATTTTATGTAAATGGTGCAAAAATGTCCCTATATATCATTCGATTTTCACGAAATTTGGCATAGCGTAGTGAATTGAGTCTAGAATGATGTGTGCAAAGTTTTGTGAAAATCGGTTCCGATTTAGATATAGCTCCCATATGTAGTTTCGTCCGACTTTATATAAATGGTGTACCAAAGTCCCTATATAGCTTTCGATTTGCATGAAATTTGGCACAGCGTACTGACTTGAGCCTAGAATGATGTGTGTACAGTTTCGTGAAAATTGGTTCCGATTAAGATATAGCTCCCATATATAGTTTTGTCCGATTTTATGTAAAAAATGGTGCACCAAAGTCCCTATATATATATTTCGATTTGCGCGAAATTTAGAATAGTTTACTGAATTGAATCTAGAATTATGTCTACTTAGCTGCGTAAAATCGGTTCAGATTTAGATATTTAGATATAGCTAAAGTGTGCATTAAAGACCCAAAGTTTGTACGATTATTATTCAATTTCATATCAATTTTCTTTCGAAAAAGGCGGAGTCTGTTAGAAGACATATGAAGAATATACCCAAAGTGGTGAAGTGTATCATATAGTCGGCCCAGACCGACTTTACTACTTTTCTTACTGGTTTAAAACAAAAATGTTTCTATGGTCTATTTTTAGGCGTATATTTAAAAATATTTTTCCTGGTCTATTTTTAGGAGTGTATTAAAAAAAAATTATCGAAGTCTATTTTTAGGCGTGTATTTAAAATTCTTTTGTGATCTATTTTTAGGCGTGGATTTTTTAAAAATATTTGTATGGAATTTCAATAGGCCTCATTATACCCTACACAACTATGTTGTCAGGGTATTATAGCTTTGTGCAGCCCCAAGAGTTTGTAACGCCGCGAAATATTGGTCCTAGACCCACCTTTAAGTATACCGATTGTCATATTTCGACTAGCTGAGTCGTTCTAGACATGTGTGTCCGTCCGTCTGTCCATTATAATTTGTGAACACGATACAGGCCACAATTATGGACCAATATTCACGAAATTTTTCATTTAGGATGGGTTCTGGCCTATGAAGACCCCTATTGTTTTTGGTAAAGATCGGATAATATTTAGGTGATGAAATGGACCAAATACTTAATTTTTTCGTCTATTCTGGTCGCTCTAGAGGCCGCAATTATGATCCGAACATCGCGAAATTTTACATGGAGATGGGGATCGGGCCAAAGAATAAGCATGCCTATTTTCATAAAGATTGGTCATAATTTAGCCGTTCAAATGGACCCTGACTTTTGTGTGAAAAATGGCAAAGACCCAGAAGTTGATATTATGTCCAAGAGGAGTGGTTGACCTTCAAATTGATGCCAATTATATTGTCGTATTTACTCTGATGCGGGAGTTACACTTAAATATTAACAGGTGCTTACGTATTGTGGTATTATTTAGTAACCCATTACCACATTAGATGACGGAAATATATCCATGACCGCTTTGAAATGTTCCATGAGGTTCTAGTTAACTCCTATAATTTTCGGTGATGATCTGATAAAAATGTTGGGATGAAGTGGAACGAAAACTTTTTTTTTGTGTTTTTTTGGAGTCGATCCATATGCCACAATTATAAGCCGAACATCACAATACAACAAACGGTGAAGGAAATCTGGACAAGTAATTAGGGATGAACTGAGTATTGGGAATATTCGGAAAATATGTCAGTGTAAGGAAGAGGTGCTATTGATCTCTAATCGGTCAGGATGTTGCAAATATCTCAAAATATTACCCAGACTTGAAGAAAACATTCGCAGAAAGTTAGATTTCCGTAGTAATTGTGTAGGGTATCATATGGTCGGCCCCGTCCGCCTATACTACTCCGCTCACTGGTTTAAAAATATTTGTTCAGGGACTTACAATAGGAGTGAATTTTTTTGGGGACTAAGGCAATAGACGTGCATCTTTTTAAATTTTTTTTCAGGGCTTGCAATAGGCGTGGAAGAAAATTCTCACTTATACCCTTATCAAATTCTCGCTATAATCCCTAAACATATATTACTAAAAAATCCACGCCACTTTGTCCTTTAAAAAATGTATATTTACAAAAATTAATATCAAAGCAATCCAAGCCTCCAGTCCTATAAAAATATATTTTGTCAAAAACATCTACGCCAAAAGTCCCCTAAAAATCCCACCAATATTCCTCTTCAAATTTGCTGTCCTCTTCTCATTTTTCTTACCTGATTGGTGGTATTCTCCAATGGCGACAGCTCCAAGTGCAACACATTTATACCCAATTCCTGAAAGACCTGCAGAGCTCGAGCCAAATTTCCAACTTGATTTTTCAGAGTAAAAATTATCGATACACGATCGCCGGGCGAACATGGTGCCGGTGGATTGACCATATCATTGGCATTCAACGCCGTTTTGCTATTCAATCCAGGATTTTCCTGGGGAGGTAACAAGACAACAATGTTACTTCGATCAGTACCATTGCGGGACTGTAACTTTGTACATGGTAAGTCTTTATTGGTGCTAGCACTTACAATCTGGTCGACGGAATCTTTTTTGTTGCGTGGTCCATGCAATGGACTGCCCTGTTTGACAGCCCATTCCTGTTCACCACTGCGATAGAGCCACAGACCCAATAGACTTTTACCAGATGCACTCATTTTTGATTCTTTTTTCTTTTAATTTTTTTTAAATTTAATTTTAGATTTTCAATTAAAAATATTTTTTTTTTCAAAACTTTTTATTTCAATTTTGTTTTTATTTGGGCACTTGGATCCACCGTCGACCGTAAACACCACAACGTTCGCCACGACTCTTCAATAACAACTGAAAGAGTCCTGCATAGCCTGTGTGGCTTTTATATCATTTGCTGGAGCATCACACAACTTCAGTTTAGACAGACACACACACACACACTCCTATACATATAAACATGAGATAACATAAGTTGTTAGAATATATCTTTAACATTTAGCCAACTTTGGCATATATACATTTGTACTTACATACATATATAAATATTCATTGGCGTTACTGAATCCCACCCCTCCATTCCATTTATTTTAGTCAAAATCAAATATTCATTCTTATGTGAGTGTGTCTGTGTGTGTGTATCTTAAAAAGTTTTTTTGTAACACTTGTTGCAAGTTCAAAACATGATTCATTCATTTATTTATCCTCTTCATATAGAGACTTCCTTCAGATCCTTAAAGACTTCCCTAAGATCGTCTAATTAAGCTGAAGGTGAACCAAAAATAGGCGTGGATTTTTTTAAATATTTATTCTAGGACTTCAAATAGCATGGACATTTAAACCAGTAAGGAAAGTAGTAAAGTCGGACGGGGCCAACTATATGATGCCCTTCACCACTTTGGGTACATTCAACAGATGAATCCTAACAGACGTCGCATTTTTGAAGGACCAGTAAAATGAAATTGAATCCATAAACATGCCATTCTGCAACCGATACTAAATTTTTCATTTGTTCAGATATAGAAGCTAAATCTAAATCTGAACCGATTTCAGGAAACTTAAAACACATTACTCTATACCTAATTCATTACGCTGTGCCGAATTTCGAGCAAATCGAAAGATATGTAAGGACTTTAGTGTACCATTTATGTAAAATCGGACGAAAATATATATGGGAGCTATATCTTAACCTGAACCGATTTTCAGGAAACTTAGCACACATCATTCTAGACTCAATTCAGTACGCTGGGAGTTATATCCAAATCTGAATCGATTTCCAGGAAACTTGACACACATCATTGTAGACCTAATTCATTACGCTGTGCCAAATCTCGTGCAAATCGAAGGATATAAAGTACCTTTGGTACACCATTTACCTTAAATCTGACGAAAATATCTATGGGAGCTATATCCAAATCGGAATAGATTTTCAGGAAACTTAACTCACATCATTCTAGTCCTTATTCAATACGCTATGCCAAATTTCGTACAAATCGAAAGATATATAGGGACTTTGGTACACCATTTATATTAAATCGGACGAAAATATATATAGGATCTATATCAAAATCTGAACAGATTTCCACGGAACTTAACACACATCATTCTAGACTTTATTCAGTACGCTATGCCAAATTTCGTGCAAATCGAAGGATATAAAGTACCTTTGGTACACCATTTACCTTAAAACGGACGAAAATATATATTGGACCTATATTCAAATCTGAATCGATTTTCAGGAAACTTGATACACATCATTATAGACCTAATTCATTACGCTGTGCCAAATTTCGTGCACATCCAAGTATAAAAAGTACCTTTGGTACACCATTTACCTTAAATCGGACGAAAATATATATGGGAGCTATATCCAAATCTGAATCGATTTTCAGGAAACTTACCTCACATCATTCTAGTCCTTATTCAAAACGCTGTGCCAAATTTCGTGCAAATCGAAAGATATATAGTGACGTTAGTACACCATTTATATTAAATCGGACGAAAATATATATGGGAGCTATATCCAAATCTGAATCGATTTTCAGGAAACTTAATACAAATCATTTTAGACCTAATTCAGTACGCTGTGCCAAATTTCGTATAAATCGAAAGATATATATTGACTTTGGTACACCATTTATATTAAATCGGACGAAAATATATATGGGAGCTATATCTAAATCTGAACCGATTTTCACGAAACTTAACACACATCATTCTAGACCTAATTCATTACGCTGTGCCAAATTTCATGCAAATCGAGAGATATATAGGGACTTTGGAGCATCTTTTACATTAAATTGAACGAAAATATATATATGGGAGCTATATCCAAATCTGAATCGATTTTTAGGAAACTTGACACACATCATTGTAGACCTAATTCATTACGCTGTGCCAAATTTCGTGCAAATCGAAAGATATGTAGGGACTTTGGAGTACCATTTACAAAAAATCGGACCAATATACATATATACAGGAGCTATATCTAAATCTGGACCGATTTTCACGAAACTGAACACACATCATTCTAGACTTCATTCAGTACGCTGTGCCAAATTTCGTATAAATCGAAATATATATAGAGACTTTGGTGCACCATTTACGTAAAATCGGTCGAAAATATATATGAGATCTATATCTAAATCTGGACCGATTTTCCCCAATTTCAATAGGGTTCGTCTTTGGGCCAAACAGATGAACTGTACCAAATTTCATCCAAATCGGATTATTATACGCGACCTGTACTTTGTTTACAATTTAACATCAACAGACGTACAGACGGACGGACGGACATGCATAATTCGATTTAGTAAGTGATTCTATGCATATTCTCAAAAGGAACCATGGGTCTCTCTCGTTTTCTTTTGCCTGTTACATACATATGAACAAAGACATAATACTCTGTACCACAGTGTGGTGAAGGGTATAAAAATAGGCGTGGATTTTTTAAAACTACTTTTCAAGGACTAAAAATAGGCGTGGATTTTTTAAAACTCTTTTTCAAGGACTAAAAATAGGCGTGGATTTTTTAAAACTACTTTTCAAGGACTAAAAATAGGCGTGGATTTTTTAAAACTACTTTTCAAGGACTAAAAATCGGCTTGGATTTTTTAAAACTACTTTTTAAGGACTTAATATAGGCGTGGATTTTTTAAAACTACTTTTCAAGGACTAAAAATCGGCTTGGATTTTTTAAAATATTTTTTAAGGTCCACAAAAGGCGTGGATTTTTTAAAAATATTTTTTAAGGTCTACAAATAGGCGTGGATTTTTTTTAAATATTTTTTAAGGTCCACAAATAGGCGTGGATTTTTTTAAATATTTTTTAAGGACTAAAAATAATATTTTTTAAGGACTAAATATAGGCGTGGATTTTTTTTAAATATTTTTTAAGGACTAAATATAGGCGTGGATTTTTTTAAATATTTTTTAAGGACTAAAAATAGGCGTGGATTTTTTTAAATATTTTTTAAGTACTAAAAAAAGGACTAAAAATAGGTGTGGTTTTTTAAAAAATAATTTCAAATTTTATTAAATTCGTATTTGCTTCATTCATCTTCGTCTGGCAATGGGTTAATTTCTTAAGACAACTTTAGTGGTCCAATATCTCAACCTCAAACGCACACACTCACACACTTTACCAATACATTGCCATTACAAAAACAGTAACACTTGTTGACTGTTGCTCTACATCTTTTGTCTTCGGCCAACCTTCCACCTCTTGCGTTTGCTTGTCATCCTGACTCAATGCCGCCGCCTTCTAAATAAACTACGTGGGCGACTGGGCGACAGGGGTTGGGGGTGTAAATGAGCCGTCTGTATGCGATATGTAAACCATGTTTGATTGGCTAAATCAACAGGAAAAACAGTCTCTCTTTAAAACTTGACTTCATGGCTTTGATTCGATTGTTGGTGGCTGCGTGACGTCAGCATTTGAGGCAGTTGCGGCTGTGGGTCTCCGTTGCGGATCATTTCCTTTTCTTGGTCTTCTTGAGGCACACATACATACATACATAAATGCATAGTTACAAATATGGACCAGTAGTGGTAGTAGAAGTTGTTAAAGTTTTCTATTTGCTTTTCTGCTGCTTCATCCTCCTCCTCCTCCTGCCCTTCCGATTTGTATGAAGAACATGAAAGTGACTCTTTTTTTCTGCATCAATCACAAAGTGACACAATTAAATATACGGGTTAGAAAGATTGCCGTAATCGTCTAGTTTTCAAATACACTTTGAAGAGATATGACTTGTTAAAGAGTTCGAATTGACAACAACAACAACCCGCATTTGTATTTAAAGGGAAGGGCGGGAAGTCCTGTGATTTTCCACAGATTGCATTTATTCGTAACTTTAATAGCTTCCTATTAAAGTCCATAGCACTCAAGTTTATTTTAGTGAATGGAAAATAAACAAACAAAAAAATCATATTAAATACGTCTGTCCTGACAGACTTTGAAATATGAGGGTCTTGCTGAAGAAGAAAGCCACTCATCCTCTTGAGGGGGAATGTAAAAATATCCTGGCTATTGCATATTAATCAGTTGTTTGATTTTATCGTTTACACCTGAATACGAATCAGATAAATTACATGAAAACACATATATCTAAGCATGTGTGGGTAGGGGTTTATCTCTAACTCTCTATGGACGAGCTGTAGGATGTAGAAGTGTGGAATATTTTAAAGAAATTCCAAACATATTTTTTTAAAATCCACGCATTATTGTTATGTCAAAAAATATATATTTTTTTAAATCCCCATCTCTTAATAGTTGTTAAAGGCTGCCCCCATTCTGGCCACATCTTCGCCTGCATATAAGCAGGACAATCGTTAAGTAGTTTTCGTGTCCTGTTTTCAGATATCGTTTTTATACCCTACACCACACTGTGGTACAGGGTATTATGTCTTTGTGAATATGTTTGTAACAGGCAAAAGGAAACGAGATAGATGCAAGGTTCCTTTTGAGAATATGCATAAAATCACTTTCTAAGTCGATTTATGCATGTCCGTCCGTCCGTCTGTAGATGTTAAATTGTAAACAAAGTACAGGTCGCATTTATGATCCGATTTGGATGAAATTTGGCACAAGTCACTTTTTTGGTCCAAGGATGAACCATATTGAAATTGGGAAAAATCGGTTCAGATTTAGATATAGCTCCCATATATATTTTCGTCCGATTTAATGCAAAAGGTCCCTATGTAACTTTTAATTTGCACGAAATTTGGCACAGCGTAATGAATTAGGTCTACAATGATGTGTGTTGAGTTTCGTGGAAATCGGTTGAGATTTACGTATAGCTCCCATATATATTTTCGTCCGATTTATTGTAAATGGTGCACCAAAGTCCCTATATAACTTTCGATTTGCACGAAATTTGGCACAGCGTAATGAATTAGGTCTAGAATGATTTTTGTTAAGTTTCCTAAAAATCGGTTCAGATTTAGATATAGCTCCCATATATATTTTCGTCCGATTTAAGGTAAATGGTGTACCAAAGGTACTTTATATCGATTTGCACGAAATTTGGCACAGCGTAATGAATTAGATCTGCAATGATGTGTGTCAAGTTTCATGAAAATCGGTTCATATTTAGATATAGCTCCCACATATATTTTGGTCCGATTTAAGGTAAATGGTGTAAAAAACGTACGTTATATCCTTCGATTTACACGAAATTTGGCATAGCGTGCTGAATAAAGCCTAGAATGATGTGTGTTAAGTTTCGTGGAAATCGGTTCAGATTTGGATATAGTTCACATATATATTTTCGCCCGATTTTAGGTAAATGGTGTACCCAAGTCCCTATATATCTTTTGATTTGCACGAAATTTGGCACAGCGTAATGAATTAGGTCTATAATGTTGCATGTCAAGTTTCCTAAAAATCGGTTCAGATTTAGATATAGCTCCCATATATATTTTCGTCCGATTTAAGGTAAATGGTGTACCAAAGGTACTTTATATCCTTCGATTTGCACGAAATTTGGCACAGCGTAATGAATTAGATCTACAATGATGTGTGTCAAGTTTCATGCAAATCGGTTCATATTTAGATATAGCTCCCACATATATTTTGGTCCGATTTAAGGTAAATGGTGTAAAAAACGTACGTTATATCCTTCGATTTACACGAAATTTGGCATAGCGTGCTGAATAAAGCCTAGAATGATGTGTGTTAAGTTTCGTGGAAATCGGTTCAGATTTGGATATAGTTCACATATATATTTTCGCCCGATTTTAGGTAAATGGTGGACCAAAGGAACTTGATATCCTATATATCTTTTGATTTGCATATATACGAAATTTGACACTATATAGCGTAATGAATTAGGTCTAGAATGATGTGTGTCAAGTTTCCTAAAAATCGGTTCAGATTTAGATATAGCTCTCATATATATTTTCGTCCGATTTAAGGTAAATGGTGTACACATATAATTGTACTTTATAACCTAGAAGTTAGATATAAATTGCACCGAAAATTTGGTCATAGCTTATATCTAATATATGCTTTAAATGGATTTACATAATGTTTGTCCCATTGTAAGAAGCAACTCTGACCAAATGAAAAATTTGGTATAGGTTGCAGAAAGATATGTTTATGGCTCAAATTTCATTTTACTGCCCCTTCAAAAATGCGACATCTTTTAGGATTAATCTGTTGAATATACCCAAATTGGTGAAGGGTATCATATAGTCGGCCCCGTCCGACTTTACTACTTTCCTTACTACTTTCTTTATTCAGTCACCTCCTTCTTCTTCGTCGACTTTTTAAGTGATTGAAAGTGAATAGCAAAACGTTTATTTGTATAAATACAACAACAACAACAACGACGACAGCAACAACATTAGCCACAAGGACAACAAACCATTTATGTTTGACACTCCAGAGGATTTATTTGATTCAACAATGAATGGAGCGAATCGAATGAAATGAAATGATAAAGAGCTGCGTGGCAGCTCTGATGGCCTGTCGTTAACTGACAATGGCAATGACAGTGAGAATGGTGGCGAATAGTTCGTCTAGGTCTAGATGGACAGGGTGGAGGGGACCAAGTGTAGTGTAAAGTTTCAGGAAGCTAGCATAGCGTAGCATCAACAAATAAGTAACAAGTGGTGTTTGTTTAGATGAATGGCAAATGTTTAACTTTTAGCCATCCCTTCTTTTTCCTTAAGGAAGGACTTTTTCTTTTTTTCTTTTAGAGTGAATTCCTGCGTTGGGGATTGTGTTTATCCTTAACATCTAAGGATGGCAGTGGGTGGCACGTTTAAATTTAATTGAATTGATTGATTCTGTATTTATATATTATTGCAATGGGATGTCTGTGGAGATGTGTGAGTGTGTGAGTGTGTGTGCGTGTGGGTATGTGTAAAGGATAATTATGTGATTTATATATGTATAGGTGTGAATGGACTATGCAAATTCGTATTCTGTCACGTGACAAGTTCTAGAACATTAATGACTGAGGTCCATTTTGATCACCTTTCAACTGCCTACCCTTGAAGTCACCTATAAAACTCCTCTATGATAGCCTATTAAGACCCTCATTAGCTCGTCTTGTCTCTAGATCGACTCCCTGTCTTTCATGATTTTTTTCACTTCCAATCAAAATTGTTCCATTAAAATCCTTAAACAGCCATTCTCTCCCTCTCTCTCTATTCACTTGCTATTGATTCAGTTGCTACATAAATAAGGGCAAACACACACACACATACATAAACTAACTCAGCACTGTATTGGCATACAATGAGCGCCAATTAGGATTATGAAAACATGATTTTTAATTCAATTGGTTAAGGCATAATTGTATTTCACGCAGACTTCGTCATTGCATCAAAAAAGTCAATGTCAAAAATGGAATTCATGAAATCAAGGATGAAGATTGAAAAAAGATGATTGGAGTTAAACAAATATATAATAAATATAAAACTAATTAAAAACCAGTAAGGAAAGTAGTAAAGTCGGACGGAGCCGACTATATGATACCCTTCATGAAATGAAATTGGATCCATAAACATATTATTCTGCAATTCATTACGCTGTGCCAAGTATCGTGCACATCGAAAGATAAATAGGTACTTTGGTACACAATTTACATTAAATCGGACGAAAATATATATGGGAGCTATATCTACATCGGAACCGATTTTTAGGAAACATAACACACATCATTCTAGACCAAATTCATTACGCTGTGCCTAATTTCGTGCAAATCGAAAGATATATAGGAACTTTTGTGCACCATTTACATTAAATCGGACGAAATGTATATGGGAGCTATATACAAATCTGAACCGATTTTCAGGAAACTTAACACACATTATTCTAGAACTAATTCAGTACGCCATGCCAAATTTCGTGCAAATCGAAAGATATATAGGAACTTTGGTACACCATTTACATTAAATCGGACGAAAATATATATGGGAGCTATATCTAAATCTGATCCGATTCAGGAAACTTTACACACATGAACATAGATCTAATTCATTACGCTGTGCCAAATTTCGTGCAAATCGAAAGATATATAGGAACTTTTGTGCACCATTTACATTAAATCGGACGAAAATGTATATGGGAGGTATATCTAAATCTGAACCGATTTTCAGGAATCTTAACACACATCATTCTAAGCCTAATTCATTACGCTGTACCAAATTTCGTGCAAATCGAAATATTTTAAGGGACTTTGGTGCACCATTTACATTAAATCGGACGAAAATATATATGAGAGCTATATCTAAATCTGAACCGATTTTCAGGAATCTTAACACACATCATTCTAAGCCTAATTCATTACGCTGTACGAAATTTCGTGCAAATCAAAAGATAAATAGGGACTTTAGCACACCACTTACATTAAATCGGACTAAACCGATTTTCACGAAACTCAACACACATCGTTCTAGACCTAATTCATTACGCTGTGCCAAATTTCGTGCAAATCGAAAGATATGTAGGGACTTTGGTACACCATTTACCATAAATCGGACGAAAATATATATGGGAGCTATATCTAAAACTGAACCGATTTTTCCAAATTTCAATAGGGTTCGTCCTTGGGCCAAATAAGTGACATATGCCAAATTTCATCCAAATCGGTGCACCATTTACATTAACATGGACAGACAGACCGTCGGACGGACATGCATAAATTAAAAAGTGATTCTATGCATACTCCCAAATAGAACCATGTATCTATCTCGTTTCCTTTTGCCTGTTACAAACATATGCACAAAGACATAATACCCTGTACCACAGTGTGGTGAAGGGTATAAAGATTTCCAAGCGTGTCGGTCTTGTGGGCATCTCCTCCAATTTTAATGACCACGTTCCAAGATGTTGTTTTCTTCTTCCTTCCCCTTCTACGGGAACCATCAGTAGGCTCGCTTTTATATGCCTTTTCAGGTGGGCATCCTAATTCATTCGCACAACATGGCCTAGCCAACGTAGTCGCTGCAGCCCAATACGACTGACTATGTCGATGTCCCGGTATAAATTGTAAAGCTCGTGGTTTATTCGACGCCGATATTCACCGTAGACGCAGATCGATCCGTAGATCTTACGGATAATTTTTCTTTCAAACACCGCAAAAGCTGCCTCATCAGCTTGCGCAAGTACCCATGCTTCAGATTCATATAACAGCACGGGTAGTATCAGCGTTTTGTAAAGTGTGAGTTTGGTCTGGCGGGAGGTGGCCTTGTTTCTAAACTGCTAACTTAGACTATAGTAGCTTCTGTCGGCCATTACAAGCCTTCTCCGAATTTCAAAACTGATGTCATTCGTTTTATTTATGGCGGTACCAAGGTATATAAAATCTTTAACTACCTCGAGGCTGTAGTTCTCAAGTTCCACAATTGGTCCGAGTCTACTGGACGTATTGCGCATTGATAGCATTAGCATGGTCTTCTCGCCGTTTACTGCCAGACCCACTTTGGCAGACTCCTTCTCAATTTGTTCAAAGGTGGATGTTACCGCTCTCAGTGTTCGACCCATTATGTCGATGTCATCGTCATAGGCGAGTAACATGTGTTGTTTGGTGTACAGAGTGACATTTCTGTTCACCTTTGCGTCTCATATGACCTTTTCCAGCTGGATGTTAAAAATATCACACCACAAACTAAACTGTATGAATCCTCTTTTGGTATTGAAGGGCTCCGATAGGTCCTTTCCAACTTTAACTGCTGACCTTGTGCCCGTTAAAGTTATCCTGCATAGCCGAATTAATTTTACAGGAATGCCAAACATAGACATGGCTTTATCTCAGAACGGATAGGCCTTTCGAATGCGGCTTTATAGTCGACGAATAGCTGGTATGTGTCGATATGTTTTTCGTCGATCTTTTCCAGGATTTGGCACAGAGTGAAAATCTGGTTAATGGTGGATTTGCCTAGTCTGAAGCCGCATTGGTATGGTCAAATAATGTCATTGACCATTGGCTTCACACAGCACGCTGGATAGCACTTTATATGCGATGGGAAGAAGACTAATTCCTCTATAGTTGGCACATATCGTTTTGTCTCCTTTTTTGTGCACAGGACACTGAATGCTAAGGTTCCAATTATTGGAATCACCTGAAGCATGCTCATTACCAGCATCTGACCACCAGTCTTGAATAGTTCGGCTGGTAACCCATCGGCTCCTGCTGCTTTATTGTTCTTAAGCCGATAAATTGATTTTATGACCTCATCTTAGCTAGGTGGTATACACTCTATACCATCATCTGATTATTGGTTCTGGGGTATCTTCTTCACCGCCACTATTTGATACCAAAAGTTCATCTCTACAGGAGGATGTGCCTGCACCAAAACCTTCGGTCTGATGTTTTACTCGTTGGTAAGATTTTCGGACTTCATTCTGACTCCTGTACATTTCGATCTGCTCACGCTCACGTTTTTCTTGTTCTTTCTTTTTTCTGAAAAAAAGTTTCTCCTTTTCTCCCGATAATTCTCCATCACATTACGTGTTGCAGGGTTGCCCAATATGCTGCGTTTTTCCCATCAATAGCATTATGACACTCCTGATCGTACCATGGGTTTCTTGTTGGTGGTTTTTGGTACCCAAGTGTGGCTTTTGCTGCAGTTTTAGAGAGTGGGCAATTCTTTGCCATTTGTGCTTCTATACTATTATCGGGACAAAAAGTGCTTTCGTCAAGCAGGTGGGTAAGTTGAGCGGAGTAGGCCTCGGCTACCTGTTGTGTTTGCAGCTTTTCGACGTTGAGTTTCCGTGTTGTGTTAGATCGCACCTTTGCTGCAATATTAAGACGAGTGCGAACCTTGGCGGCTACAAGGTAGTGGTCCGAATCGATATTCGCATCTCGAATCGTTCGATCGATCTAATACACTGGATGAATGTCTTCCGTCTATCACAACATGATCAATTTGATTTCTCGTTGCTTGATCAGGAGAAATCCAGGTGGCCTTGTGTATATCGAGATGCTTGAATCTGGTGCTGCTAACTATCATGTTTTTTGTTGCCGCGAAATCAATCAACCTCATGCCATTGTCGGATGTGTATATCGATTTTTGCATTAAAATGCAGAATTTTAATGTCATGATCATGCTGCGGTAAAATAGCTTTGGTCTGGTCATCATTGGGCGCAAATAAGACTGATGCAGAACTTCGCGTTTAAGTGGATTATATCAATTCGCTCATTTACTGCAGTGAATCTGGAGACGAGGTCTTTTATTCTCCTGTTAACCGTAAATCCGCAGCCAAATTCGCGTCTCGTTTCATGGCAGCTATAATACAGGGCGTAATCGTCTGCTGTACTTACGCCTGTTCCTTTCTATCGCATTTCCTGTAAGGCCATAATATCGACTTTGTACTTCTTGAGTACATCCGCCAAAGCGAGAACTGCGCCTGTTCTGTATAACGTGCGCACATTCCAAGTGCATATTCACAGATCGTAGTCCTTTATACATTTGCGGGGGTCGTCAACATTAGGGGGGTTTGGTTTTCATTTTCTTTGCTTTTTCATAGAAGGATGTGCCTGCACCAAAACCTTCGGTTTGGTGAAGAGATGAAGAAGGAAACCTGGTGACAGATACATACAGCGTGCTGAGGATCTGGAAGGAACATTTTGAAAAGCTTCTGGTATCAAATAGTGGCGGTGAAGAAGATACCCCAGAACCAATAATAGATGATGGTATAGAGTGTATACCACCTAGCCAAGATGAGGTCATAAACTCAATCAATCGGCTCAAGAACAATAAAGCAGGAGCCAATGGGGTTTTCAACCCAATTTTTATAGTTCTTATGGATGAACTCGCGGCACATATCAGCTCACTGTTTCAATGGATGATGAAAATAGCTACCCCAGGTGACACCGCGGGGAGGTCATTGTCCACAATTGTGATGAAAGAGGGACCAAGATAAGCCTGAACTTCGCCATGTTAAAGCCAATCAGAGCCCCTACGCCACCCTCTAAATTTTTTTAAATCTACGCCTTTTTCGACTTTTGAAAAATATATATTTTTTTTAAATCCACAACTTTTTGATCTGAAATCATTCCTTTTTAATTTTCAAAATCTTGTAACGGTTTCTTCGTTACATTCTTAACAAAATACAACCCATGGTATCCTTCGTGATATGTGTGTGTATGTGTATGTATACCATTGACAGGAAGCCCTATTACGAACGAGTAACGAAACTTACCGAAATTCCTTGTGCTTACTGAACGAAACTCTCCACCAAAATGAAATGACGCCTGCGCACGAGTCGCCCACTGGTGGGTCAGTCAGATGATGACAGTTCTTCTTCTGTTGGACTTGTAAACAAAACAACAGTACATTTTTCAACCCCGTTTGTCAACGGCATATCCAGCAACAAAAACACATACACACACGCACACAAAGACAACCGCTCATGCAACCGCTCATAGCAGTCACAGTCAGCCTTTCTCTTAGGGGCTGAAATAATTTCATTTTCGCATACGAGAACAACAACAACGACGAACTGAAAGTCACAACAGCAGGGAATTATTGATTTTCGCATGAGCGAGTTAAGAAATTCAGCAGCAGCACCACCACCACCAATCGGCCAACAACCAGTAGTAGCGGAGAGTTTCTAAACGAAGACGAAGAACGAAAAAAATCGGAACAGAAAACTTTTCAGTTGTTTTTTTTTCTTGGATTATTGAGTCAACATTTTTATTCTTGAATTCGGTTGCTGTTGTTTGAAGACAAAAATAAAAAAAAATCCAATTGAAATGATTTTGAGATTAGAGTAGCAACGTTTCGTGTTGAAAAAAACCAAACGAAATACCGAAAATCCAAGAAATATTTCTTGGGGTCTATCGAAGTGTTCGGACCATTTGTGTATCCACCAGAGGAAAAAAAAAATAAGAACACAACAGCAACAACAACACAATGGCCGACACTGAATTTGAGGAATTCCATCGACCAATTTTCGAGACCCATACAATTCCCTATACCAGCAGTGCTGTGAGTGGTGTTAAAAAATCAAATCCGCATACCTTTTATTCGTAAGTTTCAGAATAATTCAAAATAAAATAAAATTAAAAAAAAATAGTTAGAAGAAAAAAATATTGTGTGAGAAGAAGAAGAAGCAGCAGCAGCATAAGGACATGCCAGCCAACCAGCCTGTATGTCTGTCTGCATATGGAGGCTAAATTGGAGAAAAATCAATGACTACCAAACAGAGTTGTTGTTATTATTGTTGTTTTGGGTGTCTCAGCCAAAAGGGGAGGCAGGGGGTGGTGTTATGATTTCTAAAATAATTATTTTTTTTTTAAATTTTATTATTATTGTTGTTGTTCTTGTTCGTTTTTTTCCAGCCTCATACCCAATGATGACATCGAAGATTCACCATCTTCAAAAAGTGATACATCCGATCAGGAGGACAATATCGACAATTGCAATAACAACAAACTGAATCGCCAGGTGGAAGATGATGATGGCCTCAAGGTGGTCTCATTGTCCTCGGATGGTTCATTGGATACAAATGATTCGTTCAATTCGCATCATCATCATCCTCTCAATCATCAGGATGCCATTGGGGGTTTAGTGGGTATTGGCTCCAGTAATGCTCATCATCAGGCCAATAATGGGAGTGGTGGTGGTGGTGGCGGTGGAGGTCAGTTATCTTCGGCCCCTTCACACAACATGATTATAACCGGACTCAACAATCAACAGCAGAGACGTCGCAGGAAATTACCGGAAATACCCAAAAATAAAAAATGTGAGTTGAACGTGTGAGAATGTGTGTGTGTTTGTAGTGGTTTTGTTGTAGTAATTGTTGTGTGTTTTTTTTTTATTTTCGACAAATCCTTCCCAGTGTTCATAGATTTCCTAGAAACCCTTTTCTGTAGATTCCTAAGTAGTTTTGGGATCCCTAAAATGAATTTAGTCCTCGATAACCAAAATCCTATAAATTTTTTTTATTTTAAAAATATTGGGTTAATTTATCAATTACAAAAAAATTTTAGGTAATAATCCCCAGAAAATAAAAAAAAATTGGTCGCTTTAAAAAAATCGACCAAAAAATAAAATACCGACCGAAACAGTATGACAATTTTTTTGTGAGGCTATTGCAAAAAAAAATTATAATAATGATTTTATAAAAAAATCTAAAATCGATGAAACATTTTTATGAAACCGACCAATTTGTTTTTAAATTCTACCAAATTTTTTGTCGATTATTTCAAAATGCTTTTATAAATCGACCAAATTTATAATAATAAGTTTATAAGCCAAAATTATAATCCCCAGAAAAAAAAAAAAAATGTCGTTTAAAAAATCGACCAAAAATGCAAATACCGTCCAAAACAGTACGACAGTTTTCGGTGAAGTGATTGCAAAACATTTTGAATTGACTAATAATAATTTTATAAAAAAATCTAAAATCGACGAAATTTTTTAAAACCGACCAATTTGTTTTTAAATTCCACCAAATTTTTTTTACCGATTATTTCAAAATATTTTTATTAATCGACCAAATTTATAATAATAAATGTATATTTCATATGTTTGAAACCGACCAATTTTTTTTCAAATCCTACCAAAAATATGTTGGGCGTTTATTAAAAAAAATGTATTTTTTATTGACAAAATTTTTATAAATGAGTTTATATTTAATTTTTTATCTCGCCAACATTTTTTTAAAAAACCGACAATTTTTTTCTAAATCCTACCAAAAATTTTTTAGGCGTTTATTACAAAAATTTGTTTTTTATTGACAAAATTTTTATAAATGAGTTTATATTTCATTTCTTAATCTCGCCAACATTTTTTTAAAAACCGACCAATTTTTTTCAAAATCCTACCAAATTTTTTGGGAGATTATTACAAACAAATTTTTATAAATTGACAAACTTGTTATAAACAATTACATTTTTTATTTTTTTAGAAACCGACCATTTTTTTTTAGTTTTTTACAATTTTTTCCAAAATCTTAAAAATTTTTTGGACGATTTTTACAAAAAAAAAAATTGTTGTAAATTGACAAAATTGTTATAAATGAAGTATTTTATTACATTTCGTCGATATTTTAAAATACAGAATTTTTTTAATCCTACCAAATAGTTTTTTGCAAGAATTTGGTCGATTTTTTAAAAATGTATTTTTTGTAGATTTTTTCATGTTGGTCGATTTAGAACATGAATATTGTTACAAAATATAGAGCATTTAAAAAAATCCCTAGAAAGACCGAAATGGTTTTTGGTAGAAATTGGTCGAATTTTAAAAATGAATTTCCGATCAATTTAAAAGAGTAACAACAATTCTCTTTTAAATTGATTAAAAATTGATCAAAAACTCATAGACCATTTAAAAACTATACAAATGTTCCCTAAAAAGGGTCAATTTTTTTCTTGGTAGAAATTGGTAGAATTTTAAAAATTATTTTTTTCGATTTTTTTTCTTAATTTTGGAAAATTTTGAATTGATTAAAAATTGATCAACAACTCATATACCATTTTAAAACTTTACAAATGTTCCTTAAAAACGGTCAATTTTTTTTCTTGGTAGAAATTGGTCGAATTTTAAAAATTAATTTTTCGTCGATTTTTTTTAATTTTGGAAAATTATAGAAATGTAGTTTAAAATTTATAGAAATATATCCACAACCACAGAAATATCCTTTAAAAACAGATCAATAAGTTTTGGTAGAAATATGTCGAATTTGGTAGAAATTGGGCTAATTTAAAAAAAATTTTTGGTCCATTTTTTTAAAGTTTGGTTTAAAAAAATCTTGTAAATAAATATAATATTACAAAACTACACTAATATCCCATAAAAAGCAGACCAAACTATTTGTTAGAAATTGGTCGAATTTTAAACACTAAATTTTCGTAGATTTTTTTTAGAATTTCGGTCGTTTTAAAAAAGAAATTGTATTTTAATGCATAAAACATTATAAAACTAAAAAAAATCCCAAAAAAAACAACAACAAAAAATAGTAAAAATTGGTCGAATTTTAAAGAAATATATTTTTGGTCGGTTTTATTTTTAAATTTAGTTTGATTAAAAAAAGGCATATTGTTAAAACACATCGACCATACCAAAACAATACGAATGTTGTTTAAAAAATGGCAAAAATATTGGTATAAATAAATTGGCCGAATTTTGAAAAATGAACATTTGGTCGATTTTTTTTTTTTAATTTTGAAGACTGAAAAGCATGTTGTTTAATCATATGGACCATTTCAAATTTATACACTTTTTACTTAAAAACGACCAAAAACATTTTTGATAGAAATTGATATAATTTTGGTACAATTGGTATAAAATGGTCGGTGGGGGTTTTTTATGATAATCCTAATATTACAGGACATAAAGGGTAATATTGCTGAAATGCCAAAAGCACTTCTTAAAAATGGACAAAAAAAAATTTTGTTTTTTTTTTGGTTTTTTGTTAAAAATTGGTCGAATTTTAAAAAAATAATTTTTGCCCATTTTTTTCTAATATTGACAATTTAATAGAAGGTATGTTTTTGCTCACGTGGGTCATTTCAAAACTATGCAAATGTTCCCCAAAAACCATTAAATTATCTCTGTAGAAATTGGTCGAATTTGGACAATTTGAATTTTTGGTCGAATTTGGAAAATTTGATTTCTTTGGTCGATTTTTTGTAATACTTATGAAAATTGTTTTTCAATATTTATTTTTTATAGGCCCAACACGTTTTTCTTACTAAAATCGACCAATAGAGACTACCTCCAGCTCGTCTAAAGAGAGTTCCTTCTACTCGCCTATGGAGATTCCATACAGCTCAACTATAGAGCAAAGTAGCTTCTATAGATATTAATTAGTTCAACAATAGAGACTCTCTCATCGATGCCCTTTCAACGGCAAAAATTTCCTTAGGCTCATCTATAGAGACTCTAATCGAATCGTATATAGAGATTCCCTTCAGATCATCTATAGAGGCACCCTTCAACTCTTCTATAGACACTTATTTCAGTTTACCGCCTGTTAGCCTTTAGAGTCTGCCACCGAATCGTCTATATAGACCTCTGTCGGCTCGATCTGTATAGATTTCCTTCGTCTTTTCTATGGACTTGGAATTTTAAAATTAATAATTTTAGAAGGCCCATAGAGACATGTCTTTAAAGACTCATCTGTATTACAGAAATTCTCATGGGAAGATTTTTTTAATTTTGTTTGTTTTTTTTTTGTCATACACATACACACATACATATCTTTATTTTCCAAATACCTAACCTGCCTGCTCTGGTCTCTGTGTAGTTTAGTTCGAATTTAATTTATCTACAATGCGGCGATTTTTTGCAGCTTCCATTCTACATCTTTTAGGTGGCAATACTGGCGCTGGAGGAGGTGGCACCGGCTTCGAACATTCCAATTTGGCAGATGAAATGTCTTCGGTACGCAATCGTAATGGCCCCACAGCCGGTGGTGGCTCACAACAGGGCCGACAAAATCAACGATCATTTCTTACGCTCAAACACAGTTATCTACTCGACGAAGACTCCAGTCCCGATTCGGAACGTTTACAGAGTCTAGGTGATGTGGACAGTGGTCACAGCACTGCACATTCACCCACCGATTTCAAGAGCATGTCGCCACAAATCACTTCCCCCGTATCGGAATCGCCGGTGCCCCAGCCCTTCGGTGGGGTGCCATTTGCTCAGCTGGAAATGCTCGAGGCGACACATCGCGGTCTGCACAAGTTTATACCACGTCACAACGATGAGATAGAGATCGAGATCGGCGATCCGGTCTATGTCCAGAAGGAGGCAGATGATTTGTGGTGTGAGGGGGTGAATTTGCGAACAGGTCGCCAGGGGATATTTCCCTCGGCCTATGCTGTGGACTTGGATTACAATGAGTTCGATCCGACGGTGCAGCAGGTGAAAAAGGAACGTTATCTGTTGGGTTATTTGGGTTCGGTGGAGACGTTGGCGCACAAGGGTACGGGGGTGGTGTGCCAGGCGGTGCGTAAGATTGTGGGCGAATATGGTAATTCGCCAACGGGTCAAGTGTGTATATTGGAAATATCGGATCAAGGCTTGCGCATGGTAGATCGTTCTGGACCCAATGTAAGTAGGGGAAATGGGGAGAGAGAGGGTGGGTGGGGTGTAGAGGAGTGAAATTGAAATTTGGTTATTAATTAAAAATTTTTTTGTTTCGTTTTTTTCCGCAGAACAAAAAGGACAAGAAGCCTTGCATTGATTATTTCTACTCGCTTAAGAATGTCTCCTTTTGTGCATTTCATCCAAGGGATCATCGTTTCATTGGCTTTATTACCAAACATCCCACTGTGCAGCGTTTTGCTTGTCATGTTTTTAAGGGATCAGAGTCGACAAGGCCTGTGGCAGAGGCTGTTGGGTAAGTTTCGAAAAAGGCCCCTATTTCCCATTAAGGAAATAGGCGTCAAATTTTCCACATGGAAGCCAACCAAAAAAAATTTAAAAATTTGCCTCCTTTAGTAAATTTTGAAACTTATTTTAAAAAACTTTTTCTCCTTCCTCTCCTTACAGACGTGCATTCCAACGTTTCTACCAGAAATTCATTGAGACCGCTTACCCCATAGAGGACATTTACATTGAATAGGTTAGTCAGCCAGTCAGTCGGACAGTCAAACAACCAATCAATCCAACCAACATACCCAAAAGGAAAAGCAGTTACTTTTCATATCGTTTCACAGTATTCTCTTCGGTATATGAAAAGTCAAATACATACATAAAGTATATAATATGTATATGTATATAATAAATATATAGGTACAAAAACTTACTTTCAAAAAAAAAACTAAAAATTCCCTATCTCTCTCAAGTATGCGTGGGGACTAGAGTCCCCTATTACGAAAATAAGGAAAACAAATGGACAAGGAAACTTAAAAAACAAAATAATAATACAAGCCGACAATTTAATCAAATAAAACAACAACAATAAAAACAAGAAGCAAAGAGCATAATTGAAAGGGATTTGAAAAAAAACACAATTGTTGTTTCTGTGTTTTTATTCGATTTCGGGAAATGTACTGAAAGGTAAGTATGGGAAATATGAAAACAATTCAATTAAAAAACATGTAAGGAAAGTAGTAAAGTCGGACTTTGCCGACCATATGATACCCTTCATACATATGTATCCTAACAGACGTCGCCTTTTTGAAGGAACATTGGCATGCAATTGAACGAACTTAAATATGTGATCCTTATCTATATCTGAACCGACTCTAAACATGAATAGGTCGAAATTATATATGGAAGCTATGATATATCTGAACCAGAGATTAATTTATATTAACTTCAGTGTGTTGTGTCAATCGGCCTAGCTATGGATCTTTAGTGCACCATTTACCTAAAATCGGACGAAAATATATATGGAAGCTATATCTAAATCTGAACCGATTTTCACAAAACTTAGCACACGACATTCTATACTTAATTAAGTACGCTATGCCAAATTTCGTGCGAATCGAATGATTTCCAGGGACTTTGTTGCACCATTTACCTTAAATCGGGCGTAACTATATATGGGAGCTATATCTAAATCTGAAGCTATTTTCACGAAACTTAGCACACGTCATTCTATACTTAATTAAGTACGCTATGCCAAAATTCGTGCGAATCGTATGATTTCCAGGGACTTTGGTGCCCCATTTACCTTAAATCGGGCGAAACTATATATGGGAGCTATATCTAAATCTGAACCGATTTTTTCCCAATATCAATAGGGTTCGTCCTTGGTGGACGTGGATTATAAGGCGTGGATTTTTTAAGGACGTGGATTATAAGGCGTGGATTTTTTTAAGGACGTGGATTATAAGGCGTGGATTTTTTAACGACGTGGATTATAAGGAGTGGATATTTTAAGGACGTGGATTATAAGGCGTGGATTTTTTAAGGACTATTATAAGGCGTGGTTTTTTAGGGACTATTATAAGGAGTGGATTTTTTAAGGACTATTATAAGGCGTGGATTTTTTAAAGGACTATTATAAGGCGTGGATTTTTTAAGGACTATTATAAGGGGTGGATTTTTTAAGGACTATTATAAGGCGTGGTTTTTTTAAGGACACCTCAGATTTATACCATAGACAGACGACAGCCTTAATTTGCATTAAAAATTCGTTAATTTGAATTAATATTTACCCCTGACAGACGAGCGTTTCTGCATTTACGAAACAGTTTTTTGCTTCAAAACAATTGTTTGTATGTGTGTAGGATGAACATTTTTTACATTTGTTTCGAAATTTTTCTTTAGGAAGTAGATACATGACATAAAGGAGGAATAGCAACTATGATCTCAGCAAAACTGCCCCCTGTTTAAAAAATGGTTGAAATTTGCCTTCATTTCTTATTTCTATTTTCATAAATATAAATAAATTTGACAAGAAACAATTAATTTTCGACAGCATTGCCATATTGAAATTGCCTAATTCAGTATAAATTCAGTTTGATTTTGTGCATTAACAACACATAAAAATGAGGATAATGTACAAGTTAATTTGAATTAAGGCTGTTAATGCAAATTTAGGCTGTCGTCTGTCTAGGCTATTAATGAATAAAACAACTAGTTATTTTATGGGAGCTATATCTAAATCTGAACCGATTTTTCCCAATTTCAATAGGGTTTGTCCGTGGGCCAAATGAATGAGTTGTGCCATATTTCATCCAATTCGAATCAAAAATGCGACCTGTACTTTGTTTTTAAAATTTAACATCAACAGACGGACATGCATAAATCGACTCTATGCATATTCTCAAAAGGAACCATGTGTCTATCTCGTTTCCTTTTGCCTGTTACAAACATATGCACAAAGCCATAATACCCTGTACCACAGTGTGGTGAAGGGTATAAAAATAAAAAAAAATGAAAATCCTTTAAATACTTTTTTTACCAAAAAAGGTGTGGAGGTTTAAGGCGTTTTAAGGACTATTATAAGTCGTGGATTTTTTATGGACGTGGATTATAAGGTGTGGATTTTTTAAGGACGTGGATTATAAGGCGTGGATTTTGTAAGGACTATTTTAAGGCGTAGATTTTTTAAGGACTATTATAAGGCGTGGATTTTGTAAGGAATATTTTAAGTCGTGGATTTTTTAAGGACTATTATAAGGCGTGGATTTTTTAAAGACTATTATAAGGCGTGAATATTTTAAGGTCTATTATAAGGCGTGGAATTTTTATGGACTATTATAAGGCGTAGATTTTTAAGGACTATTATAAGGCGTGGATTTTTTAAGGACTATTATAAGGCGTGGATTTTTTAAGGACTATTATAAGGCGTGGATTTTTTAAGGACCAGTATAAGGCGTGGATTTTTTAAGGACTATTAAAGGGCGTGGATTTTTTTAACGACTATTATAAGGCTTCGATTTTTTAAGGACTATTATAAGGCGTGAATTTTTTAAGGACGTGGATTATAAGGCGTGGATTTTTTAAGGACGTGGATTATAAAGCGTGGATTTTTTAAGGACGTGGATTATAAGGCGTGGATTTTTTATGGACGTGGATTATAAGGCGTGGATTTTTTAGGACGTGGATTATAAGGCGCGGATGTTTTTAAGGACGTGGATTATAAGACGTGGATTATAAGGCGTAGATTTTTTAAGGACGTGGATTATAAGGCGTGGATTTTTTAAGGACGTGGATTATAAGGCGTGGATTTTTTAAGGACGTGGATTATAAGGCGTGGATTTTTTAAGGACGTGGATTATAAGGCGTGGATTTTTTAAGGACGTGGATTATAAGGCGTGGATTTTTTAAGGACGTGGATTATAAGGCGTGGATTTTTTAAGGACGTGGATTATAAGGCGTGGATTTTTTAAGGACGTGGATTATAAGGCGTGGATTTTTTAAGGACGTGGATTATAAGGCGTGGATTTTTTAAGGACGTGGATTATAAGGCGTGGATTTTTTAAGGACGTGGATTATAAGGCGTGGATTTTTTAAGGACGTGGATTATAAGGCGTGGATTTTTTAAGGACGTGGATTATAAGGCGTGGATTTTTTAAGGACGTGGATTATAAGGCGTGGATTTTTTAAGGACGTGGACGTGGATTATAAGGCGTGGATTTTTAAGGACTATTATAAGGCGTGGATTTTTTAAGGACGTGGATTATAAGGCGTGGATTTTTTAAGGACTATTATAAGGCGTGGATTTTTAAGGACTATTATAAGGATTGGATGTTTTAAGGACTATTATAAGGCGTGGATTTTTTATGGGTTATTATAAGGCGTGGATTTTTTAAGGACTATTATAAGGCGTGGATTTTTTAAGGACTATTATAAGGGGTGGATTTTTTAAGGACTGTTATAAGGCGTATATTTTTTAAGGACTATTATAAAGCGTAAATTTTTTAAGGACCAGGCGTGGATTTTTAAGGACTATTATAAGGCGTGAATTTTTAAGGTCTATTATAAGGCGTGGATTTTTTTAGGTCTATTATAAGGTGTGGATTTTTTTAGGTCTATTATAAGGCGTGGATTTTTTATGGGCTATTATAAGGCGTGGATTTTTTGGGGACACCTCAGATTTGATGAATAAAACAACTAGTCTTTTTTCAGAATTTATCAATGTTGTATCTTTATATTTTTCTTATTTAATACATTTATTTCTTTAATATATCTATTATTAATATATACAAACTTTGTTGTTTCTGCGTTTTTTTAATGACTATAATTTTCTCTAGTTTGTTTTTCATTACTTGGTTTTTACGTTCTGTTTGGTTTTTTTATTTGTTATTCTCATTAACTAAAATTACTAAAAAATTATTAACGATTTAATTTACAATATCATTTGTTGTTGCAATACTATACAAATTTTATTTTATACCAATACCTATATACATACATACATATATATAATTTTTTATAGATCTGTACATAACTAAATTTTTTGTATGTAGGTTGTTTGTTACACAAAATATGTACATATTTATATAATATAAATTGAGGCAGGAAAAAAAAACTCCAGGTTACGGCTGATGGGTTTATATGGGAGAGCCAATGATGATAGATATCCGTTGAATGATTCGTGGTCCAATGATAGCATTATAATACAAAGGCCCTTTACAGGGGCCGTTATATCTAGAAGTACTTGGGAACGTCTTCCACATATAATAGACTCCACATAAAGGTCCTGTTTACGTAATTTACAAACGTAAAATCAATAACAAATGACTTTGGTTTGTTGTATATGTATATAACGAGCCTCTCCTCTTTCTCTCCCTATTTTAGTTCCTATATAGACTATATTAAAATTTGTTTGTAATTGACATTTGATTCGTATGTGCTACGATTGTTTGGTTATATACAGGGGTAGAGACAAATAATAATAGAAAGGGGTCATAAGGGAAAGAAACGAAAATGAAACAGTTGGGCTGAAGTGTTCCGTGTAGGGCTAGATTTATCTTGCAAATATTTAATGAAACTTTTTTTTGAGGGATTGAAAATATTATATAAATTACAATATATTTTTTAAATACAGGCCTCAGTAAGTAATTCAAAAAAAATTATATAAAAACACACACATATATATAATTATTTAATTTAAATCAATTTTAAGAAAAAAACCAGTAAGGAAAGTTGTAGAGTCGGACTGGGCCGACTATTTGATACCCTTCACCAATTTGGATATATTTGCACATATGTACCGTTGCAATTGTATGCAAATGTTCCCTCGAAGGAACATACTCATGTCTTTCCGCAACCTATGCTAAATTTAATTTCATTCGGGCATATTTAAAGTCGTCTGCGTACCATGGGACAAATTTATGGAAAACGATTTACAGCAAACTTGACACACGCTATTTGGTATGCTGTACTGTTAAAAATTTAATCTCAATCAGACACCCGTTCGAAATACATACAGATGCTATGGCTGCATCTGCATAAATTTCAAAAAAAAAAACCTAATAACGTCATTTAAGTCTGAATTAGATACGTTGTACAAAATTTCGTGTTAATCGGACAAACATTAGGATTTCGGATCAAAAAAATATAAATGGGATCTATATTAAAATCTGAACGGATCTTCACGAAACTTAGCACACATCATTTTAGACTCATTTCAGTACGCTATGCACAATTTCGTGCAAATCGAAAATATATATAGGGACTTTGGTGCACCGTTTACATCAAATCGGACGAACATATTTATGGGAGCTATATCTAACTCTGATCAGATTTTCACGAAACTTAGCACACCCCTATCTAGACTAAATTCAGTATGTTGTGCCAAATTTTGTGCAAATCGAAAGATAAATAGGGACTTTGGTGCACCATTTGTCTTAAATCGGAATAAAATATATATGGGAGGTATATCTAAATCTGAACCAATTTTCACGAAACTTAACACACATCATTCTAGAGTTAATTCAGTACGCTATGACGAATTTCGTGCAAATCGAAAGATATATAGGGTCTTTGGTTCATCATTTACCTTATATCGGACGAAAATATATATGGGAGCTATATCTAAATCTGAACAGATTTTCACGAAACTTAGCACACATCATTCTAGATTCAATTCAGTACGCTATGACAAATTTCGTGCAAATCGAAATATGTTTAGGGACTTTGGTGCACCATTTACCATAAATCGGACGAAAATATATATGGGAGCTATATTTAAATCTGAACGGATCTTCACGAAACTTAGCACACATCATTCTAGATTCAATTCAGTACGCTATGACAAATTTCGTGCAAATCGAAAGATATATAGGGTCATTGGTGCAGCATTTACATTAAATCGGACGAAAATATATATGGGAGCTATATATAAATCTCAACTGATCTCCACCAAACTTAGCACACATCATTCTAGGCTGAATTCAGTACGCTGTGCCAAATTTCGTGCAACTCGAAAAATATATAAGGGCTTTACTGTACCATTTACATAAAATTGGACAAAACTATATACGGGAACTATATCTAAATCTGAACCGATTTTCTTAAATTTCAATAGGGTTCGTCCTTGGGCCAAATATGTGAGCTGTGCCAAATTTCATCCAAATCGCATCATAAATGCGATCTGTTTACAATTTAACATTTACAAATGGATAGACGGACGGACGGACATGCTTAAATCGACTCAGAAAGTGATTCTATGTATATTCTCAAAAGGAACCCTGTTTCTGTCTCGTTTCCTTTTGCCTCTGACAAACATATGCACAAAGATATAATACACTGTACTGTACACAGTGTGGTGAAGGGTATAAAAAATATATCAACATTCAGCGCACGTTTATTATATACATAAAAAATAATAAAAAAATATATCTACATTCAGCAGCCCCACTTTTATTATATAAAAAAAGGAAAACAAAAAAATAATAAAAAATATGTTTTTGTTGTATTTTTTTTTGTTAATAAGGCTTTTTTGTTTTATTTTTTCAATTGTTTTTTTTTTTTGTTTCTTCTTGATTTCTTTTTATTATTAATTTAATTTATGCTAGACTTATGACTTAATTTATATAATAATCCTTTTACAATAATAATAATAATCATATAATAATTAATAATAATAATAAAATATTGTTTAATGCTCCAGTTTAATTTATAATTATTTTCTTGTTGTTTTCATTTATTTGTTTGTGTGTGTGTGTTCTTTGACAATAATATTTGCTGTTGTTTGTTTTGTTTTTTTTTAATTATTAAATTCAACGATCAATTACACATTTAAAAAAATGAAATAAAAAAATTAAAAACTTTAATAATAATATTATAAATATATACACATATACAAGTTAATCTAACTAGAGGCTAATAAAAATTATTTATATATATATTTATACATATACATAATAATCATATAAATTTATACAATGTATATATATATGCGGGTGTTTTTGCTTTGTTTTTCAGTTGTTGGCTTTTGATGTTTTTTGTTTTTTTTCTTCTTCTTGTTACTTGGTATATATAAATAAATATATACTACTAATGTTTTGGAATTTCGTTTTCTTTTTTAAATTTTATTTTATTAAATTATTATAAATTATTTTATTTACTATTATTTTTATGTGATTTCTTTTTTTGCTTCATTCCTTTTGTTTTAAATTAATTTATTTCAATTACTTAAATATATACAGTAAGTTTAAATAGAAAATGGTAGAATTAGGGAGGAGGAGAAGGGGGGAGGACTTCATAGGGACATAGATTTGTGGAAGAGAAGGTTTTGCCTTAATGTGTTCTTAAAATGGGTTATGCCTGTTTGTAATGTATGTTTATGTATTTTTATAATATACATATTGTTTCAATGATTGCTAGCTGAATTATAAATATACATATGCTATATAATAAGATTTTTTGTATACATATAAAATTATATAAATTTCTGCTAAAATCTTAATTTTAATTTTTTTTACAAAATAATTTTTCTTCTTCTTGTTTTGTTGAGAAAAATCTTTAAAATGTATCAGAAATTATTGTTTCGAATATAAAAAAAAAAACATAAAATAACTAACGAAGCTTAGAACTTCTTTCAAGTAGGAAACTATTTTTGAAGTTTAACTTAACTCTAAACTGTGTTTTTTTTTTTTTTTGTAATTTTGAATTTTACCTCCACTTCAACAATATTTGTGAAAAATTTTATTGTAAATTTGAAATATTTTTAAAAAAAAAATTATATTTGTAGAGTATTTTTGGAAGTAATCGAAATATTTTATACACAGACTACAATGTTTAGTAATATTGGTTGAATTATGTTTAAGGTTTATATTAAAAGACCACAAAATGGGAAATTTGGTAAAGCAAAAAAAAAAAAATATATATATATATATATATATATATATTTTTTTGAAAACCTAAAAAATGTTTAAAAAAATATATATATTTCTAGATATATTCAAATATCTTTTTAAAAAAATAATTCCTTCTTAGCTATGTTATGATAATGATTACGTATTTAAAAAATCGAAATAAAAAATATCATTTTTTTAGTCAATAAAATATATATATATAAATATATATATATATATATATATATATACATATATATATATATATATATATATATATATATATATATATATATATATATATATATAATATATATATATATATAAATATATTTTATTTCAAATTAAAAATAATACTTTTTTTCAAATTAAAAAAATATTTATTTTTTTTAATTAAAAATTTTTTTTTTAATATAATTTTTTTAATGTTTTTATTAATTTTTTTTAATTCAAAAAATATTTTTTTTAATTGATTTTTTATTTCAAATTAAAAAAAATATATATATTTTTTCACATTTCACATTTTGGCATATATATTTTTTTTAATTAAGAAAATCATTTAAAAAAAAAAATTAAATAAATATAATTGTTAAATCAATAAGCCGACATTTCTTTGCAAAAAAATTATTTTTTCAAATTGAAACATATTTTAATTTTACATTAAAAATTTGTTGAACAAAAATTATGCATTTTGTAATTAAAAAAATCAATAAATTTTTAATTAAAAAGCCACAATTTATTTCTGATTTATTTGGAATATTTATGGAAAAGTTTGTTTAATTTTCATAAAAATGTTCCATCATTTTTTTCCAAATTAAAAAAAATATATTTTTAGTTAAGTCAATAAATACATATTTATAACAAAGGATAAATAAAATTTTTTTAATTATACTTTTAATTTATTTGCCAAATTATCTTGTCATCAATTTAATTGAAATGTCAAACATTTCTTTTTATTTGCGGCAGAATCCCTACCATTCCCCAGATATATTATCATCGATGGCCAAAAAAATAAACTTTCAAATGAAATTTTAAATTATTTAAAAAACAAACGAATATTTGTTTTCAATTTATTAGATCATTACTAGATAATTGCACTAATTCATTAATACGGTTAAGAGAAAATTTCAAAAGTTTTCCTAAAAAAATAAATGGTAATTATTTTTGTACAGTCCTTTAAATAAAACCTTAAATTCATAATCATTATTACTACTAATATTCTTACATTGTAGTTGCTGTGTTTTGTTTTTTAATTAGAAAAGAAAACGGTTCATTGCATCTAATGCAATACTTTATTTATAATCATGAGTTCATGCCATTAGGTATTTAAAAAAATTAAAAAAAAAAAAACTTTAGAAGGTCTAGTGTGGATAACTGTCACAATAAATTAAAAAATAAAATAAAACTATTTTCATTTCGATAAGCTTGGATACAATTTTATCTACAATAAAAAGTTTCAATCTAAATTGTGTAATATTAAACAAATTCAATTTCGAATCGATTTTTTTCTTTGTCATTTAAATTTATCGAAATGAAAACATATTTTATTTTAATTTACAATGACACAATATACTAAAGAATAAAAATAAAATAGAATTATTTTCCATGTCATACAATTCCACTCATCTCATATACACAACAACATTTGGAACAAAAAATAAATTAATTATTAAAAAAAATAAAATAAAATAAAAACAATATCAAAAATTGTTTATTTAAGTTATAAAACAACACATCACTCTCATACCATAAGGCTGGGCTTTTTGGGCAGGGAAAAAAGGGGACAGGGTTGGGAAGAGAATTACACATTTCTATGTTCTATATATACAAGTTGTTTCCTGTGTGTGTGTGGGGGGTATGTGTGGCTTTAGTTATCTAAAGCCCAAATATTCTAAGACTTAAAGTATATATGTATTAACAATTTGGAATAGATAATTCATCTAAGTGATGATGCTTGGTTGTTTGATCAGTATGATTGGTTCGCTCGTGTTCGTTCCACCACAAAATTGGTAGCTAGCAGGCTGGCTGGCTGTCTGCCTTCGGCAAAGATGTATAGCGGGGGTTTTCATTTGATTTGTTGATTTAACGCCTTCATCATCTAACCTCACAATCCTTGGGTAATGATATTAAACCACCACCGCCACCACTGGAACTGTTACCTCCTGCACCCGCACCCCCTCCTCCACCACTACTACCACTGTTATTACTGTTGCTATTGTTACTGTGGTGAGGATGGTGATGCTGTTGCTGCTGCTGATGCAGATTATTGCCACTCATCATGGAATTCGAATTTGAATGACTCAAATGGGTGTGACTACTCAAGGCCGAGGAGGACTGACTATTACTGTTCTCATTACAATGTGATGCTGCTCCAGTGCCACCAGCCAACATTGAACCATGATGCTGCAGCGGTGTGGGTGTTATAACCGGTGATCTATTCACATCGCCACTACACGGCCCATTGGGATCATGCTGCAACGAACTTGCCGTATTCGATGAATCTATCACCAGGCACGGAGAGGGTGTACTAGAATCTTTGGCAACATCCGATTCGACTCGCATCATTAGAGAAGAGGCGGGTTCATTACTGTAGTGACTGTAGGTGGCCACATGCGGCGAATTCATGCTGGCGCTGGCATTTGCATCTTCGGCAAATTTGGCAAAGTCACTGCTGGTGTTGGTGTGCGGCACCACCAGTGTTGGATGCGGCAGCGGCTGCATTGCTGAACTGGTATTCGAATTGGTGGTCAGTTCTTCTGTGGAGGCCGGTGAGATAATATTTTTCTTGCCCTTCTTGCGTTTCTTATCGCCGATGACATAGCCACCACCATCGGAGACACGTGCCAATTTCAGGCGTATGGGCGCAGCGGCGGCCGGTGGTTCATCTGCGGGAGGATTTGCCACTCCCCCCGCCGATTGTTGTTGTCCGGCCGCATTTAGACCTGTGGCCGGTGACGACAGACTCGTATCGGTGGCCGTCGATTCGGCTTTACGTTTATTTATACGTAAAATCAACTTTGGTGGATCTCCAGGTGAGGCACTGATAGGTTGTTCTATCAATGTAGTCGTCATGCTGTTACTGTTTAGACCCCCACCAAAGATAAGACTGGCATTATCATCAGTATCGCCCCGGTTTTTGTGACGTTTCTTTTCCTTCTTGTCCTTTTTGGGTTTGGAAGATTTTGCCTTTTTGGCCGGTGGAGGTGGACTGACTTCAGCATATGATTTCAGAGCGCCCATATTACTGGCCGAACGTCTGCTACGTTCTTCCTCATCACCACCAAATTCTTGCATAACTTGATCGCGATAATTCATAGAATCACGCATCAGATCCTCCAAGGTGGGTGTGTAATTTGAGGTAAGGCGTTTCTTTGGTGGACATGCCACGGAACGTCTCGACACCTCATGGCTATTGAAACTGGTCTCACAACTACCCACAGTGGTGGTGGCACTGACAACATTGCCCTCGCCTCCACCCAGACCACGAATTTTGATCTTGAGCTTCGGTGCAGGTTCATCGTCGGCACCTTCCATCGTCTTGCTGCGACCACGACGTTTACCCGCACTACCAGCTGCCCCCGATTTGGCACTGTTCTCTGCCGTGCTACCCGACGAACAAGCACTACGTCTGCGACCTTCCGTTCCGGAGGCCAAACCTAAGGCGTTCAGTTCACTATCGCCAGCCATTGAGTCCAGCGATCGCAATTCTCGACTAGATGTTTTCTTAAAGCGTTTGCTGGAAGATGTTGTGGTGCCGCCACCACTGCCACTACCCATGCCAGCTGCTGCCTCTGAACCATACTCATCCACTTCACTGCAAACACTGTCCGTTTTACGTGTCACCTCCATGGAATTGGACATAAGACTAGAGTCGGTGGGAGGTAGACCACATGAGGAATCGTCACCATGGTTGTCTTTTTGAACGACATAAAGACTGAGCAGTTCCTTTTTGCGCATGCGGCGTGAATTTGTACCACTACCACTCACTGAGGCACTGATGACATTTGTGGCCGATACCATGGATTGTGAATTGCTCATGGCCGATTGAGCTGCCGTGGAAGAATGTGTCATGGTCGATGAACTATTGTACATATCCGGATAGGCCAGGGGACCTTTAATTTTCAATTTCAATTGATTACGGGCATCGGAAAGTGAAGCCTTTGTCGTCAAGGTGGTATCCGAATCAATGGATACATCTTCGGAAGTGGTTTCCATGGACGTTTGTAAATCGTTGACCAATTCCGCGGAACAAATTGTAGTTGTTGTGGTAGAGGTCAGATTAGAGGTGGTGGTATTTACACTGCCACTGCTTAGTTCAAGTGCCGAAGCTCCCACTCCCACAGATGCTGCTGTCACAACACCAGATATGGACGTGGACGCCGTTGTGGCACAAATGGACTGTGAGGCCTGTATGGTCGTTGCAGAATAGCTGCTTGGGTTGGAAATAAGACTGGTATTGGCCACTACAGATTCCAATGACATCGCTGATGCTACTGCTGTTGCCTTTAGATTCGCATCCATGCCATCAGTGTTGCCGGTTATCAACGAGGAATTTGTTGTATTTCCAGGCAATGCCGTTGCTGTTGTATTTATGGTCGTGGCAGGTTTTTGTTGATTCATAGATGTAGTGGTTCCAGTGGCTCTTAAGGCCGATTGGAATTCCCTTTCATCCTCCTCATCGAACTCGGATAACGTCTGATCTGCTGTACCCGAATCAAAGGCTCCCAATAAATTCTTATTATATGCTTCCTGTGAGGCACTGGAATGTTGCGGTTCAAATCCAAGGTTATAGGTACGCATATCAACCGGTCCCGGTAACATGGGCTGGACAATGGAATGCAGATTTGATGTACTGCTGGAACTTTTCAACGGATTGCTACCACAATTGACAAGGGATGACGTGGTGACGGATGTTTCATTGCCTGGTGCTCCAACAGAGCTGGCATTTGCGGCAGATGATTGGGCATTGGGGCCACCAGTTGCTGTAGAGGCCATTAGATTAGCATTAGCACCTCCTCCCCTAACTTTATAGCTGGGACTGCGATATTTTTGTGGATCTGTGGCATGGGCATTGCGACAATCGAAGGAACGCCTACGATCCCTTAGAGACTGTAGATTCTCCATACCCGGTGGTGTGGCCATTTCCTCCTCGTAGCTAAATTCAAAGGGTGTGCCGACCAGATTATCGGAACTAACATAGTCGCTCATTGTCAATGGCAATGTGGGTATAATGGAGTTTGCCGCACTGGCTCCCCGACCTCTTCCTCTACCCCGACCCCGACCTCGTGAACCAGCTCCAGTGCCACGTGGTGCTCTTTGTCTTGGCTTACCGGCCAATGTATGGGTAAGCGGATCATATTTTGGTGGTTTTGTTGTTGTTGCCGTCGTAGAGTAGTCCTGTCCCATGGATGCATGTTGTTGCTGATGTTGTTGTTGCAATTGTTTACTCAGCAATTCCATTTGACGTGGCGACTTGCCGGGCGATTTATGTTGACCAATTTGCGGCGATTTATGGGAATTACGTGGATGTTGTTGTTGATTGTATCGGGCCGATGATCGACTGCCCTTGGAGGGAGAATCCCCTTTGGTGGGTGTGGTGTGCGTCGAAGAGGGATGCTGATGCTGATTTGGGGTTAACATACCTTCCGGCCCACAGCTATTCATGTGAAGATTATTAAAAGGCCCTGGTGGTCCAGCTGCAGCATTGCTGGGTGAAGTTAAATTAAATTGCTGTTGCTGTGCAGCCTGCATTTGATGGTGGTGATGATGTTGTTGTTGCTGCTGTTGACGCGGGGAATTATGATCGAGTAGACTACCAGGACCCGTAACTCCAACTATGGCTGCCGTCAATGCTAGGTTGTGTGTGGAAGACGTAAAAGCGGCACCGCCATACTGTCCGGCAGACGGATTTGCGGCCCCAATGGATGCCGCCGCATTGGATGATGTACCGAATATATCATTGGCAGAAGGACGCGACGGCTGTTGTTGTGGAGCACCTGTACCCGGTCCAGCGGGATACATTACACCAGTGGCATTATTGTTATTGGCGGACCCAACAAAGGGCATTTGGTTCATGCCAGCAGACATATTGGCTGCTGCAGCAGAGGTGCTGTCATGGAACATATTGGACACATTGCCATTATACTGCTGGCTAGCTGAGGGAATATTACCAGCCACCATTTGTTGCTGTTGTTGATGTTGGGGAGTTGTTTGACTAGTGGGTGTTGTGGCTGGTGTTGAATTGTATCCTCCCTGCTGCTGCTGGTTATACATCATGGAATCAATGCCATTAACCATGGGCGATTGTTGTTGTGGATGTTGCTGCGGCTGCGGCTGTTGTTGGCCATAGCTATTGGAGTTGAGACCAAAATTGTTCAGGGCATTGAAGAAACTATTTTTACAATTCGGTGAGCTGGTATTTGTCACACCCTGCATGCTGTTCATGGCATTGGTGTTGGCTTGCAACATATTTGTCGCCATGGATCCTTGCTGTTGTTGCATGTGCGGACTTTGTTGTACATGTTGACCACCGGACATTTGATGCTGCTGTACAGGTGTATGCTGCTGTTGGGGAGTTTGCTGTTGTGGTTGCAAATCCATGTTGGGTGTGTGATCATTTGATTCCGATACCGAACTCGGTGATGTTGATCTCCTGGCCGCTATCAAATCGTTTTCATTCCACATACGATTGCCCTGCATAGTGTAGGGTGATTGCATGCGGGTGTTCTCATCAAAGTCACAGTCGACCACCAATTTATTACTACCCACCGATGCGGAACTGGTAAAGTCCAGATTATCCTTGGCAGCTGCTGTGGCAGCGGCATGTAGGTCCACGAAGTCTGGTGTTGCACTGGCTGTGGTCAGTGAATTGGAACTGGAAGACATTCTATTGCTGTGTATCGACGAAGAGGACTGTTGCTGTGTGGTTGGTTGTTTTTGGGTGAAACTATCAAGGCCCAGCGATTTATTGAGCGCCGAACAGGCCAATTCTTTTTGTATGAGGGAGGTAAGTTCGGCCACATTGGAGGACGTTTGTTGTTGTTGCTGTTGATTGGGTGTCAGAGGTGTTTGATTATAATTTGAATTGGGTGTAGTTGCTGCCTGACCCTGTAGATGATGAGTGGGTGTGTGTTGTTGCTGCTGTTGCATGGGGGATATGGGTGTCATCTGAGGTGTCCTCTGCCGTTGTTGTGGTGTTGGTGGCTGCTGCAAATCATTACCATTGCCGTCCAAATAATTCAGGGCATTACTGGGTAATTGAGGCATTTGTCCAGGAGTATTTGCCTCTGGAACTGTACTGCCGGCCAAACTGCCAAATAAACTTAGACCCGTCGCTGCAGCAGCATCCTTGTTGTTTGTGGTGTTGTTGTTACTTGGTGACGAACCAATTACCTGTTGCATATTGTTACTGCCACCATCCATTGGTCCTGGAGTTTGTTGCGACCCATTATCTGCGCCGGGGAAATGAGCTTCCAATAACGCAGCATTTTCCTTTTGCACATGTATAATATCCTCCGGATCGGCTGCATTATGAAAGGGAAATACTGATGGTATTGCTGGTGTGGGTGGTGGTAACATAAGATCCGGTTCTTTGGGCTCCTCATTGCGATTGCGTTTGGTTTTCCTTAGCTTTTCCAATAGGCTCATTGTGGCCTGGCTGCTATCCTCTGTGGATAATTCTTTGGCAGTACTACCACTGCCTGACAAAAGACTTGATAGGCTTTCATTAGGTTGTCCCAAAACCTGACCCACAGTATGGCTGCCAAAACCAAGCAAGTCATTAGTAGAGAAACCAAGTTGTTGTTGTTGCTGCTGCTGGTGGTGTTTCTCTTGTTGTTTCTTTTGAGCATTATCCTCCAAATCGAGAATTGTATCCACAATTGGATGATGGGCACTTTCAAGAGAGGAGGATGATGATGATATTGGTGGTTGTGGCGCCGCCGGTACTGTGACATTAAGTGGTGTGCTGTTATTAATTGAAGTGGGGGCCAAATCCAAATTCGATGTTTGGATTAATGACAAAGCCGTGGGGTTGCTTGTGACCGCAGTTGATGCAGGAATTTGGGATTCTTTTAGCAGATTTACGGCATCAGGAACTAACAACGAAGTAAGAGTTGGCTTGCTTGTAGCCACATCCTCCGTCGATGGCACATTTCCAGGCATGCTATCCTTCTTCTGTGTAACAGGTGTTACAAGGCCAGCTCCTTCTTCTGCCGAATTTGAATTGGAATCCAAATTAATTATTTCCGGTGGCTCTGGAGCAATAACAGCCACCGCTGGCGATGACGAAGAGGCCGAATATTTACCACTATTGGCATTGGCGGCAGCCAATTCATTTTTACGCTCCTCTTCCAATGCTTTAACTAATTCCATTTCATTCAACAAATGTTGAGTGTGGTGTGTGTGCTCTACCTCGTCAGGCATTGGCGGACTACCGGGTCGACGGGTACGTCTGCGACGATTACGTACTTTACGTTTGCGTGATTTTCCCACATCACTACCATTGGAATGTTCATCATCATCGTCACTGGAAGTGGATGATGATGAGCCCGACGACGACGAGGAAGAATGCTGGGCAGGTGGTGGTGGTGATGCTGGCATAGGGGCGGCTGGTGGTCGATCATCTAAGTCGACTAAAAGTTCATCAATTTTGGCGGGCGAACGATCAGCACCAGCACCTGGTGGTAATGCGGTATTTGTGGGTGCTGTGGTCAGTTCTTCATCAATGTCCATGGGTACCTCGGAACAAACATCCATACTAACTGGTTTTTCTGCTGAAATACTAGCACCCCCGAATGGGGGTACATTATCAGTATTTGGTTTGTCGGACATTTTCTCCAAATCCAAAATATTTTCTTTTGTTGGCTGTCGGTCTGCTTCCATGGACTTTTCCCTATCCGTACATACACCTTCATTTGCGGCTTGAGCTTCATCGGTAGATTGGCTTTTTGCAATATCACTTTCCATTGCTTCGGTTTCTGTGATTTTATCCCTTAGGACTAGGTCCAATTGCATTTCGGTAGCACTTTCTTGATTTGCGATCTCGGGTAATTTTGTTGCAACTTCTGTGCAATCTTTAACATCTTGCACGGCAGGTGAAGGACTAGATAATGTAGACGAAGATGCTGTTTTCAGTGGGGAAGATGATGTCAAGTCATTGGACTTGGGGGAAGGAGATGTAACCACCGATGCCGCTGTGGGAGGTGGTGCTATGGCTGCCTCCATGGCCAAATTGTCAGCTGCCAACTTTTTATCTAAGTTATGCTGCTTCAGGGCCCGTTCCTCTTCTATTAAAGCTGACTTACGACGTGTCTGTATACTGCTTGTGGTATTGGTATCCGACATCTGTTGATCATCACTGTTTGTGGCCAGGCTGCTGGTACTTGTTGTGCTAGTATTACGCCTGAGCTGTTTCTGTGGTGACACTTTGGGTGACGATTTTGTGCTGGAAGTTGGTGGTGGTGGCAAAGTAGGAGTGGTAGCTGTTTCAACCACAGGCGCTGCGGTACTTTGTCTACTATCCTCCAATGATTTGCGCAGATTTCTTTTCGCCGCCACCGTGGCCGCTGCAGCTGCTGCCGCTGTTCGTTTCGTAGTTTCTTTTTCTTCGGGTTCGCTGGCCTCATCGTCCGATGATGAAGTGGAATAACTGCTATCGCTGTTGCTAGAACTGTCTTCACTTCCATCGGAAGATGAAGAGGAGGAACTTGAATCACTGGCCGAACTGGATGTTGTGGAAAATTTCCGCTTCTTATCCATGGCTGCTGGCACACGTTTGGGAGTTGTAGACGTTGTGGATGTAGTCGCCGTTACTGCCGACGGTCCCGTTGCTGTGGGACTTGCAGGCACTGTTGTGCCGCTGCCGGTGGTGTCATCTTTGGAACGTCTTCTATTATTACTTGTTGGAGTTTTGTTTTGGGCTGCAGGAGATGGTGTGGGATGTTTTATGCCAGCAGTAGTATCTGCTGGCAAATCTGTAAGTGCAGGAGGAGGAGGTGGAGGGGCAGGAACTGCAAGCGTTGATGAGGGAGATACCGCAGGGGGAGCTGTAGTTTTAAGTGAGGGAGATGGTGTTGTAGCCGCCAGCCTGGTTGGTGTTGTATCTTTCACCTTGGAGGGTGTGGAAGTGTCCTGCCTCTCTTTGCTACTTAGAGTGGAATCTCTCATAGACATCCGTCGTGTTGGCATTGATTTGGTATGACGACTTTCTGGAGTTTTTAATTTAGAATCCTTTTCACTGCCACCCAAACGTTCCTTATCATCCGATGTCGCTGACGCCGTTGTTGTTGTCACATCGGTATTTGTCAACAGGGGCTTAATGCTGTTCTTCAATTGTTCCGCTGCTTTTTTGGCCGCTTGACGTTGTGGCACATAGGCCACAAGTATATTCGATTTCATAGCATCAACCGCAGCCAATGACGAGGATGACGATGATGATGTTGTTGTTGCTGCAGGCTTTTGGGACGGTGAAGGGGGCTGTGATACTTTCTCTCTAGTGGGTGAAGATTTGACGCTATTTTGCGATTCATTTGTCGTAGTGGCAACTGAAGAGGAGCTGGGTGTAGACGCTGAAGAAGATGATGTGGATTTTTTACCCTCCATTTCGACAGCTTTGTTTGCCGCTTGCGGATCCTTTACACGACTACTGGTGGACGTTGTGGGTTGACTAGTACTATTGGTATCCGTTATATTGTCTTTTGTATTCTTTGGAGGACGACCACGTTTATTGGCACTTGGTTTATCATCCACTTTACTGGCACCACTACTTCCCCCTCTTGATTTTTCTGTTCGTTCATCCACGGAGGAGGACTTCATTAAGCCATCCGCACCACCGCTACTGCTACTGCTGTTACGATGCGTCGTTTTGGCACTTCCATCACGCGTCTTAACATCTGCCGCTGAGTCACGTTGGTGGCTACTCGCATTATTCGATGAAACGGAACTCGTGGAAGACGCTGACATCACAACACCACCACCGCGCATATTTTCCGATGCTTTCTTCGCTGCTTGCCTCTGAGGCACAACCAATAAATCGGCGGGAAATTTTAATTGTTTTTCCACATCCGAAGGGGCTAAGTTGATATTTCGCTTATTGGCATCCACAGACCTTTCACCTTTATCCTTGGACCTGGACGAGCTTGTTGAGCTTTTCGTCAGAGATTTGGTCGTGACCGATGATTGTGTCGTCGTGCTATCTTTTTGTGTCTTACCAGCGCAGATTTGCTGTTGCAAGGTGAACTCCTTCATGGCGGCTTTGGTCCGTATTGTCTGTTGATTCTGTGAATCACTAACATTGCTTTCGGCTGTGCGTTCCTCTTCCTTGTCCTTATTGTCCGATGAGTCCAACGAGCTATCATCAGAATCTGAATAGATTTGCTCAATTGCTTTGCGATTAGCGGCGGAATTTCTTGATTTCTGTAGTGGCTGCTGTTGAACACCATCATTCCCCGCTGTGGAATTTGTGGTTAATGATTTGCGATTCTTTTTGGCAGGTATTAGCTCCAAACTTTCATCACTTGAGGATGATGCCGTGGAAGATGATGATGTTGAGGATGAATTGCCATCATCTTCGATCTTCTTTGTTCTACTCGTCGTTGTTGTTGAGGAGGGGGTCTTGCTGTTCACAGCAGTCGCTGCTGGTCCACCAGTTTGGTTGTTCTTTGATTGTTGTTGTGATTTATTGTTGACAGGTACTGACGACGTTGATGATGTTAATTTTTTATTTTTACCAATTTCAGTTTCATTATCAATATCACTGGAACTGGAGAGTATGGTTGCAACATCGGAAGAGTTTTTGACTTCAGTGCGATTGACTGTTTCATTCGACGCTGTAACGGCAGCACCATTGCTTGATTTATTTTCTTTAGTTTCAAGTGGTGCCGTCGTCGTTGTCGTTGCAGTTTCTGCAGCTGCCGTACTCTTCCTCCGTTGTTTGGCTCGCATCTCCAACGAACGAGAATAACTTTCCCGCTTATTTTGCGGCACTTTCTTGGTTGAGGATTTGCTACCTTTAGGTGTTTTTTCATCACAACTTGATGAGGAAGTGGCCGAATCCGTTGAGCTTGTAGCACTTTCGGAACCAGATGAACTACCGCTACCAGATGATGAACCATTATCCGATGAGGAATCATCGTCATCGTCGGATGATGAACTACCCGATGAACTGGAACTTTCATCAGAACTTTTTGTGGTTGTTTGTTTTCCCGATTTAGTTGGTGTCCTATTATTACTGAGCCGTGGTCTAGAGCTGCCACCAGACGTGACATTTGAGGTGGCTGGTTTTGAGGTTTTGTCAAGGCCCGTGGAGCTACGCCGCCTGCTAACAGCATTTTTCTCCGACACATTGGTTGATGATGTTGATGTTGTGGTCGCTTTAGCTCCCCCAACCACCGAAACCGCACCATTGTTAACTTTTTTATTTGCAGGTGATTTATTTGTTATTGCTGATGATGATGACGTTGTAGCTACAGAGGATGGTGTGGCAGCTGTTGCCGAACCCGATGATGACTTATTTAAACGTTTTGTAGGCGATGTGGAAGCTCTACTATGATGCTGTGACGTCGTCGTCGTTTTATTCGAACTTTTTGGTCCATTCTTAGTATTATTGCCGAGTAATTTCTCCAGAATATATTCTAAACTTTGGTACTGTGTGGTGGTGTTCGGATGTTTAGTACGATCACCGGACGAATAGAAACGATCATAAAGCGTGGGTCCATCATTTGCATAAATGACAGCATTTTTAAATTGTTCATCGCTTGGCTCGTTGCCATCGCGCACCCTTTGATTATCCTCAGTGAGCACTGAGATTTGTTTATAGAAAACTTGTTCACGTAACTTGAACAATGAGCGTGACAGCTTCTCCCGCCGGCTAACCATGTAACAAAGATTGCGTACACGTTCCAAATCTTGTCGCAGATGGACAACCAATTTGTGATTTTCAATATCCTGCTGTTCTTGTTTGCGTGCAATCATTTCAACATCTTCGGATTTGGGTGGTATCAGGGCACGATTATTTCGAGATTTTCGCTTTAACTTCCAGTAATTGTAGATGGCTTCAATGGCCTCATCATCAACATCGAACAGATGACAACTTATGTCCTTGATGTTGACATGTTTGTCAAATTCCGACTCAACCTCCTGGGAACATAAAAATAAACATTATTATTTATAACATAAAAGCAAGACAATTCAAACTTTCAACTCACCTGTAACCTTCTTGCTCGCACCTGATTACGTTCCTCTGAGGTCATATCCGATTTTCGACTTTTACGTCTTCGGCAATCATCATCTTCCGTGCCGGAACCACCATTGCTATTGCCCAAGCGATTCTTACAGTTGCCACTGCTTGAACCCCTGTTGGCCTCCTTTTTACCCTTGCTCACACTGTGTTTGTGACAATACGATCGCAGTTTAACGCCATCTTCGGCATTGCCCTCCTCAATAATGGCCCGCATTTCCAGGCCGTGCTGAAAAGCACAGGTCACATGATATGCGGTCTTACATGTTTTCACCGAACACTGTATACATGCGCCCACACGTCCTCGACAAAGTACACATACCAAAGACCATCTACTTGGTGGAATGCTGGAGATTTTCGTTATCGGTTCCATACGATCAACACACCCAATACTGACTTCTGGTATCCAGAGAGCGCATGAAACATGCGCCCAATGTTTGCCCGATTTCGTTGATTTCATTGCACCACCTTTATTCGGACATAATACACAGTCCGGTTTAATGCCCATTGAACATGTTCGACAAAGCCATTGGCCTACAAAGAATAAAGCATGAACAAATTGAACACACATTAAAACAAATACAGTAAAATAAAGTGTCATGTTTTGAAGTACTCACCCGATGGTATGGCTGTTATGCCATAACAGGCCTGATGCACACAAATATTGCAGTTATCACAGAAAACCATTTCATTAGCTTCCTCCGAATCAGGAGATCGACAAACATCACATATGACATTTTCATCATATTCAATACCCAAACCTTCTTCATTTTTTAATATAACCTGAATTTGTTCCCAACATCGTACCTACAACAAAACAAACAAAAATGAATTAAAATGGGATAATGGGACAAAAGAAAATGTATTTCTCCTTACCTCCAGTTCTTCGATAACACGTTCAAATTGAGTTTCACTTATGGCAAAGGGAGCACCATATTGTGCACGATCGGCATTGTATAATTTAAGCCATGACTCATCCACTTGATCAATGTCATAGGCGCATGAGTTTTCAGCTAATGCAACCACATTCGTTAGACAATGTAACTCCGGTGAGTATGTATCGTCTTTGGTTATGCGCAGGAAGCGGTTTTTTGGACTAAAAATATAAATAAAAGTATATAAATATTATTTTGTGAAAAATATAAAAAAAATCTACGACCCCATTGGTTCCTATATCATAAATGATCTTTAAAAATTAAGAGAATAAAATACAATTTTTATAATTCAATTTGCTACACTTACAGTTTAAAGTCATGAGCGGGTGGCACTATAGGTTCAGTCAACACTTCAACGTATGGTTCTGGCAATGAATCAGGATTAACTGGTACTTGTACACCACGTTCCCATTCTTGTTTCCATTGATCAGTAACAACTAGATATTCATAATTTGCCAGTTGTTCAGAATCTGGTAATTTCATTGCGCTTATGAGATCCTTGCTGTAAGGAAAAAAGACAAATTATTAAAAAAAAAAAAAACTTAAAAAAATGTATATTCATCATATTTACCGATAAAGCTCTGCTGGTGCTTCGGTTGAACTTCGATTATATATGCTAGACATTTTTATATCTGATACCGATCTTGCCTGCCATGCTGCTGCCGATGATGAACAACTTCCTTGTATACCCATGGCTTTGGAGCTTGTGGAACACATGGCTGTATCATCAACACAACCACTACCACCACCTGCTGCTGATGTTTTTGAAGCATGTACCGCTGCTGTTGGATTGTCGGTATCAATTTGTGTGTTATTATTTGTTTTATTGCTTGGTATTAATGAACTGGCACAGCTGGTACCGGCAGCAGCACCACCACCAGCCCCAAAGGCTGGATTAAGGTTTGGTACAGAAGCGGGCCCACCAGGGCCGCCTCCACTGCCACCACCACCAACATTGCTGCCGCTACTGCCCGCCACAACACCGCCGCCACCGCCTCCTCCGATGCCACCACTATTGGGTGGCCGTCCTTTACGTCTTTTTGTGGGTGGTGGCTGTGGTTCAACATCAAGTCTTGGATGATGCAAATGATTGCCGCGTTTACCTCTTTGTGACATAATTCCAGTGATTTAAACAGCGGCAAACACATGTATTGTGGCTTCTTCGTTGTTGACTTTTTCCAATAAAATTATTATCTTTTTGCTTTTTGTATGCTTGCTCACTTTTTGCTTTTCGGATAAGCAAAAAGTACCACCAATGTGTTTGTGTGAGTTTAGAAAAAGTTGGTCAGTTAGATTTTCTGTAATGTTAATAATACTCCACTCCAACTCCTGTGCTGCTTCTTCTTGATTTTTTGTTCTTCTTTCTTTCGTCTTGTGATATATAAATTGTTGATGCTATTATATATAATATTTGTGTTTTGTATTTTAGAATTATTATTGCTTAATGTCCTGCAAAAGGAAATGAAAATTACTATTATTATATTATTTTAGATTTCGCACATTATACTTACTACATATTTATAAAGAAGATTGGGTCAACATCAATATCATCAAGTCGTTGAGAATAGGCAGGAGGGAGGGAGTCAATTTGGGGGGAGAGTTCAATGCTATGCACCCGCACACACGGCATTGACAAAAAGAAAAGTTCTTACAGAGTCTTTGTGAGTATGTTAAAATTCCAATATTAATACTTGGCGTTTTATGGAGTATTTCTTCACTTGTGTTTTTTTCAAGTTTTTTTCATATAGTTTTTTTTTCGTCTTCGTTTTTTTTTTTGTTGTGGAATTATAATTACTTTTGACGGGTTAGTTGATTATTGATGCGATTTGCTGCTACTGCTGCTGCTGTTGTAAGGTGGTTGTTTCATTTGACGGTGCAATTGTGCGCAAAGGCGTGTGCTTCAGATTCTAATAATATTTATGTGTTTCTTCCTTAAGACGTCAAAAAAGGTTCTTTTCGTTCAAGGCATTACAATTCTTCCTTTTGGAATATTTTACAATAATTAGCTGCTTTCCCTATATAGAAACAGACACAAAAACAAAAACAATTTGCACAGTTGTACATTAGTTGTATATTTTTTGGTGGAAAAAGTAGATTTTTACGTTTCTTAATTGTTGTATTTTTGTATTAAACAGACTTTCTTTTCTATTGTTTCTTGTGTGTGTCGTTTCGTTTTTCTTTGCTCTTTTTTGCTTTGCAATTTCCGCCTTCTTGCGTTCGTTCTGTGCACTAATATTTAACGGCGTTGTGTGACGTCGGCGGCGACGTCGTTGTGGTTATTCATTCCCCCACAAATGATTTTGTGTGTATATTTTGTATGGTGGCAAAGAGGCAGCACAGCACAAATGAAATGTCAACACTTCATTCACAATAATGTTGATGGTGTTATTTTTATTTCATTTTCCTCTTTTTTAATCTGTTTGTTTAAAAAAATTCAACTGATTAAAACATTGTTGTTTTTGCATGTTTGTAGAATTGATTTGGAAATAATCACAATCCATTTTTATAAGGAAATAACTGAAGTGAAAATTTAATAAACATTTTGCCAAACTTTATATGCAATTCACAATAGTTGATTAGTTAAGTGCACTCTTCTTCTTTTTCCTTTTCATTTGGTTCTTCGCCGTTTGTCATTCTTGTTTCTTTTTTCGCCACAAATCACAATCACATTAGTTCTTTTTCTTTTCTTTCATTCTTGTACCACAGAAAAGTGGGGGGAACAATGAAGCAGAAAGAAACCCCAAGAAGAGGAAGCAAAATAAATGTCTTAATGGAGAGCACAAAATACATTAATGTGTAATATAAATATTTAAGGAATTTTACAGCATGCAACACTTTGTTACATATATTTAACTATTATAAACATGTATTATTTTACATTTACTTAATATTTAATATTTATTTTCACATTTTCGTTAAGCAGAATTAGCACATATATACCATAATTTAGCTAAATGAAATTACTAATCGTATTCTCTTGCTGCTTCTCTCTCACACACAAAAATTTCAGCTAGATGCAACAACAATAATAACACTAATGACAATTACACTATTATTGATCAGAAGTGTGCTTGCTCCTCCGTCAATCATTATAGAACACACTCATACACAATCATATACATAAGGACAATTCTCAGGAGACACACGGTATGAACCGAGGATAAATTGTGTTTATATTTTTTTACATTGCATTTAGCTATTTCTATTATTTCTTAATGAAATATTATATGCAAATTAAATGGCAAAATCAATGCAAATTTTCTCACAATATCAACAATTTGACAAGTGTAAACACAACAAATGTAAATTAGTTCCTCATGCTCTTGCACTGACACACACAATGATGAGGAGGACGCATAGATGATGATGACGACGATGATGATTAATGAAATCGGCGGTTCGCATTTTTTAGCCATTCGTCGTTTTGGGTAAAAGTAGAAACTTTTTTTGTATTGTAACTATCTTACAAATTCCCGCCATTAGTTGTTTTTTGTTAACAACAAATACATATGAACAAAATGTTTGTTGTTTTTGAACAATACTCTCTCTGTGATTTGTTGTTTTCACTTTGTGCAGCTCAAATAAAAAAAATAACAACAAAAACAACATGGCACAACGTCACACACACGCATACATATAAACAATATAGTAATGACGAAGGCGCGATGCTGATGATAAATTAAAAACGATTTTGTTGTTGTTTTGTCTTACAATTTGCATTCATTGGAGGGCAATATTGTTTCTGTTCGTTACTACAACGGTTTCTTTGCTTATTTTCTTTTTTTTTGCATGCCTTCCTCTTCTTGGCCAGACTCAATTTCAATCACTCACATCGCAAGTGCTACCAGCCAGCCACCTCTCTTCCGATGATTTTTCCTTACACTCACACTTCACTTCCATATACAACAAAAACAACACACATTTGAGGAGACGGCCAACAGCAGCAAAGAGACTATCGTTAACAACATCATCGCACACACACACACTCATCATTCATTTCATTCCTCTTTCTGCAGCCGCTGACCGACCGTACCGACCATTCATTATTTTCTTTTCTATTTTTTTTTTTGTTAATTCTTTTCCTTTAATGAAACAAATGAACGAACGAAAAACATTTAGCCGCTGCGTATTTCTTTAGCGTAAACTTAATATTTATATTCTTTACCATCTTTCGTTTCGAAGTTTTCAATCAATAAATTGTATATTCTTTTCACCAGTTGTGTGTATTGCAATCTTTTGCTTTTTTCTGTGTGTAATTACTTTGAGATTTGATTTTTCTTCGGTTTTTTGTGTGGCCTTTTTATTCTTTTTATTATCGACGTTCGTTTCTTTACACTACTTTTTTCTTTCTATCCACAAAAAAATTTACCACGAAAAGACAAGAAAAACTTTTGCCGCCGTAATTTTTATGTTTTTCAGTGAACACCCGAGAACATCCATTGATTTTATATGTCGGGCATTGCACGGAATTGTTATTCTTTCGTTTTTTACACGAAATATTTATTAATTTTCACTTTAAAAACACTTTTTTCTTGTTTAATATTTACAAGACGTCTTTGCAGTCGTCGCCATTATTAATTTTTGACTCCATATTGATTTCGCCGCAAACCGAATTCGCCAAATAACAGAGTTGTATGTTGTCAAATGGTGCTATTGTGAATGGTTAGAAGTAGTGTTGGCACAGGAGAATGTGATGAAATACTTGAATGCTTTTATATATATATTGGGAAAGAAAATTACAAATGATTATGAAAATTAGTAAATAAATATCTTTATAATCACAATGAATATACAGCGTTTTATTTACTTGTCTTTAGGGTGTTAAAAAAAAATTCAATTAAAAAAATAGAAGATTCTTTATACGGAAGATTCATAAATTTATTTTAATTTGTGATATATTTTTGTTTATTTAAATAGGTATAATCTTAATATTTTCTTTATAATTATTTCTTGTATAGTTGTGCCTATGTCAATAATACTTATGTCTATTTTACATATATAAATTTTGTATATACGTACACTTTTCTATTTCACAATATTATTGGAAGAAGGAGCACTTACGCAGGGACACCATGAATATAATGTAAAGAAAGTTAAATAATATTATGGTTTATTTATTAATTATATAACAGAGAAGGAAAAATATATATGTATATATAAAGAATGTCGACATAAAGGTTAATATGACAATTTTATCACAAATATGTATTAATTATTGTATACTATCGTGTTAACTTGTTAATGTGGTAAAATGTGTCATTACTTAATGCTACATTAGTTTTGTTCCAAAAAATACTTAAATATTTACTTAAATACTTATTTTAATTTTGAAAATATCCAACAAGAAATTATCGAAAATTAATTAATATTTTTGAGCAGCACTTTGTTTACCCCATAAATAGGCTACTGAAGTTATTGTACTATCAACGCGTTGACAATACATCCAATTTTATGTTACGCATGGTTGCTTCCAATTCAAATGTCGTCAAATCAGAATGTCAACTAGTTTTGTTTTCCTATTTTAACATTAAATTGTACTCTCAGAAGGATTCCTATATTTTTCGCATTTTTATAGTTTACTATATTTACTTTATTATTTTTCAGAATTGAATGTCATTATTTTCCAATACAATACAAACAAGTAATTGATCTTTAATTCCAATAATTTAAAAAAATAATTTAACATGTTCTTGCCATATTAAAGATGTTGACGTTTACAAAATTGTCTCGTTCTCTCAGTCTGCTAACAAGTACATTATCTTGCTTAGTGAACCCTATTAGTAATGCCAAGTTACAGAAATATTAAAGCCAGCGGTTATGTGTTCTTGACGCCGTACATTTCGTCTTGTCAGTTATGTCTATCAAAACTCAAAGGATTATTTGATTTTTTTTAAAGTGATAGAAATAATAGAAATTTTAATAACTTTCCAAGGGGGAAATGTATAATAATTGCAAACAATAAAATACAATTAAATAATTGGTCTGTACAAAGACCGCATGCCTCTAGAAAGGCCAATTGGTATGTATCGGGACTACAGGTCTTGGTCGGTATAGAATAATACTGCTCATGCATGGAAACTAATGCTTTTATTTATAAGCCTTCTTTTTTAAGTCACTTTATATGCCGGTTTCACATTTACTCTCCGACGCCTGTAATTGTGGGCACCTCCAGTGTAGAGACCACAGGTCTTTATGCAATTTGGCGACAGGTCGCTTGTAACAGTTCGATCTGCATACAGACCTCAATTCTAGAATAATAAAAACTTCGACACATTTACTTTATATATTCCATCTTTATTGTATATTTTATATCAATTGGCAGAATCTAAAACTATTGTGATTTCTTACTGGATAAAGTCTTTTTTTCTTTTTTGTTTTTGTTTTCTTCTTGTTTTTATAATATTTCAAATGATTTCATATAAATAATGATTATAATATATATAATTTTGTATGCATTATTACAATATGTATGTATATCGAGCTTCAGTCGAACAAATGCAATGTGACCAAGTAATGACTTTTAGTCAAAATTTGGAATAAAATTCGTAGATAGTTTTCTTTTTCACACTTTTCACATTCGTTTGTTCATTTATTCTTCAGCATCGGCAAATTGATCAACCGATAAGTTGTGCATGCCCGCACAGGCATTATCCACAGCACCAGAATCACCATTGCCTGATGAGATGTAATCGCCGGCATCATCAAATTCGCCCTCGCCATCTTCATCGTATTCCATGATATCACTATCTCCGGATATGCTATCGTCCGAGTCGGGATGTAATTCTTGGCATTCAGTCATGGCCTTAAACGGAGGTGGGAATAAATTTATAAATATTGGAAATTTTTGATTGTGGTATTTATTTACCTGATACATGGTATCCACAATGTTAACATCATCGGGCAATAACCAACACTCGGTTAGCTGGTCCTCTTCGGCATCAACAAAAACATCCTCCTCTTCGTCATCATCATCTTCATTATCGCTATTTCCATTAGCGGCATCCTCTGCACCATTTGTATCGGCTGTCTTGGCATGACCATTGCCATTGGCAACATGCTCATCACTTGCCCCGGGCCATCGAATGTGACGATCCACAACAAAACAAATACACTTCGATGGTATGCTGGCCGTACCATGTACACCAATACGTTTCCAGGATATTGACATGCCTTCGGGTTCATTGGCCGGTTTCCACATTAGTGAACTGCAAGCAAAAATAGTTTGTCAGTCTGGTTGTTGTTGTTTTGGCTTCTTTCTTTGTATTGCATTGTTATCGTGTGAATGGAACAAAACAATAGCCGTCGAACATTGACATTTCTCTTACCTATGACTGATGTAGACATTTCCTTTGCCCACAGTGTGTTGTTCAATTCTCAGTGTCACATTATCGGAGGTAAAAACAACTCCTTCGGTTGGTGGTGCTACTTGGCCGATAATTACCATTGTTGCCTCTTCTCAGCTATCCTTAATTCAATTCACGTGCCGGAATATAAAAGAAATGCCGATGGCCGATGTAAACAATTCTCTTTCTTGCCAAAAAAAAACCCACCGCAGAGGCTGTGCTAACCATTAAGTAACGGCGTTCGATATGCTGTTTGCAAATATCAAAGGTTGAGTAAGATAACGTAACTGTGACGTCGTGTGCTGCGTAAGTAATGTAACGCTAATTTCATTTTTATTTAAATTTTAAATGGGGTATGATTGACGATAAGATTGGTGAGAATGGTGTAAACGACAGGGTAAGTGAATCTGTCGTTAACGAAATGTTGTTGTAGCAACATAATACATGTCCAATATGAATTGAGGCGGTTGCACTATCCTGATAATAGTTGAGCTAAAACTACTCGTGTTTGCCTTGCAGCTACTTCTCCTCTGCTGCGATGTATGGGGGTGGTCTCCAATTATGGTATTCACGCGATATTGCTCTACTGTCTGAGCGACTGCGTCCGTATGAATACCATTCACGCTTGTACCTTTGGACTTCTCTCTCTAGATCATGAAGATCTTTCCTGACGTGCCTGGGTGGGGGAGTCCTGTCCATAGGGCTATGGCAGGGATGTTCCCGACGATAACACCCAAGCAAGTACTGCTTCGACAACATATAATTGTGACGATGGACGGGTAAGATATTCATTTCCTCATAAAGATGGTCCACAGGAGTCATGAGGAGACACCCTGTTGCAGTTCTCAGGGCAGCGTTCTAGCAGGTCTGGATATTCTTCCATTTCCGAACCACACTGGCGCCGCATAGCTTACCACTGAACGGTCTATTGCTTTATAAGAGGTCAACAAGGTTTCTTTGTCAGCGCCCCAAGTGCTACCGGCTAGCGACTTGAGGACCTTCTTCCTACTTCTCAGCTTATCGCATAAAGCAGTGGCTTGTGCGGACGACTTGAAAGGCTGTCGAACGTTGCTCCCAGTATCTTGGGGTAGTTGGTGGTCGGAATCAATTCTCCATCGACCATTATGTTCAGTGGGAGCTTCATTTCAGTCGTCCAAGTGGTGAACAGTGTGGCTGTTGATTTCGTGGCGGATATTTTCATATTCTTCAGATAGAAGAAGTTAACAAGATCGGCTATGTAGACGTTTAGCCCCTCACATATATCATTTTTAGTCGCCGAAGTTGTCGTCAACGACAACATCGCTTACCCTGTCGCCCAAGTTGTCTTGCATGAATACTGCGACACTTGTGTAAAAGTTTCGTCAACGATCTCGCATTGTTGTCTGCAAGGAATTGCCACTGCCTTGCACGATTCGTTAATGTTGTCTGCAAGACACTTTCTACTACTCTACTCTCGAGAGAAAAATCCTCCATTCGTGGAAAATATAGGAGTAAAATTTTTGGAATATGGCATTTCTTTTTAATCAACATTGGGTATTTTTCATACTTTGTGTACCCTTAGTGTTTGTGTTGTACGAAATAATTAAAAAGAAATAAAGAATTGAAACCACTATTATTATACTTAGAGCATATTTAGAGGATGTTGCTACTTCCAGAGAGCAAAAATCATGAATGTCTGTTGTGTTTTGCATAATATATGAATACAGAAACACCAGAAGAGAGACGTCCCCATGTAACCCTACTCCTAACCATGGCACAATGAATAGGTAGACCATTTGGAGCAGCAGATGCCTTGATTAACTGTCAAAGTGCGTAATTTCTACTTGAATTCGATGTGCAATGAAAAATTATATGGAAAAAATTGACAGATGATCGAGACAAAAACGAATGTTTTGATACCTTATTATTGCATCATGCTCCTAACCAATATCTTGCAGCTGCCCAAAACCTGAGAGAGAAAATTGGACAAGACAAGATTTGTATAACTTATACCAGAACACAACCCATTAAAGTAGTTTACTTTATTTTATTAAAACTTAAAATTAATATACAAATTTGTACTTTTTTTGAAAAAAAGTTAAAGAATTCATATCACACATGAGTCTTATTATTTAGTTAGAGGAAATTCATCAATTAAGTTGTTTCAATTGTAGGTTTGTTTTTGCCAAATTGTACTCTAACTCCCGTATTCGTAACTTCTCCATCAGAATGTTATGGCGCTTTATTTCATCCAGTTCATTTTCTTTGGATTTTTTCATTTCTTGATAATGTTTTTTCTGAAGATCTCCCAATTTTTGCTTCGTCTTTTTCATCGCCGATTGGCTGACTCCATTAAGATGTTCATTTGATCATGTTTCTTCACAGGCAGTACTTAAACATTCGCTGCGTCTCTTCATCATCGTCAATAAGAACAGAGTTTACTGCAACACCCTCTACAGACGATTTAATTTCAGTAAGATTATAGATAGCTTCTTCGGTGCTTGATAATTTTTGCCCCTTTGTTTGGACCGCCCCTGGGGGGTTAAAGCGAATTTACATATAACATTTAATCGTGATTAAAGGCTGAATCAGGGTTTATTTTCTTAATCAGGCTAAATTTACCATGATTTACCACAGAAATTTAAATCATGGTGCAGCAGGATTTATTTTAAATCATGATCGAAATCATGATACTACTGAGATGCAACACGGGTTTTCATTTTAGTAATATTGCAATATTTGGGTTCTTTTTGTACGAAAAAATACAACTCTCTCACAATGTACCAAAATTTGCTACTGTTTTTACATGCCGTTTGTTTTTAAATTTAACGGCTGACAAATACAAAAATGACAGATCAAAAGAAAATAAAAATTAATTAAAGAATTTTTGTGTTTTTAGGTGTTTTTTTTTACTTTCCAAACGATCACAGTATTGCAAAAACATTTCCATTGTGGTAATTCTTCTCTTCTTTTTCAAATTGCAAACATATATTTTTGGCGCAAATTAATAATTTTGTATGTATACTAACAAACATCAGCTGATCGGCATTTAGATCATGATTAAGGGTATGTGTAAACAATTAGGGTGTATTTCTGGATTTCGTTAATCGAGTCGATTTAAAATCGTATATATAAATGTACTTTTACTCTGTATTGCGATGCGTAAGAAAAATTGCGTCGCATCGTGTAATAGGTACTCTCTAATTCGTTTTCGTATCCTCTTTCGCATCTACTTTACGCAAATGTGGCATCACCGCAATCTGTAATACGAAAACGCATGTCAAACTCGTTCGTTAAACGCAAATATCTTGCGTTAACAAAATAGCAAACGCAAATGAAGCAAAACATGTAAGTAAGCACAATTAAAGGTTTTATTTATATCTAAATTAATATTTATTTTAGTTGAAAGCCAAAAAAGGCACAGTGTTGCAATCTCAGCATCGCCAGTTCCAACTTTAGTAGATTTTATGGCGCAATACAGCGGTTTGGCAAAGGGACAGCTGCAGAGTTCAAATGTGAAACAACGCGCCAACAATTTGTAGACAAAACTGGATTATGACCTTAATTCAAATGGACCTTCTGTAAGAGATGTCGCTGGTTGAAAAAAAGTAATGTTTTATATTTTTATATAAAATGTGAAACTACAGGTCTGTTTCCGTACTGCAAGAATCTACTACTTTTTACTACGATAACAAATTTTCCTTTATGATATCGAAGAAAATAGTAAAATCGAGTAGATTCTTGCAGTACGGGAACAGACCACATATGTGTGCATATTTAAAGGTTGGTGTTGATAACCACCTTGTCGAAACAACTTCAAAGCAGCGGCCACTTTTATTGGAGTTGGAATTGCTGTGGATCTATTTAGAGCGACGAGGACATTTTTGATAGCGTCTACCAGATACATTAACGCATCTTTATTGAGACGAAAATTTTGCATAAATTTACTAAAATTAAATATTTTAAAACGTTTGTCACATAATTTGTACTTCTATTTTCATACCCGTGTTTACTTTGGGAGAGTATATTTGATTGATCACTTAAAATTCTTTTTTTAATTCGTTAATCATTTTTGTTAAAAAAAAAGCACTCGTACTACATAACAATATGTTTTTATTTAAAATTTTTTGACGTTTCCTTTTGTCATGCTTCGTTATTGTTTTTACTTTGTGGTGCCAGCGTTGCCCTATTTTCGATTTAATTTGCGAATGCGTTTGCGTGAGCGATACAGAGTACTAAATTGTATATTAACGCATTTAGCTTTCGCAACGCAATACAGAGTAACCCCCATGTTCCTGTTTTGTATTTCAAATTCTGTGCAGCTTTTTGCATTACATATATTTTTTTGGTCAGCCCAAACATATTTTAAGTAATTTTGAAGAATGAATGGTGCTCTTATTAGGTGGTCCCATAGAATTGAGTTCATTTTCGGTTTTTTTTTCAGAACAGAATAAGAGACTTTTTGCTCCCTTTATAAATTCCACGTGAAATGTCAGGATGTAATTTCAAAACTGACACGAAATGCTGCAATTGGGTTTTATTTGTCTTCGACCTACAAAAAATTAATTTATTTTTATATATATTTCGATTTATATTTGAAAAACCATACTTACATTTGTATCTCCCTTAGATTTTGTTTGTGAGATATTTTTGAGAGGAAAAACACAAATCGAACTTTCTTATGATGCCTACTTTTTCTCCTTTTCCTTTTAATTCCGCGCGGAATTTTCTTTACGATTGGGAAACAGGGAAAATAAAAAAAATCCGCACGGAATTATTTTTGATGATTGGGCTGATTAATTGGCCATCAAATGACAAAAAATAGATAAGGTTTAAGGTGTTTTTTTTTAATCATAAAACACTCGTAGAAAAAATCAAAACAGTGGCACTCGTCTTTAGCCATATTTATGATCTATCTTATATATTATTTATATATTTATTGGTATTTCCTTCAATTTAATCTTATCAATGGCAAACAAATTGCCCAATATATTACAAGAAAATATAGAATGGACATGCGAAGTATTTTAAAATATTTTGTGTTTCAAAAATTATTTTGTGGTGCGAATTTTTTTAATGGATTTTTTGGAGTTATTTTTTATATAATTTAAAATAATTTTGTGGTGCGTTTTTTTTAAATTATTTTTTATACAATTTAGATTCGATTTTTTAAAATAATTTTTAGGCAACCATCATTGGTGTGGATTTTCATAAATTATTTCCTAAAATCAAATTGTAGGCGTGGATATTTTAAAAAAATATATATTTTTTTAATACCTCCTCTTATTAAATGTTAGAAATAAAACAACCATAAAATCAAAAACTTCTTCTATTAAAATACTGTTACAAGTGGTTTCGAAATTTCATTTAACATTTTTAATTAGTATGAAATGCCAGTAATGGCCTTTATCCATTGCAAATAGCTTGTGACACGTACAAATCCGGATGGATAACCTTCGGCACAGCCAGCAGCAGCAACAAAAGAGGTCACACCGACCAACACTTGATTCGATTCCAAAACCAATGGACCACCGGAGTCACCTTGGCAGGTGGAGGTACCACCTGTGGTTGCCACACAAATGGTGTTCGATGTTACCACAGAGCTGCCATAGGTGGCAGCACACAAAGTGTTGGAAATGATTTTCAATGGGACATAATTCAAATTTGGCGAAACCGTTGAATCTGGAAATTTCGAAGAAAATTAAATTAAAAAAATTCAATATTTGCAAACTACATACCATCCGATGTACGACCCCAACCCGAAGCAATGGCATACTCGCCACCATAAGTGGAATAGGATGATGAAATGGCAGGCAATTGAACGGGTTGTATGGAACTGCTGAATGACACTGAGGGTATTCTGATCAGGGAAATGTCGTTCGCCAAAATTTGGGAATTATAACCGCTGTGTTGGAAAATATCTGTAGCATCAACTGTATAGCTAACCTTGGGACTGGTGCGAACAGTGCTGCCCAAATAGACAGTCACAAATTTGGCACCCGACGTACAATGGGCAGCAGTCAAGACCCAATTTTTACCAATCAAAGAACCACCACACCACGAAGAGGAAAGGAGACTTTTTTGCAGCGATAGTCCCACTTGCCAGGGAAATTGATCTTCAACAGCGGGAAAGCCATTTGTTATGCGTCCTCCCAAGATGTCGCTGTCACCCATTTTGGCATCCATCAAAGGGATGGGTTCCGCTTTGGGTGGTGCTGCCAAAACACAGCCCACTAGGCTTAACAATAAAATTATACTTTTCTTCATATTACGTCCCCACCAGCTGCAGAATTCGTTTGATACTAAAATGCCAATTGGCCGTTTAATAAATTTTATATAGAACACAGCCAAAGGGTAATGTTCGAAAATCCATTGCGTAGTATTGGCATAAGAATTAAAATCATGAAAAAGATATTGAAATTCTGATTGGAAAATTGACAATGATAAGATAGGTGGTGGTGGTGGCAGACTAATGTCTAATATAAAAATGTGGGGAAAATAATTGGACGTCATTTGTTTTTTTTTCAAAAAAAAAAAAAAAATTGACCGGGCCAATCTTATTTCACCCTACCCTTTTCCAATTGTGAGTGGCTGAAAGATTGGTTTTTAAAATCCATGGCGTTATTGGTGGAAAAATTTATAATTTAAAAAAAAATTAAAAAAATCTACACCTACTTTAGGCACTGAAAATATATCTTAGAGAAGCTCGTGCGTTGTGTGCCAATAAAGCGGGCCCCACGTTGGGTGCCAATAAAGAACGCTTCACTTTGGGTTTCAATGGAGCAGACTTCATGTTGGGCGTCAATAATGCACGCTCGTGGAGAGCTGTTATGGCTTCATCCGGAACAACAAGATTTAAAATAATGCTTTTACTCCTTGTTTAGGAACTACTTCCAGCTTATGATCTGAGCCCATCAACTTAGGCCAGCGTGGTTAATGATCTTAAGCCTTCAGTGTTCGCTAAACGAATTAGAATCGGAGAGTCCAGACTCGGAGTGTAGCGATTTTATTGAAATTTTGGTTTGCTTAGGTACTACATTTGAGAAGCGAGATTCTAATCTAGTATTGGTTGTATAAAAGTGTATTATATTCAGAGGTGTAATTTTATGGTACTATTTACAGATTATTTACATAAGTGGCCGTTAATTTCAAATACTTAAATGTTAAATGAGCTAAGTGTTTACACTATCGCAAATAAAATACATAATTTGAATAAATCCAATAAGGTAAGTAGTAAAGTTGGAAGGGGCCGACTATATGATACCCTTCACTACGTTGGGTATATTCAACAGATGGAATCCTTACAGACGTCGCATTTTTGAAGGACCATTAACATGAAATTAAACATGTCATTCTGAAACTTATACTAAATTTTGATCAGATATAGAGATATGGGGACTTTGGTGCACCATTTACATAAAATCGGACGAAAAATTATATGGGAGCTATATCTAAATCTGAACCAAATTTTCTCAATTTTAATAGGGTTTGTCCTTGGGCCAAATAAATGAACTGTGTCAAATTTCATTCAATTCGAGTCAAAAATGCGACCTGAACTTTTTTACAATTTAACATGGACAGACAGACTGACGGACATGCATAAATCGACTTAAAAAGTGATTCTATGCTTATTCTCAAAAGGAACCATGTGTCTATCTCGTTTCTTTTTGCCTGTTACAAACATATGCACATAATACCCTGTACCACAGAGTGGTGAAGGGTATACAAATGTGGGGAAAATAGTAGGACGTCATATGTTAAAAAAAAATGACCGGGTCAATCTTATTTCACCCTACCCATTTCCAAATTTGAGTGGCTGAAAGAATGGATTTTAAAATCCATGGTGTTATTGGTGGCAGAAAAAATTATTAAAACCCAGTGAGCGAACAGTATAGTCGGACGGGCCGACCATATGATACCCTACACAACTTCGACGAACATTTCATGGAACATTTCAAAGCGATCAGCGCTGTATTTCCGCCCTCTGGTGGGGTAATGGGTTACTAAATAATATCTGAATATGTAAGCACCCGTAAATATTTAAGTGTAATTCCCGCATCGGAGTACATACGTCAATATAATTGGCATCAATTTAAAGGTCAACAACTCCTTTTGGATATACTATCAACTTCTCGGCTCTATGTCCTTCAGGAATAATTTTGTCATTTTTCACACAAAAGTCAAATGGACCCTGACCCGCTAAATATTGACCGATAGGCATGCTTATTCTTTGGCCCAATCCCCCTTCTCCATGTAAAAATTGTTTGGATGAGATGTTTGGGCCATAATTGCGGTCTCTGGAACGACCAGAAAAACCGACAAAAATTTAGTATTTGGTCCGTTTCATCCCCTAAATATTAAACGATCATTACCAAAAACTATGGGGGTCTTCATTGGGCCGAACCCATCCTAAATGCAAAATTTCGTGAAGATTAGTTCATAACGGTGGCCTGTAAGTGTTTACAAATTATAATGGACAGATGGACGGACGGACACACATGTCTAGATCGACTCAGCTAGTCGAGATATGACAATCGGTACACTTAAAGGGGGGTCTAGGACCAATATTTCGCGGCGTTACAAACTCTTGTGCCTGCACAAAGCTATAATATCCTGACAACATAGTTGTGTAGGGTATAAAAATCCACGTTTAAATTAAATACTGGAAAAATAATTAAAAAAAAATCCACGTTTAAATTAATTACTGGAAAAATAAGTACAAAAATTAAAAGAATCTACGCCTATTTTAGGCACTGAAAATATATCTTGAAAAAAATCACCGCCTACATCAGGCACTGAAAATATATATTTAAAAAATCCATGCCTGCTGTTAGTCCTTGAAAAAAATATTTTCATTATTTTTCTTGAAATATTTCTGTAGTTATTTTTTTTAATATATTGGGAAATTCTGCAACTGATAAGATTAAATATCAATAACAATCAATAATAATAGGAATGTGTATTGCAAAAAATCTTATATAGATCATCAAATAAATATGGCTAAAGACGAGTGCCATTTTTTCGATTTTGCATTGGTTTTTTGGTAATTGAAAATTAATCTAATCTATTTGGCATTAGATGGCCAATTAATATTCGGGAATAGCTAGAACACATTCATATTTATATTTCTAACTATATGTATTCCAAGGTTTTTTAAATATTTTTGGCTTTCCTTTTCATTGCAAAACTTAGATCATTAAGCTCGACTCGAAAGAGTATAAATAATCACTTTAAAGATTACTTTCAAATGATCACTGCCCTTACAAGGAAAAATTCAAATAACAAAAATTATTTCAGCTGAGCACGGCTAGGGCTCGAACTTCGGTCCTCGGAGCAACACAAATGTTATCAGACCACTTAACGTTCTAAGCCATCAACACACTTCCAAAAACGGTTGCGCAATTGTAGGTGTGTGGATTAATTATCCGTCGCTACAACAAAAATCTGCTTTGAAAAGGACTGTTCCTAGAATTGAAGACAAATGTCGAGCTTTGCCAAATTTGAATATAATTCGCATATGCAAGTTTCGCATCAGGGCGGAATAAATACAAGTTATCAACATACGACCTTTGTAAAGCCACATAGCCCAATATGTCTGATGAGCCGCTTAACCAACGGGAAAACGCGTCGCATAATGGTGGGTACGTAGGTTCTTCTCCTGGCTTTCCTTTTCATTGCAAAACTTAGATCATTAAGCTCGACTCGAAAGAGTATAAATAATCACTTTTTTCGAAATATTTCTTTTAGTTGTCAGTTTTTGGTAGAAACACTTAAAAAATATATATTTTTTTAACAAACAGTTATCGACGTGGATTTTCTTATTATGTATTTGACCAACATATGGCGTGGATTTTCTAAAAATATTTTTTTTTCAAACGAATCTAGTTTTTAAAATATTTTTTTACGACCCCCTGGAAATCAAAAGAAATTCTTAAAAAATAAAATAAAAAAATTATATTATTTTCACATCAATTTATTTGTAAAATATCTCAAAATCCATTTAGTAGGCAATGCCAGTGTTCTCCTTGATCCAGTCCAAATAGCTGGTGACACGGACGAAACCAGCTGGGGCACCAGATTGGCAACCAGCCGACGAAACGAAAGAGGTGACACCAATCAATTTGCCAGAGTTAACCAAAGCCAATGGGCCGCCAGAATCACCACTGCAGGTCGAGGTACCGCTGGGAGTGGCAGTGCAAATGTTCTTGGAGGTGATGATCAAGCTACCATAGGTATTGGCACAGACACTGTTGGTGATGACTTCCATGGGGGCATATTGCAATTTGGAGGCAACAGCGGTGGCAGAGTCAGAGACCAAACCCCAACCAGAGGCAATGGCCATATCACCGGCATAGGTGGAGTAGGACGAAGAGATGGCTGGCAATTCGATTTTCTTGATGTAGGCGGTGTAGGTGACCGAGGGGATTTTGATCAAGGAGATGTCGTTTCTCAAGACAATGGAGTTGTAGCCGGAATGTTGACGGAATTCACTGCTGGCAACAGTGTAGGTGACCTTGGGGCTGGTACGGACAGTGGCGCCCAAATAGACGGTGGCAGAGGAGGCACTAAAAGTATTAGGGAATTTGTTAGTGTGTTTGAATTTCGAGAGAAATTCCTACAACTTACCCATTGGTACAGTGGGCAGCAGTCAAAACCCAATTGTTGTCAATCAAAGAACCACCACACCACCAGCCACCGCTGGGGCTAGAGAAGCTCAAACCAACCTGATAGGGAAATTGACCTTCGGCAGCATCCTTGCCATTGGTAATGCGACCCTCAACTTCAAGGATCTCTGGCAAGAAACGGGGTTGCATAAATTTACCTTCAGGCAGGATAGTTCCAGCTGAAGCTGTGGCAATAGCCAAGGCAAGAACAACGAACACTTTCATGATGTCTACTAAGCAGATGGCCTGTTCAGGCTATTGCGGGCATATTTATACCATCCGAAAAATAAACAAACAAATAAATTATTATTATTGTTTTTATTTTATCGCAAGGCAGCAGTTATCAGGGATATTTTTTGTCACGGAAAATCAGGTTAATTTTGTCGTCAGTGAATGGTAAATCCAAAGATATAGTCCCTTAATAAGTGTACTTTGTGCATAGTGTTAACTGATAGTGGAACTTGCTTCGAATAACTTCGAGAAGTGCAAATTGTTATCAGTTGGAAAGTTGATAGTACATAAAGGAAAATTTCCCACAATAGAAATTGTCGTGTGCCTGGATAAACCCATCAAATGGTCGGGTCGGGCTATTAATACCTTCTTTTTGTGATAACAAATTTCTTTCTATCGATGATAACAATGCAAGCCAACCTGGCCATCTTTGGTATAAATATGTCCACAATTGTCAAATAATGTTATAAGTCTCTTTGTTTAGTGGACAGTCATTATGAAAGTGTTTGTTGTACTCGCCTTGGCCTTGGCCACCGTTTCGGCTGGAACTATCCTGCCTGAACAGAATTTTATTCATCCTCGTCAATTGCCAGTGACCATCAATGCTGAGGGTCGCATTACCAATGGCAAGGAAGCTGCTGAAGGTCAATTCCCCTATCAGGTTGGTTTGAGCTTCTCCAGCCCCAGCGGTGGCTGGTGGTGTGGTGGTTCCTTGATTGACAACAATTGGGTTTTGACTGCTGCTCACTGCACCAGCGGGTAAGTTAAATAACTTCTACCAAAATTTAAACTTCACTCTATCAAATTTTCTTTTCTTTTAGTGCCTCCTCTGCCACCGTCTATTTGGGCGCCACTGTCCGTACCAGCCCCAAGGTCACTTACACTGTTGCCAGCAGCGAATTCCGTCAACATTCCGGCTACAACTCCATTGTCTTGAGAAACGACATTTCCTTGATCAAGATCCCCTCGGTCACCTACACCGCCTACATCAAGAAAATTGAATTGCCCGCCATCTCTTCGTCCTACTCCACCTATGCCGGTGATATGGCCATTGCCTCTGGTTGGGGTTTGGTCTCTGACTCTGCCACCGCTGTTGCCTCCAAATTGCAATATGCCCCCATGGAAGTCATCACCAACAGTGTCTGTGCCAATACCTATGGTAGCTTGATCATCACCTCCAAGAACATTTGCACTGCCACTCCCAGCGGTACCTCGACCTGCAGTGGTGATTCTGGCGGCCCATTGGCTTTGGTTAACTCTGGCAAGTTGATTGGTGTCACCTCTTTCGTTTCGTCGGCTGGTTGCCAATCTGGTGCCCCAGCTGGTTTCGTCCGTGTCACCAGCTATTTGGACTGGATCAAGGAGAACACTGGCATTGCCTACTAAATGAATTATGAGAAAATTGAATAAACTTCGAGCGATTTAAAAGAACTTCAATTTGTTTTTCTCGGATACGAAGGCTAACGAGAAGCATGGCTTATTTTTTTAATATTTTTGTCGCTGCCTAAAATAGGCGTGGATTTTTTTGTTAAATATTTTTCAATGCCGGATGGATTTTTCAAAAATATTTATCAGTGCCAGAATTGTCGTGGATTTTTTTTTTAAAACTATTTTTTATACCCTTCACCACACTGTGGTAAGGGTATTATGTCTTTGTGTATATGTCTGTAACAGGCAAAAGGAAATGAGATAGACACATGGTTCCTTTTGAGAATATGCATAGAATCACTTTTTAAGTCGACTTATGCATGTCCGTCCGTCCGTCTGTCCATGTTAAATTGTACAAAAGTACAGGCGGCATTTTTTATTCGAATTGAATAAAATTTGGCACCGCTCATTTATTTGGCCCAAGGACGAACCCTATTGAAATTGGGAAAAATCGGTTCAGATTTAGATATAGCTGTCATATATATTTTCGTCCGATTAAAAGTAAATGGTGTACCAAAGTCCCTATATATCTTTCGATTTGCATGAAATTTGGCATAGCGTACTGAATTAAGTCTAGAACGACGTGTGTTAAATTTCCTGAAAATCGGTTCAGATTTAGATATAGCTCCCATATATATTTTCGTCCGATTTTAGGTATATAGTGTACCAAAGTCCCTATATATACTTCGATTTGCACGAAATTTGGCATAGTATTCTGAATTAAGTCTAGAACGATGTGTTTAAAATTTCGTGAAAATCGGTTCAGATTTAGATATAGCTCCCATATATATTTTCGTCCGATTTTAGGTAAATAGTGTACCAAAGTCCCTATATATCTTTCGATTTGCATGAAATTTGGCATAGCGTACTAGATTAAGTCTAGAACGACGTGTGTTAAATTTCCTGAAAATCGGTTCAATTTTTAGCTATAGCTCCCATATATATTTTCGTCCGATTTTAGGTAAATAGTGTACCAAAGTCCCTATATATCTTTCGATTTGCATGAAATTTGGCATAGCGTATTAGATTAAGTCTAGAACGACGTGTGTTAAATTTCCTGAAAATCGGTTCAGATTTAGATATAGCTCCCATATATATTTTCGTCCGATTTTAGGTAAATAGTGCACCAAAGTCCCTATATATCCTTAGATTTGCACGAAATTCGGCATAGCTTACTGAATTGAGTCTAGAATGATGTGTGGTAAGTTTCGGAAAAATCGATTCAGATTTCGATATAGCTCCCATATGTATTTTCGTCCGATTTTAGGTAAATAGTGCACCAAAATCCCTTTATATTCTTCGATGTGCACGAAATTCGGCATAGCTTACTGAATTGAGTCTAGAATGATGTGTGGTAAGTTTCGGAAAAATCGATTCAGATTTCGATATAGCTCCCATATGTATTTTCGTCCGATTTTAGGTAAATAGTGCACCAAAGTTCCTTTATATCCTTCGATTTGCACGAAATTTGGCATAGCATACTGAATAGAGTTTAGAATGATGTGTGGTAAGTTTCGGAAAAATCGATTCAGATTTCGATATAGTTCCCACAAATACATATATATTTGTCCGATTGTACACAAATGTTGCACCAAACTCCTAATGCATGCATATGTACAATATACTCAAAGTGGTGAAGGGTATCATATAGTCGACCCAGTCCGATTTAACTACTTTCCTTACTGGTTTTTCATTTTAAAAACTTTACGATTTTTCACAAATATCTTTTTTTCAGTATATTTGCTTTTTAAATCCCTTGTCCCAATTAAAAAAAATCAGATGTTCAGTTGTTTTTTCAAATGTTTAATTAATTTTTATTTTATTAAAACATCAAATCAATAGCCTTTCAAATATTTAGTAAGAAATGCCAGTCTTGGATTTGATCCAATCCAAATAGCTAGTGACACGGACGAAGCCAGCTGGGGCACCGGAAGCGCAACCGGCCGAGGACACGAAGGAGGTGACACCAATCAAAATATCCGAAGATTCCAAAGCCAAGGGGCCGCCAGAATCACCTTGGCAGGTAGAGGTACCCTTGGGAGTGGAAACGCAAATGGTGTTGGAGGTGACAACAGAGGAACCATAGGTGGAGGAGCAAACGCTGTTGGTAATGACTTGGAGACGGGCATAGTTCAAGTAGGTGGAAACGGAACCGGCTGTAAAGAAATTTGCACATTTAATATTTATTTTTGAAATTCAAAATTGTTTTGGTGTACTTACTATCAGAGGTACGACCCCAGCCGGAGGCAATGGCGTAACTGCCAGCATAAGTCGAATAGGAAGATGAAACGGAGGGCAATTTAATCGATTTGATTTGAGAGGTATAGGTAACGGCGGGGATCTTAATCAAAGAGATGTCATTGGCCAATGTTTTGGAATTGTAACCGGTGTGTTGGTTGATGGCACTGGAACTAACAGTGTGGGTGACGGTGGCAACAGTACGAGTGGTCGAACCCAAGTAGACGGTGGCGGAGGTAACGCCATCAGTACAATGGGCAGCAGTCAAAACCCAGGTGTTGCCAATCAAGGAACCACCACACCAGAAAGAACCGGAACTGGTCTTCAATGACAAACCAACTTGATAGGGGAATTGACCGGCAGTAGCCTTCTGGCCATTGGTGATGCGACCCTCAATGGCATCTTCGACAATCAAGTCGCGTGGCACGACAGGGGTGTCGAAAATGGAGGCAGCCGAGGCCGAAGCCAAAACACAGGCAAAAAGAACTACGAATACTTTCATGGTGCTGAAATCACTGTTCCGAATGAGCCATAGAAGTCTGATTTTATATTAAATGACGTCCCAATATCCACCCATTGCCAAATCTTATCATTAAAGAACTTTTCACAGACACCTGCAATTGGGAAATCCATGTGATAAGTGTGAAATCACAACAAGTGGTGTTTTCGTATCTTAAGTGTGTGTTCAAAAATAAATGCAAAATAATTAAAAAAGAAACGGAATTAGCTTCTTTCACCAGATAATATTCGCAAACATCGAGGCTTATCTGATTTTATTTTCTCCGTTTTTTTTTTGTGTTTACACAATGGTCGCGCGACCAGAAGGTTCAACATTAGTTTTGGCAATTCCCAACTATCTTATCGATTAGGGGCTCAAAACTATCCATAAATTCTAGGAAATTTGGATTTTTTAGCAGTAATTAATTTATATTTTAATTTAAGTTCATTCTTTTTTTTTGTTGTTTTTATTAAGGATAAATTAAAATAGTTATAGGAGGGGATTAAAAAAAGGTGTCCAATATCAGGCGTGGATTTAAAAAAAAACATTATTTTCAATGACCAACAAAAGATTTGAGAGATTTAATGGTGGGAGCCACTTGGAAAATTATGTGTGAAAAATCACAAATCGCATCAATATTGACCGATCTTCAACAAAACAATCATGCTTATTCTTTGGCCAGATTCCCTTACTCGTGTAAAATTTCATACCTGTGGCCTCTAATTTAATTCAAACCACAACTAAAGTTTCTAATGACAATTGCAGACATCCCTGTCTAATTGGGCTTGCGCCAAAGTCTTGGTGTAAAGCCCACTAAAACAGAACTGGTGCTCTTCACTAGGAAACTCAAGATTCCTAGTGAAGTCCTAGGAGTGACTTCAACCCTTTCTGATAAAGCAAAATATCTTGGCACCATCCTTGACCGCAATCTAACGTGGAATAGGAATGTTGAGGAACGCTCTAAGAAAGGACAGCTGGCACTCTACACATGTAAGAATTCCATAGGTAAGAGCTGGGGAATAAAACCCGAGATCATACACTGGTTGGATGTGACGATTGGCCTCCCCATTTTTACATATGGTTGCCTTGTTTGTTGGCAGGGGGTTAACAAAAAGATGCTGCTGACAAAATTGAGTTTAGTACAGCGATCGGCTTCAATCCTGATCATCGGAGCGTTAAGAAGGCAGCCTTGAACGCAATTTTGAATCTCCAACCTTTGGACATTCTGATTAAATTCCAGGCGGCCAGGTGTGCCCTGAGACTCCGGGATCCTAAACATAACGCCAGGATATGGCCTCTTTAGGGGGAATAGTTATATTAGTGATTATGTTCCCCCTCATAGGGAATTTAATGACATCAAAGTTGAATTTCCTAGTAGGGAATCCTGGACTAGTGGCTCCTTACCTCTGCCAGGTCTGTCAATCTTTACAGACGGGTCTAAGATGGAGGAAGGCACTGGCGCAGGTGTTTACTGTAGGGAATTAGGAACATATATCTCATATAAACTCAACAATCTCTGACGGTACCGACTATATATGTCGATAGTCAGGCGGCCCTTAAAGCGGTGAAGTCGCATACCATAAACTCAAAAGCAGTTCATGATTCCAAGTCCGCTTTGATTGATATACGACAGATAGTTGGTTTATGTTGGGTTCCAGGACATAGTAACATTGAAGGGAATGCGATAGCCGTCGTCCAATCTTCCGATTGGGAGATCTGTGAAACCTCCCATCGGCTATTTCATTGGCAGAATCCGTGCGTTCTACTGGGATGTAGTCGGCAACAGATGGCTAAGAGAACCTGCTTGCAGAATCTCAAAATCTATCTTGTCTGAATTCTCTCGTAGAAGAACGTCTTCGCTGCTGACACAGAATAAGAGGGAGATTAGATCTCTCACTTCGAAGTGGGACTCCAGTGGAGAGGATTACTGTCGTCTATGTGAGGACGAAGAGGAACTGGAAACAATTGAACACATCCTCTGTAAGTGTTCATCGCTGATTAGCAGAAGACATAAACAGACCGATATGAAATTGATAATCTAGTCTTCTTCTCTAAAATAGACCCAAACCAGATCCTAGGCTTTGTCAAACATTTGACACGGCTAAAATAACCTCTCTTCCGCTCTTCTTCCCTCACTATCTATTCTCCTTGCTCATCCACTCTCTATTTTTCTTTTCTTTACAGGTAATATAAAAGGATGATCACAATGGACATAGTCTCCGAGTGGACGGTTGTTATTAACAGCCGTATATCCCTAACCTAACCTTGTGGTTTTGCAAAAATTAATTTTAAACAAAATAACGAAAATCATCTTGATAAATATTGGTATTTTTTTGTGGTGTATTCCAGTCATAGAGTTACTTTCAATTGGTCTGTTCCCGTATTACAAGAATCTACTTTTTACTACGGTAACGAATTTTCCTTTATGATATCAAAGAAAATAGTAAAATCTAGTAGATTCTTTCAGTACGCGAACAGAGCCCTCTGTCGTTTCCTCGACAGACCAAATATAGCCCATTGTGTAAAAGCAATAGGGCTGCTACAACAACAACAACCAAATATAACCTATTTTATAGGAAGAAGTAAAAATATGCCGCCAATCGTCAATGTTTTAAAGCATAGCCAGGAGGACGCAGGGAGTCGAAGTACGCGACTTCGAAGCACCTTCGACGAAAGCTATCTGAAAGGTATTGGAAGGCATGCCACCAGGAAACCATCTCGACACAATCGTTACCTGGACAAAAGTTCGGTCAAGCTATCTAGAATATTTTTTAAAAAATCAAGTCCAGTATTTTTCAAATTCCCCGTCTTTTTATAGTAGGAAACATATTTTAGAGAGGAAATGTGTTTGCTATGTGCGTTATAAGCGTACTTGACTGTAAATTGTTTTACTGCATTATTCGCATTACGTGAACCACCCTTAAATTTGTTGCACCCTGATATAACATATGTCACACAATCGATAACATATGTTATCGAACAGGTGTTTACTTTGCGAATGCCATCTCTAGCTCTCCCAAACAAATGCAAAGCAAAGAAAAAGAAGAAGAACAAAACTAAAGACTATGTATGATGGAAGGAATTGTTTGTGGAATTGCAAAAATTAATTTTAAACAAAATAACGGAAGTTATCTTGACGAGAATTGGTAAGTATTAGGCAGAATTTTCCAGGCCAAAGCATGATATTTATGAGATTCATGTTTTTGTTGCAGTACACCCAATTTGATGCAAACTCCTGAAGAAGTAACGAAAATGGCGCTGATTTGCAGTGGCGAGCAGTTGGCCTCTACTTCCTACAGCTGTCAAAAGGTAACAGATGATCTTGATTGTAGTAATGGTGATGAGGACGTCGAAGATTGGCCAAATAATAATGATGCACTGGATGGCCAGCAAGACGACCCAACGGGACGTAGTCGAAATACACGACTTCGTCGTAGCAGTATTGCTGGTGGCGGCACCTTTGCCGAAAGACGCCAACTGCCCTCTAGAAGCTCCAAGGAAAACAATCTCAACAGTATTAAGCGACGTACCATTATGAAACCTTCGCGACACAATAGTTCCCTAAACAAAGACTTTGCCAGTTTGAAACCTGCCGAAATAAAGAAGATCTATTTAAATAAGAAGCTCACAAAATTCAGACCTGCCAGCCTGGAAACAATTTTCGAGGAGCCAACCTCAGCGGGGGGAAATGCCGATGATGATGATGATGCTGAGAGTGGACAGGTTCGTTTTATTGGCACCCGCAAATTAAGACGTGTCCTGACATGTAGTGACGGTTTTGTTTTCAACAAAGCTTTAATTAAAAAACGACGTGCGAAAATTAAGAAAACCTTTGGTCGTCGTTTGTCGTTGAAAAAAATCTCCTTGGAAGAGTTTTTGGAGAAGCTCAATAACAGCATGGAAGAGCAAGATGAAGAGGGTGAGAAGAAAAAAGGTAATTCAACTCCTCCTCAGGGGAAAATAACTGAAACAATGGAGGATATTTCTGATGAGAATATAGAGACTGAAATGGACGCAATGCCCATACCAACCACAACAACAATACCAACACCACTAACCACACTACCAACAACAGCAACAATAACAAATTCTGTTAATGCATGTAGTACTAATTTAATGGCTCATCATTCAATAACTTCACCCACATTTTTACAAACAACTCAATTTTTACCCTAAAATTCGTATATCATATTATTGAAAAATTATTATATCGTTTCAATTGTTTCATATTTTAGTTTTACAGACACCCAGATAAATGGGGATTTTTTTCGAATTTTTAATTCGTAAATTTGCTACCAATATATTTTTAGAAAAAAAGCAAGAAATAAATTTCTAGACATATTTATCAAGCAAAACAAATTGTAAGGATATTGTTTCCTTTATTATGTGGAGGCTGAGAAACCCAATGCCATAACACCTGGAAAAGGTCTTAATACCAAAAAACTAAACAAAAAATATTTTTACAAAATCCAAGCCATAGACAAATATGTTATAACGAGTAATATCTTGTGACATTACGTTTCACATTGTCTAAGTTACAATGGACACCTATTACAAAATGTTGAACTAGAAAAGATCATTAAAAAAATAACAAAAATGATGACAATAAAAATAAAAAATTGTGACTAGTAAAAGTTTTATTGTCATAAAAAGACCTACTGTTAAAAAAGTACACCTTATTATGTACGAAGCATAACCACAGTGTTAGTGTACAATGATTTATTTTAAACAAACAAAACAGGTTCTAAATTGTAATGAAAATACAACAAATATTTTCAAAACAATTTCACCACCATTGACATATAAACATGTCGTTAGATTTTTTTAAATAAAGGCGTGGATTTTTTAAAAATATTTTTTTAAGACTTGGATTTATTTCTTAGAAATACTTTTTCTAGGTGTGGATTTATTTCTTAGAAATACTTTTTCTGGGCTTGGATTTTTTGAAAATATATTTTTTAAAGGCTTGGATTTTTAAAAATATTTTTTTTCAAGGCGCGGATTTTTTAAAGAAATATTTTTCAAGGCTTGGATTTTTTAAAGAAATATTTTTCAAGGCTGGGATTTTTTAAAAATAAGCGCGGATTTTTTAAAAATAAATTGTTCAAGGCTTGGATTTTTTAAAAATATTTTTTTTCAAGGCGTGGGTTTTTAAAAATAAATTGTTCAAGGCTTGGATTTTTTGAAAATATTTTTTTCAAGGCGTGAATTTTTAAAAACAAAATTTTTCAAGGCTTGGATTTTTTAAATATATTTTTTCAAGGCGTGAATTTTTAAAAATAAATTTTTCAAGGCTTGGATTTTTATACCCTACACAACTATGTTGTCAGGGTATTATAGCATTGTGCGGCCCAAGAGTTTGTAACGCCGCGAAATATTGGTCCTAGACCCACCTTTAAGTATACCGATCGTTATATCACGACTAGCTGAGTCGATCTAGACATGTGTGTCTGTCCATTATAATTATAAACACGATACAGGCCACAGTTATGGATGGGTTCTGGCCAATGAAGACCCCTATTGTTTTTGGTAAAAGTCGGTCAATATTTAGGGGATGAAATGGACTAACAACTTTATTTTTGTCTGAAAAGAATAAGCATGCCTGTTTTGATAAAGATCGGTCAATATTTAGAAGGTCGAACGGACCCGGACTTTTGTGTGAACAATTAAAAAATTTGTATTCTCGTGGATGACATAGACCCAAGAGACCAAGAGCGGAACCAAGAGCGAACCGAAAAATAAATTTTTTAAATTGTTTTTACGAGTCGGTCTATAGGCTATGAGCCGAACATCACAACAAAACCCACGGCGTTTCCACGACAGAGGGGTCTACGATCCGAAACGACCCGAGTATTTCTCGGCCAACGTCTGTCACCTCAGCCCATTGTGTAAAAGCAATAGGGCTGCTACAACAAAACCCACGGTGAAGGGAATCTGGACAAGTAATTAGAAGGGGTATAGTGAATATTAGAAATATTGCGAAAATATGTCAGTGTAAGGAAGAGGTGCTGTTGACCTCTAATCGGGCAAAAGGGTCCAACTATAACGAATATAAATAAAAATCAGAAAGTTAGAGTTCCGTGGTAGTTGTGTAGGGTCGGCCCTGTCCGACTACACTGCTCCGCTCACTGGTTTAAAAATACTTTTTTCAAGGAGTGGATTTTTTTTAAATATTTTTTCAATGCGTTTTTTTAAAACATTTTTTCAAGGACTTTTTTAAAGGCGTGGTTTGTTTAAAGTATTCTGTTACATAGTATTTTTCTAAATGAAGTAGATTTTATTTTTATTTTTAAGCCTAGATTTTAAAAAAAAAAAATTTTATCTTTAAGAAATTAATTTTAAATTCATTAGCTTGTTTTAATTTATTTATTTTTCAACATTGTTTTTTTCCATTTAACTTTTGTACAAGATTTCAATTGTTTTTATTTTTTAATTTTGTTAAGACCTATTCATGTTATGACTTCTTCTTAAAAATATATGACCTCGCCGGTTTCGTTTGACTTAAATGTAATGCAAATAGCTCAGCATCGGGATATTTAGGATTCGATGTGTTAATCACACCGATCTCCTCCGATTCGTCATCGATGTCAATACTGTCATTTGGCGGTGGTGGTGGCTTCTTTGGTTTTCGATATTTATTGTGTTTGCTGTGATAGTAGTGCTGCTTCGACGGTGTTTTTTGCAAACGAATTGCATCCGCCACATCTAAACTCGGATCGATGCCCGTAATATCAACAATCCAATCCAAATAGGAAGCAACTTTGGTAAATGCCGCCGGATAACCACGATCACAACCGAAAATACTACCAAACGAAGTAATGCCGACAAGGACACGCTTCCTGGATGTTCGTCGCTGTAACACCAATGGACCTCCGGAATCACCATTACAAGTGGATTTTTGATAACGACCACTGGTACAAATATTTGTCGATCGATATGACAGCGGGAAGTTGTTTTTACATGTCCGCCCGTTGACAATTCTCAGTTGAACATAACGCAAAACGTTGCTTATGGCATGCACGCCTGCGGCATAGCGTCCCCAACCCGATGCTACACCCAGTTTATCTTCAAAAGTTCGATATTCGTAATCACGTTTGGGCAGCTGTATTGGTTGAATTCTTTCTAAAACAAAGAGAAATTTTAGTGGATTTTTTATTTTTTAATCAATTATGTATAAAAATGCTTATAAAAAGGCGTGTAGTTTTTAAAAATATTTTTTTAAAGGTGTGTATGTGTATGACTATGTATGCCCTACACAACTATGTTGTCAGGGTAATATATAGCTTTGTGCAGCCCCAAAAGTTTGTAACGCCGCGAAATATTGGTCCTAGACCCACCTTTATGTATACCGATCGTCATATCTCGACTAGTTGAGTCGATCTAGACATGTGTGTCCGTCCGTCTGTCCATATAATTTGTAAACACGATACAGGGCACAGTTATGGACCAATCTTCACGAAATTTTGCATGTAGGATGGGTTCTGGTCAATGAAGATCCCAATTGTTTTTGGTAAAAATCGGTTAATTAGGGAATGAAATGGACCAAATACTTTATTTTTGTAGGGTTTTCTGGTTGCTCCAGAGGCCGCAGTTATGGTCCGAACATCTTGAAATTTTACATGGAGAAGGGTATCGGGCCAAAGAATAAACATGCCTGTTTTGATAAAGATCGGTCAATATTTAGCTGGTCAAATGGACCCTGACTTTTGTGTGAAAAATTACAATTTTGTTATTCTTGGGCATATATATTTACCCCTGAAGGACATAGACCCCAGAAGTTGATAGTAGGAGTTGTTGACCTTCAAATTGATAGCAATGATATGACTTTACTCTGATGTGGGAGTTATACGTAATTAGGTAAAGGTGGTGACTATGTGCATAGTATTACTATTACTCCATTAGAGGACGGAAATGCTGATCGCTTTGAAATTGTACACGTAGTTTCGATTATGCTCAAGGACGACGCATATAGTTTTCGGTGAAGTTGACATTTCATTCAGGGGGTGCAATGCACCGAACATTTTAATTTTGTCAGATTTTCTAGTCGCTCTAGAGGCAATTAAATGCAGAACATCACATATTTTACAAGGTGAGTTGAATCTGACCAAATACTTAGAGCGGCTGTTTAGATGATGATCGGCCAATATTCCGAGGGTCAAATCAACCAAAAACTAAAGTGACCAATTTTTTTTATGGCTTAAATAATTAGACCGGCTGTTTAGATGATGATCGGTCAATATTCCGAGGGTCAAATTAACCAAAACCTAAAGCGACCAATTTTTTTATGGCGTAAAAATTCACGTCAAGAAAAAATTTTGGGAAATATGTCGGGGTTAGAAATTGCAAGGGTGCAAATATCACGAAATATTGCCCAGGCTCAGAATATAGAACCGCAGAAAGTTTTCTTTTTGTGGTAGTTGTGTAGGGTATCATATGGTCGGCCCGTCCGACTATACTGCTCCGCTCACTGGTTTAAAAATGAAATTATATACTAAAAAAATCAAGATTGTTTTTGTTTTTTTAATCAAATTAAGGTTAATTTTTTTAATAATTAAGACCCAGATTTTTTTGAAAGTATTTTTTGTTAGTTTAGAAAAAAATGTCAAGGATTTTTGTTTAAGATTGTTACCAGTAAATGGTCTGTTCCAGAACCTGCAAGAATGTAAATTTTTTTACAACTATAACATTTTTTCCTTTATGATATCGGAAAAAATAGTAAAAATTAGTAGATTCTTGCAGTACGGGAACAAACACAAAAAAAAGTATTCCAGAACATTTTTAAGGGTTGACATTTCAATTTTTTTTAAGATTTTTTAAGTTTAAATATATAATTATATAAATTTTTATTTAATTGCTATGTTTTTGGAACCTACCATTATAGCTAACCGATTTCGGCAGCCTTACAATAGCAATGTCATCCTTTAGCTTGCGCGGATTCCACGTGGGGAATATATAGAAATCACGATGATAGACCATCATGCGCAGCTGGCCAGGTTCATCGGGATTTTTAATGTCATGGGCACCCAAAAAGACCAAGGCACGGGAGGCCCTGTCATGATAATGCGATGAAACAGAAAAACAAAACAACAACAACAAACAAATAAATTATTTTCACATCCTTCAAAATTTCTTTTAGAAAATTTCCAGACACCTACATATCAACACAATGGGCAGCAGTGAGGACATATTCATGCGATATCAATGATCCACCACACCAGTACAGACCCTTTGGCCTTTGCAGCAGGAACCCGATTTGATAGGGGAAACTTGATTTGTCAGCTTCGTTGCCGCCAAATATGCGATTCATTGCTTCTTTGGTAATGTCATTGTCGGGCATCGGTTCAGTTTCTAAATTTAAGACCAAGGGTTCATCATCATTGGCATCGTGCATTGATGAGTTGCTGGGTTTCGGATTCATTGCCACCAAATACATGGGTTTCACTTTATTCCAATCCAGCGATAAAACAGTTTTCCACAATATCGTAGGTATGAGGAGTTGGATCAAGAGGTGGTAACACTTTGTCATTTTTTTGAGAATTTTTGAATATCTTTTTGAATTTTTTTTTTTTTTGAAACAAATTATTGGGTTATTTTTTTTTCAATATTATTTTCGGTAATTTTTAATATTTTTTTAAGTATTTTTTTTTAATTCTTTAATTTTTATTTTTTCAAATATCTTGTCTCATTTTGATTTTTTTCTACATTTTATTTCAGTTCTGATATTTTCCATTATAAGATTTTGTTTTTGCCACTATTTCACTTTTTTTAATTTAATTTTTTGTTATTGTGGCTTGTCGATCTGGCTGCCAGCTGATAACTTAATAATTGTTAGGCACGCGCGCTTCTCGCCAAACTAAAGCCCAGTCCGGTTGCGGCATTTGCTTTTATAAAATTCCAAACACTGATTTAGGAGCCATGATTATTTCGGACAGCCATAGTTGGGGGTATTAGTTGTAATGGTGTGGCAGGCAGGCAGAGCGGGTCTCGCTGTCCACTAGCTTTCTTAATTATCTGCGACTTTTTCCCATTACATTTGGCGAAGAAATCAAACAGAAAAAATTCAGTTCAGTGCAGTTCGACAGGTTGCATCATCTACAGACAATCAACCAACCATCCATGCCTCCAAAGGCCCATATCTATCCAAGTCTGTGTGTGTGTGTGTGTGCGTGCATGTGCCTTGAGCTATGTGGGTCTGTGTGCCAGCAATGCTCGTCCATTCATTCAGTCATACATAATATGCGAATTCGTGCGTTGTCGTGTCTATTGTTATTTACCTGACCACCAACAGCGAATTGGATCGGCCAGCACCTCTGTGGCGTTTTCATGCTATTTTGCGTGTTTGTCTGGCGGCCTGGCCCATTAAGTTATTGTGTGAGAAAAACTATGGCATTTTTCTCACCAGAAACCCTAAAATCACCCAAACGCCACCCTCCACCCTGCCTCTCTCGAATTTAATTTCGAATTAATGCAGCTTTGCGGTTTTTTGTGGCAAGCACATAATTGATCGCTATTTGAAAGGGGAATTTATCAGTTAATCCAAGCAATTAGGTTGCTTCATACCCCTAGTGAAGGGGGGAGGTATTGATTTTAAATTCAAGACTTAATTATTTGCAAGAATTCAGATATGGGAGCAATATCTAAATCTCAACCGATTTTCACAAAATTTAATACACACCATCCTGACTTCAATTTAGTAGACTTTGTAAAATTTCCCTGCAATCGGACAAACGTTGGGTTTTTGGGGGCACCATTTATATAAAATCGGAAGAAAATATATATGGAAGCTATATCCGAATCTGATACGATTCCTACAAAATTTAATACACATCATCCTAACCTCAATTTAGTAGGCTATACCAAATTTCATACCGATTGGACCAACGTTGAATATTTAGCGAACCATTTACCTAAAATCGGACGAACATATATATGGAGGCTACAGCTAAATCTGAACCGATTTCAATTAAACTTAAAATACGTCATTCTAGGCTTAATTCTTTAGGCTATGCAAAATTTCGTTGCAATCGGACAAACGTTGGGTCACCACTTACTTAAAATATATGTGGGAGCTATATATAAATCCTTAATTTGATACACACCATCCTGACTTCAATTTAGTAGAGTATGCAAAATTTCGTTGCAATCGAACAAACGTTGGGTCCTTGGGGCAACATTTGTATAAAATCGGACGAAAATATATATGGGAGCTATATCCGAATCTGATACGATTCCTACAAAATTTAATACCCATCATTCTAAGCTCAATTTAGTAGGCTATACCAAATTTCGTACCGATCGGACAAACGTTGAGTATTTAGCGCACCATTTACCCAAAATCGGACGAACATATATATGGAAGCTACAGCTAAATAGGCTTTATTCTGCAATCGGACAAACGGATTTCTTAAAATATAACTATATATAAACATACAACATACATCAAAAATTCTAGGCTTAATTCGAAAATATATATGGAGCTATGCTGATTTAATAAATTTCGTGGCAATCAGACAAACGGCTAAAATCAAACATATATATGGAAGCTACAGCTAAATCTGAATCGATTTCAAAGAAACTTAAAATACGTTATTCAAGGCTTAATTCTTTGGGCTATGCAAAATTTCGTAAAATCCGACGGTAATATATGTGAGAGCTATATCTAAATCTGAAAAATTTTCAAGAGAATTTAATGCACGTAATTCTAGGCTCAATTTTGATACGCTGTACAAAATTTTATGTCAATCGGACAAATATTGATTTGGTGCAAAGTGTGGTGTAGGATAGTTATAAATTCGGATAACCCAAAAGTTCGGATAACCCAAAAAAAAAAAAAATAATAATAATTCAAAAACCTTTTAAATCAAAATCTATATATTTTTTAAAATTTTTTTAAATCACATTTCTTTTATTGACATAACATTCAAAATCATTTATTTATTGACAACACCCGATTTCTCTTCGATCCAATCCAAATAGGAAGTGACACGAGTGAATACTCCTGGCCAGCCCTTTTCACAACCCAACCGAATGCCAAAGGAGGTGGCACCAATAACAACATTCTCGCCATTCTGCTTGTATACCAATGGACCGCCAGAATCACCATTACAGGTTGACTTTTTACCCTTGGTGCTGATGCAGATCATCTCATCGGTAACGGAACCCAAATAGTAGGTTTTGCAGGTGCTTTGTTTCATAACGGGAACTTCAATGTAACGCAAAAATTGAGAGATGCTAGTGGCTGCATCGCTGTCACGACCCCAGCCTGAGGCCCAAACCATATCACCTTCATAGCTGGAATACTGACCATTCATTTTAGGCAGAACAGCAGGTTGGATGCGATCATTGAACTCAATGGGCACCGGCAATTTGACCAAGGAGATGTCATTAGCCATGGTTTCGTTATCCCATTGTTCGTGAACAATAATATATTTTTTGGAGGAATAGATCCGTTGCTGACCCTTTTCATTGGCATTGCGAACATCAATGGCGCCCAAATAAACGGTGATACCATCAGCACCATCGGTACAATGGGCAGCGGTTAAAATCCAACGATCCGAAATCAGGGTACCACCACACCAGAAGCCTTGGTTACCGAAGTCCAAACTCAAGCCGACTTGATAGGGGAATTGTCCAGCCTGTGCCAATTCACCATTGGTAATGCGTCCCTCCAATTCTTCCATGGGCATGAGGGGCAGCAAGGGGAGTTTTGGCTCCATTGGTGGCACAATGCCAGCCGACACGACGGCCACAAGCAGACTCAGAGCGATGAACGATTTCATTGTGGATGCACTGAAAGAGTTGACTGATGTTGTGGTTCTCAGTCATAGGGTTTTTATAATCGATCAAAAATTTTCAAAATTATATTTCCCGAAAATACCGGAATTCATTATCTTATCTAGAAATCAGTGTCGAAAATTTAGAATGAAATCAGTATGGCTTTTCCCCCAAAAAACCTCTCATCATAAATATGCTTCCAATCGATAATTAATCTAACACAAGTAATTAATAGTTCGAAAAGTTAGATTATCAGCAGAAAACCCTACTGACCTCTTGTACTGATAAGCCTCAAATCCGAGTGACCGTTTTTTAATGGCCTTGTACAGAAAAAAAGTGGCCTATAAAACCCCTGTCATGGTGAAGCACAACATCAGTCAACTTTTCAACTCTATTCGCAATGAAATCGTTCATCGCTCTGAGCCTTTTTGTGGCTGTGGTTTCCGCTGGCCTTGTGCCACCAATGGCACCAAAACTCCCCTTGCTGCCCCTTATGCCTTTGGCAGAATTAGAGGGACGCATTACCAACGGTGAATTGGCACAGCCTGGACAATTCCCCTATCAAGTCGGCTTGAGTTTGGATTTCGGTGACATGGGTTTCTGGTGTGGTGGTACCCTGATTTCGGATCGTTGGATTTTAACCGCTGCCCATTGTACCGATGGTGCTGATGGTGTCACCGTTTATTTGGGCGCCATTGATGTCCGCAATGACAATGAAAAGGGCCAGCAACGCATCTACGTCTCCAAGAGAAATATTGTGGTACACGAAGCATGGAATCCCGACCTCTTGAGGAATGACATCTCCTTGATCAAAATGCCTGTGTCCATTGAATTCAATGAACGCATCCAACCTGCTGTTTTGCCCAAAATGAATGGTCAATATTCCACATATGAAGGTGATATGGTTTGGGCTTCTGGCTGGGGTCGTGACAGTGATGCGGCCACTAGCATTTCTCCACTTTTGCGTTACATTGAAGTTCCTGTTATGAAGCAAAGCACCTGCAAAACCTACTATTTGGGTTCCATTAACGAGAATATGATCTGCATCAGCACCAAGGGCAAAAAGTCAACCTGCAATGGTGACTCTGGCGGTCCATTGGTATACAAGCAGAATGGTGAGAACATCGTGATTGGTGCTACTTCGTTTGGTATCGCCTTGGGTTGTGAAAAGGGCTGGCCAGGTGTATTCACTCGTGTCACCTCCTACTTGGATTGGATTGAAGAGAAATCGGGTATTGCTAATAAGTGAATGGATTTTGAATGTTGAAAAATATAAGTAATAAAAAAATATAATTGAGGAAAAATGTTCCTGAGATTCTCATTTTAACCTTTATATATATTTGAATCGATTTCAAAAAAACTTAACACAACGTATTCTCGGCTCAATTTGATCGGCTGTGCAAATTTTCGTCGTAATTTTGTGTATTTTTTGAAGAATATCGATTGAATATAAATTTAATGATACGGAGCTATATCTAATTCAGAAAATTTCAATTTCAAGAAAACTTAACACACTGCATTATTGACTCAATTTTGATAGGCTGTGCAGAATTTCGTCCCGATTGAACTAACATAGGGACTTTTTTGCACCATTCCGGAAACATCGGTCAAAAATGTTTATGGGACTATGGCTATATTTGAACCGATTTCAGCAAAACTTTACACACACATTTACACATTATGGACTCAATTCGGTAGGTGCAAAATTTGGTTATAATCATTCTACCTTCAATTGGGTACATTAGGCAAAATTTCGTAGCAATCGGACAAACATTGTGTATATGGTGCACCATTTACATAAAACCGGACGAACATATAATGGAAGCTATAGCCAAATCTCAACCGATTCCAACAACATTACATATACATCATCCTAACATCAATTTAGTAGGCTATGCAAAATCGAACAAACGTTGGGAACTTGGAGTACCACTTACCTAAAATCGAAGGGAAAATATATGTGAGCTATAATTAAATCTGAACCGATTCTCATTATACCCTACACAACTATGTTGTCAAGTTTGTAACGCCGAGATATATTGGTCCTAGACCCACCTTTTAGTATACCGATCGTCATATCTCGACTAGCTGAGTCGATCAAGACATGTGTGTCCGTCCGTCCGTCCGTCTGTCCATTATAATTTGTAAACACAATACAGGCCACAGTTATGGACCAATCTTCACGAAATTTTGCATGTAGAATGGGTTCTGGCCAATGAAGATCCCTATTGTTTTTGGTAAAAATCGGTTAATATTTAGGGGATGAAATGGACCAAATACGTAATTTTTGTCGGTTTTTCTGGTCGCTCTAGAGGCAGCAGAAATGGTCCGAACATCACGAAATTTTACATGGAGAAATGGATCGGGCCAAACAATAAGCATACCTGTTTTGATAAGACTTGTGTGTGAAAAATTACAAAATTTGTATACTATGGCGTATATATTTACTCCTGAAGGACATAGGCCCGAGTAGTTGATAGTATATCCAAGAGGAGTTGTTGGCCCTTAAATTGATACCAATTGTATTGTCGTATGTACTCGGATGTGGAAGTTACACTTAAATATTTACATGTGTTTACGTATTCAGATATTATTTAGTAACCCATTACCACAGTAGAGAGCGGAAATATAGCGCTGATCGCTTTGAAATGTTCCATGAGGTTCCAGTTATGGTCAAGGACAACGCCTATAATTATTGGTGATGATCAGATAATAATATTGGGATGAAGTGGACCGAAAACTTAATTTTTTGTGTTTTTTCGAGTCGATGCCAATAATAGGCCGAACATCACAACACAATCTAAGGTGAAGGGAATCTGGACAATTTATTAGAAGGGCTGTGCTGAATAGGAATACTAATATTCTGAAAATATATCAGTGTAAGAAAGAGGTGCTGTTGACCTCTAATCGGGCTAGAGGGAGCAAATATCACGAAATATTGCCCCGGCTTCAAATAAACATCGGCAGAAATTTGAGTTCCTTGGTAGTTGTGTAGGGTATAGTATGGTCGGCCCCGTCCGACTATACTGCTTCGCTCACTGGTTTCAATATATACCTCCTCCTTGGGCCAAATAAATGAACGGTGCCAAATTTCAGCTCATTCCCTACACGTGACATACAAAAATACATGGATAGTCGGAAAGTTGGACGAACTGACATTAATGGACTCAGAAATTGATTGGTTGGTTTGAGTTTCCGAGGATGGATAATCCTTGCAAAAAGAAATACTTTCAAAAATTTATATTATACAAAATATTGGTCCTAGCCTAAAATGGTCAAAATACCTCTGGTCATTGAATATGAGGATCCAACTCAAACTGTTGTTGTTGTTTTTCATAACATTACTGGCCAATATTGCTTTGGTCTGGGCTTCGGGTTGTGGTCGTGTCAATTATGCAGCCACTAGTAACTCAAAATGTTTCCATTACATTCAAGTTCCTATCCTCTATGAAACAAAGTATCTGCAACAACTACCATTTGGGCGCCATTACGGAAAAATTGATCTGTATCAGTACCAATGCAAGTTGAACTATTAAGGCGAATTTTTTAATATTTAATTTTTTTCATCAAGTTTAACAACTTTGAATTGTGACTTATTTCTACTGCACGAATTCGCAATAATATTTTTTTTCGGATTTCCCTTTTTTAAAAAAGGGAAATCCAATTAATTGCACGTTAATATTTCCGATTATCTAAAGTGGACAATAAACAAATAGAAACATGATTTACAAGTCATTTCAATATCACACGAAAAAAAATGTCCAAATATGTTATTTTTATTGGCAGATAAGAAGTTTAGCTTCTGGAAAATCCACTTAGGCAGCCCCTGATAACGTTCGCATAAGCTATAAACTTTAAACGCCAGACTATTTGGGGATCTTGGGAAACTCCCAGCGAAAAAAAATTCTATTGAAGTTGGAAAGATAATGAAAACCAAATTATAACATAAGACTTATCAGAAGAAGAGGTCAGTAGGGTTTTTTGCTGTAACTCTGACGTTGGCCAAGAAGTGGCCAAGTGTGACCGAACTCGTTATACTGTGTAGTCGATTTGTTATCAATTTAACGGAAATTGGTGTTGACAGTTTTTCTTTCAACTATACATCGTTTCAATTTTTGTTGACAAAACTTTCTGGATAAGATAGGGGATTTTGTAGTATCAGATTTTTTTTCCAAAAATTGGGTTGGAACATCTTCATCCATTCTCACAACATGACCTAGCCAACGTAGTCACTGCAGCTCAATACGTCTACCAATGTCGATGTCCGAGAATAGCTGGTACAACTCATGGTTCATTTGACGGCGATATTCACCGTCAACGCAGATCGGCCCAGAGATCTTTCGGAGAATTTTACACTCAAACACTCCAAGCGCTGCCTCATCTGCTTGCGCAAGTACCCATGCTTCAGATCCATATAATAGCACGGGTAGTATCAGGGTCTTGTAAAGTGTGAGTTTGGTCTGGCGGTAGGTGGCCTTGCTTTTGAGTTATTTGCTTAGACCATAGTAGAATCTGTTGGTCATCATTATCCTTCTCTGAATTTCATAATTGATGTCATTCGTTTTGTTTATGGCGATACCAAGGTATATAAAATCTTTGACTACCTCGAAGCTGTAGTTGTCAAGTTCCGCAGTTGGTCCGAGTCTACTGGACGTCTTGCGCGTTGATACCATCAGCTTGGTCTTCTCGCTGTTTACTGCCAGACCCAATTTGGCAGACTCGTTCTCAATTTGTTCAAAGGTGGCTGTTACCGCTCTCAATGTTCGACCCATTATGGCGATGTCATCGGCGTAGGGGAGTAACATGTGTTGTTTGGTGTACAGAGTGTCATTTCTGTTCATTATTCCTCTCGTATGACCTTTTCCAGCAGGATGTTAAAAAGGTCACACGACAAACTTGTCCTCGTTCGGTATTAAAGGTATTAAAGGTATTAACTGCTGAGCTCGTGCCATTTAAAGTTATCCTGCATAGCCGTATTAATTTTGCAGGAATGCCGAACGTAGACATGGCTTTAAACACCTCTGAACGGATAGGGCTGTCGAATGCGATTTTATAGTCGACGAATAGGTGGAATGGGTCGATGTGTTTTTCGTGGATTTTTTTCCAGGATTTGGCGCAGAGTGAAAATCTGGTCAATGGTGGATTTGCCAGGTTTAAAGCCGCATTGTTATGGTCCAATAATGGCATTCACCATTGGCTTCAGTCGTTCACACAGTACGCTGGATAGCACTTTAGGTGCGATGAGGACGTCAAATTTCCGTGTTACATTAGATCGCGCCTTTGCTGCTACATTAGACGGGTGCGTACCTTGGCTGCCACAAGGTAATGGTCCGAATCGATATTCGCTCCTCGGATCGTTCGGACATCTAAAACACTGGATGAATGCCTTCCGTCTATCACAACATGATCGATTTGTTTTCTCGTTGTTCGATCGGGAGAAATCCAAGTGGCCTTATGTATATCGAGATGCTTGAATCTGGTGCTGCTAACTACCATGTGTTTTGCTGCCGCGAAGTCAATCAACCTCATGCTGTTGTCTGATGTTTCTTCATGGAGACTGAATTTTCCGACGATGGGGCCAAAGATATTTTACCTTCAGATTTTTGCATTAAAATCTCCTTGAAAAGTTTTAACGTCATGGCCCGGGCAGCAGTCATATGCTGTTTCTAGGCGCTCGTAAAATATGTCTTTGGTCTGTTCATCTTTATCTTCGGTCGGAGCATGGGCGCAAATAAGACTGATGTAGAAGAACTTCGTTTTTATACGGATTATACCAATTCGCTCATCTACTGGAGTGAATCTGAAAACGAGGACTTTTATTCTCCTATTAACCATAAATCCGCAGCCAAATTCATGTCTCGTTTCATGGCAGCTATAATACAGGGCATAATCATATGTTTAACTTACGTCAGTACCTTTCCATCGCATTTCCTGTAAGGCTTTGTACTTCTTGAGTTCATCCGCCAAAGCGAACCCTGCGCCTGTTCTGTACAACGTGCTCACATTTCAAGTGCAGATTCGCAGATTGTGGTCCTTTATACGTTTGCGGGGTTCGTCAACATTAGTTGGGTTTGGTTTTCTTTGCTTTTTCATAGTAGGTTGGGTTTTCCGAGAGTGCGCAACTAACCCCACGCCTCAATCCATTTTTTATAGTTGTTATGGGTGAACTCGCGGCACATATTGGCTCACTATTTCATCGGGTGATGAAAATAGCTCTCCAGGTGGTACCGCGGCGAGTTCAGTGTCCACAATTAAGATGAGAGAGGGATCAGGATTAGCCTGGACTTCGCCATATTAAAGCCAATCAGAGCCGTTGCTTGGTATCTATCAACAACATGAATCAAATCTTCACCCTATGTCTGATTGTGGCCATGGCCTTGGCTGCCGTGATGCCACCAATGACACCAAAACTTCCTTTGCTGTCCCTGATGCCCATGGGAGAATTGGAAGGACGCATTACCAAAGGAGAATTGGCCAATTGGATTGAGTTTGGTCTTCGGTACCCTGATTTCCGATCGTTGAATTTTAATCGCCGCCCATGTTACCGATGATGCTGATGGTGTCACAATTTACTTGGGCGCCATTGATGTTCGCACTGACAATGAAAAAGGCCAGCAGCGTATCTACGCCTCAAGGAGAAATATTGTGGTGCACGAAGATTGGAATGCCGACACCTTGAGGAATGACATCTCCTTGATCAAAATGCCTGCTGTACTGCCCAAAATGAATGGTCAATATTCCACGTATGAGGGTGATATCGTTTGTGCTTCCGGCTGTGACAGTGATGCAGCCACCAGTATCTCTTCTCTATTGCGTTACATTGAAGTACCCGTAATAAAACAAAAGACCTATAACACCTACTATTTGGGTTCGATTATCGATAAGATGATCTTTATCAGCGGAAAGGGTGGTAAATCGATCTATGATGGAGATTCTGGTGGTCCATTGGTGTACAAACAGAATGGTGAGAATGTTGTTATTGCTGCCACTTCCTTTGGTATCACCTTGGGTTGTGAGGTGGGCTGGCCAGGTGTATTCACTCGTGTCACTTCCTATTTGGATTGGATTAAAAGAAATCGTGTGTGGTTAATAAATAAAGGGCTCAGGAGTATTTAAAGAATAAAGTGGAAATTTGTCATTAAAATAAAGTTTTGATTTAAGAAAACCCGTTTTATTTTTTTAAAGCTGTGGATTTTTTGAAAATAATTATTTTTTATTTTTTTTTTTTTTTTTTTCAAAAATAATATTCTCCGCTTAAAATCACTGTAACTACTTTCCCTAGTCACTTGAAAACAAAAGACTTAGGAAACAAGCACCATTGCATCCAGATATCTCTTGATGAAATCCAAACTATTTCCATTAATGATTTTACGACTGACATAAAGATGATGTACGAAATCACCATAGCATATAAAATACACCCCACCCTCTCTACCCGGCCTCCTCACTTTAAACAACAATATTGAAAATAAATGAAAACAAATATCTTTTAAGCAAATTTGAGAAGCATTCGTTTTTTTTTTTTGGTTCGGTTTGGCTCGACATTACCCTTTTGTTATTATGTGGCGTTAAGTAAACCGACTTTCTTCTACATATCGACATATGTGTACATATCGTGATGTTGTGTAGTTGCATGCCACCACCATGCTGCATGTATGTTTGAATTTTATTTTGCTGTTGTTGTTTTTTTTTTGTGTTTTATTCGTTAAATGTTAGCTTTTTTGATTTTGTGTCGGCTAGACGTAGGAAGTTATTGGCGATTTATTTGTTTTTGTGGAGCTTCTGATGCGGCTTGGTGTTGTTGTTATTGTTGGTGATAATGTTTTTTCGAATTTTATCGTTTGTTTTTTTTTTGTTTTCTCTGTTGTCTTCATGCATATGAATGAGCCAAGCAGCATTATTCATAATTCGTTTTGGTTATAACTGTTGCACCTGAACAGTGTTGAGTTGCTATTTTTTTGATTTTAAGAAAAGGGGCAGCTGCCATTTGGCTGCTTAATGTTTTTAACGAATAGTTACTTATGTTGTTTTATTATTGTAGGAATTGGTGTGGGAGTGTATGTGTGTGTGTGTGTTTGGCATGTATTATTGTTAACATTGTTTTAATATCAATTGCAGTGCATAATTCCTTGGCAGAAAAATAAATCAATAAAAGCATTTAGATTTAATTTTCAATGAAAATCTCAGGGTCTAGATTTTACCATGGCAGTAAAAGGTACTCTTAAAAAGTCAAGATATATTAAAATATATCTTAGGTCTCAAAAAACATTTTTAAAAAGTCCACGACTTAGGATAGGGTTTCAAAAAAAAAAAAAAATTAAAAAATTCACGGTTTGGGATTGGATCTCCAAATATTTTTAAAAATCAACAACTATGAATAGGAACTCCAAATATTTTTAAAAAATCTACAATTTTGGATAGATAGATAACCCGCGCCTTTGTTAAGGTTAATTTTTTTTAATCCACGGGTCTCAAAAATATTAAAAAACCCCGACTTTTGCTAGGTTTCAAAAATTATTTTTAAAAAAATCCCTACCTTTGAGCGAAGCAGTATAGTCGGCCGACCATACAATACCCTACACAACTACCACGGAACACTAACTCTCTGCGGATGTTGGTTCCTAGGAAATATTTCATGATATTTGCACCCTCTTGCTCGATTAGAGGTCAACAGCACCTCTTCCTTACACTGACATATTTTCCGAATATTACCAATATTCAGTACGCTCCTTCTAATTGGGTACTTGTCCAAATTTCCTTCACCGTGGGTTGTGCTGTGCAAATCGACTCGAAAAAACACAAAAAATTAAGTTGTCGGTCCACTTCATATCAAAATTATTATCTGATCATTACCGAAAATTATAGGCGTTGTCCCTGCTATAACTTAACTTCATGGAACATTTCAAAGCGATCAACGCTTTATTTCCGCCCTCAAGTGTGGTAATGGGCCACTAACTAATATATGAATACGCAAGTACCTGTAAATATTTAAGTGGTACTCCCACATCCAAGGACATACGACAATATAATTGGTATCAATTTAAAGGTCAACCACTCTTCTTGGATATATAATCGACTTCTCGGATCTATATCCTCACGAGTAAATATATACGTCATAGAATACATTTTCATTTTTCACACAAAAGTCAAGGTCCATTTGACCCGCTAAATATTGACCGGTCTTTATCAAAACAGACATACTTATTGTTTGGCCCGATCCCCTTCTCCATGCAAAAATTCGAGGTGTTTGGCTCATAATTGCGGCCTCTGGAGGGACCAGAAAACCCGACATAAATAAAGTTTTTGGTCCATTTCAACCCCTAAATATTAACCGATTATTACCAAAAACAATAGGGATCTTAATTGGCCAGAACCCATTCTACAATTTCGTGAAGATTGGTCCATAACTGTGGCCTGTATCGTGTTTACAAATTATAATAGACGGACGGACGGACACACATGTCTAGATTGACTCAGCTAGTCGAGATATGACGATTAGTATACTTAAAGGTGGGTCTAGTACCAATATTTCGCGGGGTTACAAACTTTTGGGGCTGCACAAAGCTATAATACCCTGACAACATAGTTGTGTAGGGTATAAAAAACCGACTTTGGCTAGGTTTCAAAAATTATTTTTAAACCAGTAAAGAAAGTAGTAAAGTCGGACTGGGCCGGCTATATGATATCCTTAACCACTTCGGGTATATTGGACATATGTACCCTAACAATTGTATGTCAATGTCCCCTCGAAGAAACTTGCTCATGTCTTTCCCCAACCTATGCTAAATTTAATTTCATTCGGGCATATTTAAAGTCGTCTGCGTACCATGGGACAAATTTATGGAAAACGATGTATAGCTAAATTGATACAAGATATTCGGTACGTCGCACTGCTAAAAACTTAATCTCAATCAGACACCCATTCGAAATACATATGGAAGCTATGGCGACATCTACACCAATTTCAACAAAACGCAATAACGTCATTCAAGTCTCAATTTGATACGTTGTGCAAAATTTCGTGTTAATCGGACAAACATTAAGAGTTTGGTGCGTCATTTATGTAAAATCGAACGAAAATATATGTGGGATATGCACCGATTTTCACGAATCTTAACACTCATCGTTCTAGACCTAATCCAGTACATTATGTCAAATTTTGTGCAAATCGAAGGATATATATAGGGACTTTGTTGTACGATTTATATAAAATCCGACGAAAATATATATGGGAGCTATATCTAAATCTGAACCGATTTTCACGAATCATAGCACACATCATTCTAAACTCAATTCAGTACGCTATGCCAAATTTCGTGCAAATCGAAAGGTATATAGGTACTTTGGTACACCATTTACGTTAAATCGGACGAAAATATATATGGGAGCTATATCTAAATCTGAACCGATTTTCAGGAAACTTAACACATATCATTCCAGACCTAATTCATTACGCTATGCCAAATTTCGTGCAAATCGAAAGGTATATAGGCACTTTGGTACCCCATTTACGTTAAATCGGACGAAAATATATATGGGAGCTATATCTAAATTTGAACCTATTTTCGGGAAACCTAACTCACATCATTCTAAACCTAAATTATTAGGCTGTACCAAATTTCGTGCAAATCGAGAGATATATAGGGACTTTGGTGCACCATTTACATTAAATCGGATGAAAATATATATGGGAGCTATATCTAAATCTGAACCGATTTTCGGAAAACCTTACACACATCATTCTAAACCTAAATTATTGGGCTGCACCAAATTTCGTGCAAATCGAAGGATATATAGGAACTTTGGTGCATCATTTACCTAAAATCGGACGAAAAAATATATGGTAGCTAAATCTAAATCTAAGCCGATTTTCACGAAATATAACATACATCGTTTTAAATTTAATTCAGTACGCTATGCCAAATTTCATGCATATCGAAGGATATATAGGGACTTTGGGGCACCATTTACCTAAAATCGGACTAATATATGGGGGCTATATCTAAATCTGAACCGATTTTCAGGAAACTTAACACATATCGTTCTAGACCTAATTCATTACGCTGTGCCAAATTTCGTGCAGATCGAACAATATATAGGGACTTTGATGCACCATTTACGTTAAATCGGACGAAAATATATATGGGAGCTATATCTAAATCTGAACCGATTTTTAGGAAACTTAAGACATATCGTTCTAGACCTAATTCATTACGCTGTGCCAAATTTCGTGCAAATCGAAAGGTATATAGGTACTTTGGTACACCATTTACGTTAAATCGGACTAAAATATATATGGGAGCTATATCTAAATCTGAACCGATTTTCGGGAAAGCTAACACACATCATTCTAGACCTAAATTATTGGGCTGTACCAAATTTCGTGCAAATCGAGAGATATATGGGGACTTTGGTGCACCATTTACATGAAATCGGATGAAAATATATATGGCAGCTATATCTAAATCTGAACCGATTTTTCCCAATTTCAATAGGGTTCGTCCTTGGGCCAATAAGTGACGTATGCCAAATTTCATCCAATTCGGATCATAAATGCGGCCTGTACTTTTTTACAATTTAACATGGACAGACGGACATGTATAAATCGACTTAAAAAGTGATTCTATGCATATTCTCAAAAGGAACCATGTGTCTATCTCATTTCCCTTTGCCTGTTACATATATATGCACAACGACATAATACCCTGTACCACAGCGTGGTGAAGGGTATAAAAATCCATACCCTTGGTAAGGGCATCAAAAATATTTTTTTAAAATGCATGCCTTTGGTAAAGGTTTCAACAAATTTGTTTGTAAAAAAAATCCAGGCCTTTGTTTAAGATCTCCAAGTATTGTTAAAAATTCAAGCCCACGCTTTGAGGTCTTACTTTGTTTTTATCAGGGTGCGCAAAAATTCGCTCGCGAATGAATTAAAATACATTCTTTTCGTTTTGTGCTCATTTTACGAATGAATTTATGGCAATAAATTATTTACCAAACGAGCATTCGCCAAAGAATATTCGCACACACATATCAAACGAGTGAGAGCACACAAAAACGTTCGTTTGTTTCGTTTGGTGGTTGAAATTCTTTCAGACATTCTCTCACGAATGAATTCTCGCGAATGCTCAAAACGGCAACAACAAACGTTCATGAACTCAATAGTTGTCGGACATGTGTTTTGTTATTCCACACACTTTCTGCTACACACACATTAATTCGTTGTGTGTGTGTTTACTTTTTTATGATATTTCTGTGTGTTGTTGTTTTAACTGTGCTCGCCAGCATTCGCGAACATTTCAAAATAATGTTCTTCAGCAACAAATGCTCGCGAACGAACGAATCAAGGACGCTTGCAGCGAAATTTTATCGTTCGTGAATTTTTCGTACAATGCGAACATTCGTGAGAGATTGCAAATGCTTGTTCATTCATTGTAACTTTATAATTCGGTATAAATTGAAAACATTCGAATTCTCACCGTGAGCATTCGTGAGAAATAGCGTATTTTAATCATTCTTCGTACCCTGGTTTTTTATAAATTTACTAAATTTTGTATTTTATTGATTAAAATTTATTTTATTAATTTGTATTTTTCTATTAATTATTAACCACACCCGATTTCTCTTCAATCCAATCTAAATAGGCGGTGATACGAGTGAATACAGCTGGCCAGCCCACCTCACAACCATAAATAATACCAAACGAAGTGGCACCAATCACAATGTTCTCACCATTCTGCTTCAATACCAGTGGGCCACCGGAATCCCCATTGCAGGTCGACTTATTTCCCTCGGTGTTGATGCAGATCATTTTGTCGGTAATGTAACCTGAATAGGAACTGTTGCAAATATTTTGATCAATAACAGGCACCTCAATGTAACGCAGCAGTTGAGAGATGCTCGAGGCCTCGTCACTGTCACGACCCCAACCTGATGCCCATACCAAAGCACCTTCATAGCTGGAATATTGACCATCCTTTTTGGGTAGCACAGCAGGTTGGATGCGATCATTGAATTCAATGACTACCGGCATTTTGATCAACGAAATGTCATTGCGAATCAGTTCACTATCCCATTCCTCGTGGACAATTATATACCTTTTGGAGCTGTAGATACGCTGCTGGCCCTTCTCATTGTCATTGGAAATGTCAATGGCACCCAAATAGATGGTGACACCATCGGCGCCATCCGTGCAATGTGCGGCAGTCAAGATCCAGCGATTCGAAATCAATATGCCGCCACACCAGAAACCCTGGTTACCGAACATCAAACTCAATCCCACTTGATAGGGAAATTGTCCAGGTTGGGCCAAGTCACCATTGGTAATGCGTCCGCGATATTCTTCCAAAGTCATAAGGGACATCTTGGGCAAGCGTTGCTTCATAGGTGGCACGCCATTGCCAGCCGATACCACCACGACCACGAAGAAACTTAATAATGTGATCGATTGCATTGCGGATTTCAGAATTCAGACTAATAGTTCCCATCCCCTAAATACTTGATATTTATATGCACTTTTGAAAATATTTACTGGGCATATTTACACTGCATTATCTTGTTCAGGAAGTAGTTGCACAAACTTAAAACCCTGCCATAAATTTGAGAGGTGTTTCGCAAACCCAACGAAAACGTTCAGTGCCTTCCAACATTGATAACAAATCAATAACAAATATTTGCACTTCACGACGGAACTTCTTAGCCAGCCTTGGGGTTATCATGAAGAAAATACTGACCTTGATAAAGATTTACAAGTAGAATCGTTAAGTTTTGGTCGGACACTATTGGTATTGAGGAAAATTCAATTTATCTATGATTTTAATTTTGTATAGACCTAGATTTGTACACCCTACACAACTATGTTGTTAGGGTATTATAGCTTTGTGCAGCTCCAAGAGTTTTTAACGCCGCGAAATATTGGTCCTAGACCCACCTTAAATTATTAAGATCGGTTAATATTTAGGGGATGAAATGGACCAAATACTAAATTTTTGTCAGTATTTCTGGCCCGAACCTCGTGAAATTTTACATGGAGTAGGGGATCGGACCAAAGAATAAGCATGCCTGTTTTGATAAAGATCGGTCAATAATTAGGGGGTCAAATGGACCTTGATTTTTGTGTGAAAAATTACAAAATTTGTATTCTCTAGCGTATACATTAACCCCTGAAAGGCATAGACCCGAGAAGTCGATAGTATATCCAAGAGAAGTGGTTGACCTTTAAATTGATACCAATTATATGGTTGTGTGTACTCGGATGTGGGAGTTATACGTAAATATTTGAAGGTGTATATGTGCTAGAGGGGGGAAATGTCGCTTTGAAATTTTACATAAAGTTCCGGTTATGGGCAATGACGACGCCTATAATTTTCGGCGATGTTGAGGTGGTGCTTAGGATGCAATAAACCCAAATCTTTATTTTGGTCAGATTTTCTAGTCGCTCTAGAGGCCAATATTATATGCAGAACGTCACATATTTTACACGGTGAAGGGAATCTAAACAATTACTTAGAACGCCTGTTTAGATGATGGTCGGTCAATATTAAGAGGGTCAAATCAATCCGACAACCTAAAGTGACCACATTTTTATATCGTTCACCACACTGTGGTACAGGGTATTATGTCTTTGTGCATATGTTTGTAGCAGGCAAAAGGAATTGAGATAGACCCATGGTCCCTTTTGAGAATATGCATAGAATCACTTTCTGTGTCGATTTATACATGTCCGCCTGTCCGTCCGTTCGTCCATGTATTTTTGTGAACAAAGTACAGGCCGCATTTATGATCCGAATTGGATGAAATTTGGCACAACTCATTGGTTTGGCCCAAGGACGAGCCCTATTGAAATTGGAGAAAATCGGTTCAGATTTAGATATAGCTCCCATATATAACGAATTTTGGCATAGCGTACTAAATTAAGTCGAAAATCGGTTCAGATTTAGATATAGCTCCCATATATATCTTCGTCCGATTTAGGGTAAATGGTGCACCAATTTCCCTATATAACTTTCGATTTGGACGAAATTTGGCACAACGTACTAAATTAAGTCTAGAATGATATGAGCAAAGTTTCATAAAAATCGGTTCAGATTTAGATATAGCCCCCATATATAGCTTCGCCCGATTTTAGGTAAATAGTCCACTAAAATCACTGGAAATCTTTTGATTTTCACGAATTTTGGCATAGAGTACTGAATTAAGTCTAGGATGATGTGTGAAAAGTTTTGAGAAATCGGTTCAGATTTAGATATAGCTCCCACATATACTTTCGCCCGATTTTAGGTAAATAGTCCACTAAAGTCCTTGGAAAACTTTTGACTTGCAAGAAATTTGGCACAGCGTAATGAATAAAGTCTAGAATGATGTTTGCCAAGTTTCACGAAACTTGGTTCAGATTTAGATATAGCTCTCATATATATCTTCGTCCGATTTAACGTTAATTGTGTACCAAAGTCCCTATATATCTTTGATTTGCACGAAATTTGGCACAGGGTACTGAATTAGGCATAGAATGATGTGTGCAAAGTTTCATGAAAATCGGTTCAGATTTAGATATAGCTCCCATATATAGCTTAGCCCGATATTAGGTAAATAGTCCACTTAAGTTTTTTGATGTGCACGAAATTTGGCACAGAGTCATGAATAAGATCGAGAATGATGTCTGCCAAGTTTCGTGAAAATCGGTTCAGATTTAGATATAGCTCCCATATGTATTTCCATCCGATTTAATGTAATTGGTGCACCAAAGACCCTATATATCTTTCGATTTGCACGAATTTTGGTATAGAGTACTGAATTAAGTCTGGAATGATGTTTCTAAGCTTCGTGAAATTATTATAAATTAGTCTCTGGCAAGTTTCCCTGAAATCGTTTCAGATATAGATTTAGGATACATATGTAAAATATACCCAAAGTGGTGAAGGGTATTATATAGTCGGCCTAGTCCGACTTTACTACTTTCCTTACTGGTTATTTTATGTGTTAAATATTCACCTCGGCAAAACAAGACATGGAAAATAGGCCAGGGTTACAACGTGGAGCTGTTGACCTATAATCGGTCAAGAGGGTGCAAATATCTCGAAATTTATGTTTTTCTCCACGCCCAAAAATATGCTTGAAAATATGAATTTTTTTATAAAAATTTAAAAAATTGCGTTGAAATTCTGCGCAATAAATATAATGACGGATTGAATTCTATCTTACCGATCATAAAAAAATATTAGATTATTTTTCATAGCATTGTAAAACATGAGGTTTATTTTTTATTGACTGACCACACTTCAGATAATTTAGGGTCTTATCGATGAATTGATTGTATCGCCATATGTTTCGGAATTCAATATTTCTATAATTACTTTTCGTGATTTATGTGAATCGTGCACAGATTTTTCATAATTAGGAAATAAGTTGGTGAAAATCGAAAATAAAAAGAGTTGACAAGCCGCAAAAATTCTGCTATATTTTAAAGTGGATTTAAAAAAAAAATTTTTTGGGACCCTTGAGTAAGGTGTGAGGCCCATAAGAAAGTCGTGGATTTTTTAAAGAATTTTTTTGTGATCTTAAGGAAGACGTAGATTTTTTTTAAATATTTTTTGAGACCCTTAAGAAAGACGTGTATTTTTTAATATCTTTTGGAACCCTCGAAAAGGTGTGCATTTTTTTAATCAATCATATTTTTGGGAAAGAAAAAAACTTAAGGCTATCCCTTATCATAGGATGGGGTCAACTACTTTTGTTGAGTGATAAATTTGATAATTCATGGGATATAATGAAGTGGGTCTAAACTATTGCTATTTTTTCAAATTTTCTTATCAATGTAAAGAGATAGGCTATTTATATTTTGGGAGGGGGGTGGTGGTTGAAACAAATCACGCGCAACCTTAAAATAACTAAATAGTTTTGTTTTTGGTGGCTTCTAGTTTTTTTCCGGATAAGATAGCAAACTGGTCAAAATATTTTCATATAAAAGTCGGTGGTTTTGGCCACAAAATTCAGTCAAGTTTTTTGGGTTGACAATGAAATCGTTCATCGCTCTAAGTTTGTTTGTGGCCGTTGCCTCGGCTGGCGTTATGCCACCATTGCAACAACGTTTGCCATTGGTGCCCGTCATGCCCATGGAAGAATTGGAGGGTCGCATCACCAACGGTGAATTGGCCAAGCCCGGTCAATTCCCCTACCAAGTTGGTTTGCAATTGGTCTTCGGTAACTCTGGTGCCTGGTGCGGTGGTACCTTGATTTCGGATCGTTGGATTTTGACTGCTGCCCATTGTACCGATGGTGCTGATGGTGTGACCGTTTATTTGGGTGCCATTGACATCAAGGACGATCACGAAAGCGGCCAACAACGTATCTACACCTCCAAGAAGAACATCATTGTCCACGAACACTGGGAACCCACCACCTTGAGCAATGACATCTCCTTGATCAAGTTGCCCGTTGTTGTTGAATTCAATGAACGCATCCAACCCGCTGTTTTGCCTAAGATGGACGGTAAATACTCGACCTATGAAGGTGATATGGTTTGGGCTTCCGGCTGGGGTCGTGACAGTGATGAAGCCACCTCCGTTTCTCCCTTGTTGCGTTACATCGAAGTGCCCGTAATGAAGCAAAGTACCTGCAAAACCTACTACTTGGGTTCCGTTACCGATAAGATGATCTGCATCAGCACCAAGGGTGGTAAGTCTACCTGCAATGGTGATTCTGGCGGTCCCTTGGTATACAAGCACGATGGTGTCAACACTGTTATCGGTGCCACCTCCTTCGGTATTGCTTTGGGTTGTGAAAAGGGCTGGCCAGGTGTATTCACTCGTGTCACTTCCTACTTGGATTGGATCGAAGAGAATTCGGGTGTTGTCAACAAATAAATTATATTAATTTATTTGAAATAGAAAATAAAGAATTTAAAAAATATAAATTACAAAAATTTGATGTCAGGTTATGGGGGAATGGGTGACAGGATAGAAGTCGTTGACCAATGAAAAACGATGGATTTTTGTTTATAGGTATGCTTACATTCTAATGAGATTACTCAGAAAAGGATACCATTTGCTAGGAACATTTTAACAACTATAAAGAAAAAGGTTTACTTTGCTATCAACATTGGGCGCCATTTGCAAAATAGTTCATTATAACGAAACAGTTGCCCCAAATTGTGTAAAAATATTTTATTAGGTATTTTTGTGTGTTTAATTTGAAGAAAAATATCTAGAAATGGTAGACTCCACGTTGGGCGCCATTAAATATCATATAGATGTCTCTAAATTAAAAAAAGGTATATCCAATGATAGCACCGGTATTTTATCTCTTTATGGAGTATTTAGGCTTTATTTTATGATTCTGAAAAAAATTAGAAAAAATAATTTATTATAATATTAGATCCAACGTTGGGCGCCATACTATTATATAAATATTTTAAAATTCAAATATTATGTTATTAGACATGGCTCCACATTGAGTATCATGAAATGAGTTTATATTTTCATTAATGATTAGTACTGTGAAGACCCCAAGTTGGGCGCCATATTTTTTTTAATATAATTTTTTCAATCATTGGCTTCAATGCGTAATAACATTTATTTTTATAGATGTAGCTCTATAATAAAATACTTGATCATCAATCTTAAAAAACCTGTGTTCCGATCGCCTATCCATATTTTACAAACAAAGCCCATCATCCCACCATTGCCCATAAATAAACCAAATCAGACATTTAATTTTTCAAAATGTTCATATTTTTATTAAAAATTGATCGAATTCGGAAAATTCACCCACTTATTTATTGACAACACCCGACTTTTCGGCAATCCAATCCAAGTAGGAGGTGACACGTGTGAATACACCTGGCCAGCCCTTTTCACAACCCAAAGCAATGCCAAAGGAGGTGGCACCGATAACAGTGTTGACACCATCGTGTTTGTATACCAAGGGACCGCCCGAATCACCATTGCAAGTGGACTTACCATCCTTGCCACTAATGCAGATCATCTTCTCGGTGACAACACCCAAATAATAATTCCTGCAGGTACTTTGCTTCAACACGGGCACCTCAATGTAACGCAACAAGGGAGAAACGGTGGTGGCCTTGTCACTATCCTTACCCCAGCCAGAAGCCCAAACCATATCACCTTCATAGGTTGAATATTTACCATCCATTTTTGGCAAGGCAGCTGGTTGGATACGTTCAGTGAAGTCCACAACCACGGGTAATTTTATCAAGGCAATGTCATTGCTCAAAGTGCTGGGATCCCAATTTTCATGGACGACAAAATTAGATTTGGAGGTGTAGATGCGTTGTTGGCCCTTTTCATTGTCATTCTTAATGTCAATGGCGCCCAAATAAACGGTGGCACCATCCGCTCCATCGGCACAGTGGGCAGCAGTCAAAATCCAACGATCCGAAATCAAGGTACCACCGCACCAGGCACCAGAGTTACCGAAGACCAATTGCAAACCAACTTGGTAGGGGAATTGACCGGGCTTGGCCAATTCACCGTTGGTGATGCGACCCTCCAATTCTTCCAACGGCATAAGTGGTACCAGTGGCAGGCGGGGTTCAATGGGTGTGGCAGAGGCCACTGCCACCAACAGGCTAAAGGCTACAATGACTTTCATTGCCAATGTGTTTCTTGCTTTCTATTTTCGAGAGGAGAATTGACTGACTACTGTCTGTTTTGGGGCTGGTTTTAGAGGTTTATATAGTCCCAAAAGTGTTTTTGCTAAACGCATGGAAATCTCTTAAAATGCATTGCTGCAACTTTATCTTATCCAATAGTCAAAACATTTTATTTAGATTATTTAATTTTGTTTTCAAATACATATTTGTTAGGTATTCCTTCAGGTACTACAACTACCACTTCGATTGGTGGGTTGCATTAAAAAAATATTTTTGTTTTTCAACAAAACAGACTGAAGCTTCTAATATTTTCTTTGAAGTTCTTGAGATTAAGTATTTTTCTAATTTTCCATTGTCTTTTTTTTTGCAGAGTAACCGAAATGACGTTCGTTATTTGTTTGTCCCGAAAATTGTTTCAGCTGATAACAAAAATTGTGAAGGTGTATCGCATTGGCTTTTTAATTAAGGAAGACAATATATAACAATGGCAGCTCGTTAGTATATGGACTAAATCCCACGTTGGGCGCCACATTTTTTTTAATTTGTATTAATATATTGTTTTGATTTTTATTGAAATTTAAAAAAAAAATGATTTTGTCGTTCTTTTCATTCAAGAAGTGTAAATTCCAGCGCCTTGTCTCCTCACCTGGGAATGACGTACTCCTCATCTGCTGTACGACACCAATAACTAAGCAACCGGAATATGAATTGCGGTTGTTCGATTTGTCCGTTAGTATTCTTATAAGTATATTTTGAATGAATTTCCATTACTTGATTTTGTTGTGGACCCTCGTTGGGCGCCACTTGGCCAATTAGTGTGGATATCACGAGACACACGTTCCAACTTTCCAAAAAATGCCTGATTATTTTTTTTTAATTGTAATTAATGAATAATGTGGCTTACTTTTAGACCCCACCAAATTGGGCGTCATTCACGAAAACTTAAAAAAATCATTAACACACACAACATAACTATTTAATAATATGAAATAAATTGTTGTATGCATCGTAATAAAGCAATTATAATACTAAATACCAAATTGGGCGCCATCAAAAATATATGTTTAAATTATCAAAAAATTAACAACCAGGGGAAAAGTATTATATTTGATTATAGAATATATGTATATTATAACACTACATCGCAGGTTGGGCGCCACAACTTTTCATAAAAAATATTGTTTTTTTTGAAAACACTTATATTTATATTTCAAAAATTGAAAACTGGTTGGCCACTAGCTTTGTCTCCCTACCTGAAAACCTACTTTGTGCCCCCGAATTGGACGCCACATGGGACATGTTTCTTCTCCCCTTTGCAATTTAACAAATCGCCAATCATTCATTAGAAAAACATAGACAGTAGAAAATCCCAAATAAATTAAAACTGATTCCAATAACCGGCCCTCTAGATAACACACTTTATTTGCAAACTGAAATCTAATGACCAAAGATTGAATTCGGTTCCAAGAAGGCTGCGATTGGTCTACAAAAATTTTGAACGAAAATCATTTTGGATAAGATAAGAAAATAACAGAAATGCCTATAAAATCTCAACTCTGAAAGGTTGAAGACAGTAGCCAATTAGCATTGACAATGAAATCGTTCATCGCTCTAAGTTAATTTTTTTGCAAAAATTTAGGTGTCCTCTCATAAAATACTATTTTGATCTCCCAGGGAACTGATGAGGATCAGTGGCGAGATCCGAAACTATAGTCTTCTCTGCCTTACCCCTCGGCGGACAATGTCATACATTTCCCACTAATAAATATTTGTTTTTTTTTATAAAAACAACAAACTGGGGTTTCAGCCTGACTATTTTGCAAAAACAAAATACAAATGGTATCCCAAATAACCCGCCAACTCTACTGAAGTTGTAAACGAGGCACGGTCATACTGTTGGGTTTATTGCTTTAACTAGCAATACCAACAACAACGTTATGTGCATTCGTCACAAAGTGACGACACATAGCAGTGGAAAATGTATTGTAGTTGTCTGCAAATGCCTTGTTGACCACGAAGTAAGGCGCCAACGAAACGAACTTCTCATTGGGGTCGTATCGCTGGTAACGTAAGAACTTCGAATTGTCACAAGAGACATTTTGAGTTTGAAAGGTTATTTTGTAAAGAAGCAATAAATAGCTTCGGGGGAGAATATCCCAACAAAAAACTAAGTGAACTGATGAGGAGCAGTGGCGAGATCCGAAACTATAGTCTTCCCTGCCTATACCCCTCGGCGGACAATGCCATACATTCTCCACTGATAAATAGTTGTTTTTTTTATAAAAACGACAAACTGGGATTCAGCCTGACTATATTATTATGATATTTTTATTATTATTTCTACTATGACTTATCATTCCTTCATTTTTGTGGCTAATTCAGTGATAATTGACCACTGATTAGGGACGCCAGTAGATAGGCACGCGTTTTGCATAGCCAAAACAACTAGCAATGGCGGCGGGGCAAGTCTAAACCCATATAAGTAGAAGAGATAAGAGTCGTGCGCTCGAAACAAAAACATAACCAAACATAAATGCGATTTTAGATATCGACAGGTTAATTCTTCGGGACAAACAAGCAACAAACGTCATTTCGTGACTTTGCAAAAAAATGTCGAAAATAAATTGAAAATGAAGCTATCATTTAATCTCAAGAACCCAAAATGAACCAGTAAAGAAAGTAGTAAAGTCGGACGGGGCCGACTATATGATACCCTTCACCACTTTGGGTATATTCAACAGATGTAATATGAAATTGGATCCATAAACATGCCATTGTGCAATCGATAGTAAATTTTTCATTTGGTCAGATATAGAAGCTATATCTAAATCTGTACCGATTTTCAGGAAACTTAGCATACATCATTCTAGACCTACTTTATTACGCTGTGCCAAATTTCGTGCAAATCGAGAGATATATAGGAACTGTGGTGCACCATTTACATTAAATCGGACGAAAATATATATGGGAGCTATATCTAAATCTGAACCGATTTTCAGGAAACTTAACACACGTCATTCTAGACCTAATTTACTACGCTGTGCCAAATTTCGTGCAAATCGCAAGATATACAGGGACTTGGTGCACCATTTAAATTAAATCGGACGAAAATATATATGGGAGCTATATCTAAATCTGAACCGATTTTCAGGAAACTTAACACACGTCATTCTAGACCTAATTTATTACGCTGTGCCAAATTTCGTGCAAATCGCAAGATATACAGGGACTTGGTGCACCAACCCACCGCTTAGCCTGTAAATATTCTACCTATTAAGGTGACCTCGTTTTTGCTTCTGATTGTGGTAAGGTGACAAGGCCACCACCGTTTCTCCTGTGTTGCGTTACATTGAGATGCCCGTTTGGAAGCAAATTACCTGTAGAAATTATTTTATTATTTTGTTGGCGTTGTCACCGAGAAGATGATCTGCATCAGTGGTAGGGATGATAAGTCCACCTGCAATGGTGTTTCTGGCGATCCCTTGGTATACAAGCACGATGGTGTCAACACTGATTAATTGGAAGAATTGGAAATTGGTTTGCAGTTGGTCTTTGGTACTGGTCTTTGGTAAGTGGTACCTTGATCTTTGGATTTTGACTGGGCGCCATTGCCATTAAGGCCAACTTTGAGTAATGACATTTCCTTGATAAAATTGCCTGTGGCTGCTGAATCCAATGAACGTATCCAACCCACAACTTTGCCAAAGATGGACGGTGAAAATATTCTACCTATTAAGGTGACATCGTTTGGGGTAAGGGGTGTGACAAGGCCAACACTGTTTCTCCTGTGCTGGTGGTGCCACCTCCTGTAGTATTTCATTGGGTTCCGAAAAGGGCTGGCCTGGTGTATTCACTCAAGCCATTTCCTATTTCTATTGGACTGCCGAAAAATCCGGTGCAGTCAATAAATAAGTGGGTGAATTTTTGAAAAAAAAAAAAATTAGATTTTTTCGGGCCAAAGGGTTTGTGGGTTCGTGTATGCTACAAAATTTGTTTCAACATCCGTAGAAGATGGATAGACCCTTCAATACAGTTAAATATTGGGATGATCTTAAAGCAAGAAATTAACACTAATTTAAAAACGCCAATAGATTTCTAAACATATATATTTTGGAATCCTAAGCTAAGCATGGATTTCTGTATTATTTTGTATGCTACTAGTGGCTCTAGTCCTCCAGGTAACAGGAGACAAAGGTTTTTAAACTCCTTGAACTAAATAGAAGACACAGCTAGCTGTCAGATAAATATAAATAATTGCCATACAAATGTAAAATACTAATATTAAATAAATATGGCACCCAACCTGCTGCTTCGAATTGAGAAAGAAGCATATATTGTCCGAGGGGCTTTATATAATTTTTTACATTTATACAAATGTATTTGATGGCGCCCAACGTGCTCAGCGTCCAATTACTACGATACATTGAACAATTCATTATCCATAATATTTTGTATACTAATAATACCAATTATTAACTTCGGATCCAACAAAGTTCTTAGTTTTGGTAATATAAAAAATATATTTGTAGTAACGAGCAAGGTGGTGTCTAATGTAAATCAAATTTTTTACGCTGCATAATAAAATATTTAAAATTTTTTTTAAATATTAAATAATATTTTTATAGAATATTAATATTATTATCATTTGCATAAATTTGAAAAACTTTATGCAAATGGCGCCCAACGTATAGGGGTCTAAAAGTAAGAAATATTTTCTCCAAAAAAATTAATAAAAAAAACCTTTTTTATATTCGGGAGATTGGCCCTGTTGTCTACACTATTCGGCATGCGGCGCCCAACGCTCGTCCACAACAAAATCAATTTATTTTCATTGACATTCTGAATTTCCTTAACTAAATACCAAAGCACAGATTTCAAAACTGCACAACGATCTTATGGTTGTTTTATTGACAGGTACCAAGGTTTATTCATAAGCTTGACCGGCAGGCGAATTCTTGCCTTAGTATTATCCTGTTCTGACAGCAAGAAGTCAGAACAGGATAAAAATTCCAAATATCTTTCGAAAAAAACGTATTGATAAGATTGTGCATGTATATTTTGTTTCGAATAAACATATTTGTTGTTTACGTATTCCTCAAACTATAAATTTGACAGTCGATGAAGACTTTGAATTCACCTCCCTGATAACCTTATGAATAAACCTTGAATTAAACCGATTTTTTTCTGCAATTCTTCCTCCCTTAATTTATAAAATAAATACTCAAATTAATTTTATATTTTCATTAAATAAATAATTTATTTTTCTCTTCCGATTCTAGTGAGTATTCAATCAATATCATTTATTTATTGACAACACCCGATTTCTCTTCGATCCAATCCAAGTAGGAGGTGACACGAGTGAATACACCTGGCCAGCCCTTTTCGCAACCCAAAGCAATACCGAAGGAGGTGGCACCGATAACAGTGTTGACACCATCATGCTTGTATACCAAGGGACCGCCAGAGTCACCATTGCAGGTGGACTTACCGTCCTTGCCGCTGATGCAGATCATCTTTTCGGTAACCATACCCAAATAGTAGGTTTTGCATGTGCTTTGCTTCAACACAGGCACTTCGATGTAACGCAACAAAGGAGAGACGGAGGTGGCAGCATCACTGTCCTTACCCCAGCCAGAAGCCCAAACCATATCACCTTCATAGGTCGAGTATTTACCGTCCATCTTTGGCAAAGCGGCAGGTTGGATGCGTTCATTGAATTCAACAACAACGGGCAACTTGATCAGGGAGATGTCATTGCTCAAGGTGTTGGGATCCCAGTTTTCGTGGATGACAATGTTCGACTTGGAGGTGTAGATACGTTGTTGACCCTTCTCATTGTCGTCCTTGATGTCAATGGCGCCCAAGTAAACGGTAACACCCTGGGCACCATCAGTACAATGGGCAGCAGTCAGAATCCAACGATCGGAGATCAAGGTACCACCACACCAGGCATTACCCTGGGCGAAATTCAAACTCAAACCAACCTGATAGGGGAACTGGCCGGGCTTGGCCAATTCACCGTTGGTAATGCGTCCCTCCAATTCCTCCAAGGACATAATGGGCACCAAGGGGAGGCGCTGTTGCATTGGTGGCATAACGCCAGCCGAGGCAACGGCCACAAACAAACTTAGAGCGATGAACGATTTCATTGTCAATGCTAATTGACTACTGTCTTAACCGATTTCAAGGTGGGGTTTTTATAGGAATTGTTTTGTTTTGACCAACTAATTGGTAGAACAACAATACTACTTTTTTATCTTATCCAAAAGTTTTTAGATTTTTTGTTTTGCATTTTATTCCAAATTGTTTGCACCAATCGCAAGCTTCCTAAAACCGCATTCAATCGAAAATGTTTAGATTTCAGTTTCCAGATATGGGTCGTTATCTAAAGGGGCGGCTTTTCGAATTAGTTTTAATTTGTTTGGGATTTTCTTGTGTTTATGTTTTTCTAACAGATTGATGTAAAACAAATCCTGCACTTATTATTGGTGCGGAATTATACAATTTTAAGGGAGGAGGAACGCAATTTCATCCCATAGCTGATCATTATTATATTCATTTTTCATTTATCATGAAAATGTAGTAGATTTTTATCACATGAAAGACAATTGGGTGGATCACGTCTCACAAGTGTGATAGTCGTCTTGAAAGCGTTTCTTCAATATGAAATCCGATTGGTCGTATTTTCGTAGATTTCCAGGGGGTGTTTTCATAGAATACCAAAAGGCCTCCTTACAAAAAAAAAAAAAAAACTTACATATCACCTTATAAAAGGTCTATGGATCTTCTCGTGGAAGAAAATGTGGCCTTCTATGGAACTTCCTTCGTAGAAGACACTTGGGTGTTCTTCTCATAGAAGGTGAATTGACCTTCTTCTCATTTTAGACAAATGGTTCCTTTTCTCATAGAAAACAAAATAGGTCTTTTATAAGAACGCTGATAACATTAATCGTCAGAACCCATCGCATAGTTATGTTATCTATGTTTGTCAATTTTGCCATAAGCACGCACGTCCACCATAAATGCATTGACCAACATTTTGCGAATATTGGATCTACTTTCTAGAACAAATGGATAAGATAAAAGGAAACGTTGGTGTTGTTGAAATTCGTCATTTTAGCAAAACATAAAGTTTTGCTATAAAAACCCCAAGTCCGATGCACTGAAGACAGTAGTCAATTGGAATTGACAATGAAATCGTTCATCGCTCTAAGTTTGTTTGTGGCCGTTGCCTCGGCTGGCGTTATGCCACCACTGCAACAACGCCTCCCCTTGGTACCCATTATGTCCTTGGAGGAATTGGAGGGACGCATTACCAACGGTGAGTTGGCCAAGCCTGGCCAGTTCCCCTATCAGGTTGGTTTGAGTTTGAATTTCGCTCAGGGTAATGCCTGGTGTGGTGGTACCTTGATCTCCGATCGTTGGATTCTCACTGCTGCCCATTGTACTGATGGTGCCCAGGGTGTTACCGTTTACTTGGGCGCCATTGACATCAAGGACGACAATGAGAAGGGTCAACAACGTATCTACACCTCCAAGTCGAACATTGTCATCCACGAAAACTGGGATCCCAACACCTTGAGCAATGACATCTCCTTGATCAAATTGCCTGTTGTTGTTGAATTCAATGAACGCATCCAACCCGCCGCTTTGCCCAAGATGGACGGTAAATACTCGACCTATGAAGGTGATATGGTTTGGGCTTCTGGCTGGGGTAAGGACAGTGATGCTGCCACCTCCGTCTCTCCCTTTGTTGCGTTACATCGAAGTGCCCGTGTTGAAGCAAAGCACCTGCAAAACCTACTATTTGGGTATGGTTACCGAAAAGATGATCTGCATCAGCGGCAAGGATGGTAAGTCCACCTGCAATGGTGACTCTGGCGGTCCCTTGGTATACAAGCATGATGGTGTCAACACTGTTATCGGTGCCACCTCCTTCGGTATTGCTTTGGGTTGCGAAAAGGGCTGGCCAGGTGTATTCACTCGTGTCACCTCCTATTTGGACTGGATCGAAGAGAAATCGGGTGTTGTCAATAAATAAATGATATTGATTGAATACTAACTAGAATCGAAAGAGAAAAATAAATTATTTATTTAATGAAAATATAAAATTAATTTGTGTATTAATTTGATGAAATGCTGGCGGAAGGAAGGTAGAATATTCTGGGTTTCAAAGGAATCTGTCCATGGTTGTATTGGTATTTGTTGATGATTCTAGAAGAAGTACATAACGTGGACAATCGTCTCAATGTGTATGAAACACGTTGGGCGCCATTTGCATAAATTTAGAAAACATTGGTAAATTATTAAATTTTTATTATGGATAATATATTGTTTTATGAATCGTAATAAATTGTTTTATTAATTGGGCGCCATCGCCGACAACTATTTAAGTACCAAAAATTTTATTTTATTTAATTAGGTATTTCTTTAGACAACATGTCTATACTATGATACAGATCATCTTTTCGGTATTCTTTTCTAAATAATTGTATTATAATTCCATGCACCAAGTTGGGCGCCATATTCCTTTAATATTAAATGTTGTATATTATTATGGCTATTATTGATATTAATTAATAAACATTGATCTGATCCGCCTTTATTGTCCTCTATTTAAATCAAAGAGTTTCAAATCCCCCATATTCTGCTACTTTTATAGCAGGGAACAGCAGTAGCGCCCCAATTTTTATACCCTTCACCACACTGTGGTACAGGGTATTATGTCTTTGTGCATATGTTTGTAACAGGCAAAAATAATCGAGATAGACCCATGGTTTCTTTTGAGAATATGCTTAGAATCACTTTCTAAGTCGATTTATGCATGTCCGTCCGTCTGTCTGTCCGTCTCCTTGTTAAATTGTAAACAAAGTACAGGTAGCATTTATGATCCGAATTGGATGAAATTTGGCACAGCTCATTTGTTTGGCCCAAGGACAAACCCTATTGAAATTGAGAAAAATCGGTTCAGATTTAGATATAGCTCCCATATATATTTTAGTCCGATTTAAGGTAAATGGTGCACCAAAGTCTCTATATATCTTTCGATTTGCACGAAATTTGGCACAGCGTAATGAGTAAGGTCACGAATGATGTGTGCAAAGTTTCGCGGAAATCGGTTCAGATTTAGATATAGCTCCCATATATATGTTCGTCCGATTTTAGGTAAATGGTGCACCAAAGTGCCTATATATCTTTCGATTTGCACGAATTTTGGCATAGTGTACAGAATTAAGTCTAGAATGATGTGTGAAAAGTTTTGAGAAAATCAGTTCAGATTTAGATATGACTTCCATATATAGATTTGCCCGATTTTAAGTAAATAGTCCACGAAAGTCCTTGGAAATCTTTTGACTTGCACGAAATTTGGCACAGCGTAATGAATAAGGTCTAGAATGATGTTTGCCAAGTTTCGTGAAAATCGGTTCAAATTTAGATATAGCTCCCATATATATCTGCGTCCGATTTAAGGTTAATTGTGTACCAAAGTCCCTATATATCTTTCGATTTGCACGAAATTTGGCACAGCGTACTAAATTAAGTATAGAATGATGTGTGCAAAGTTTCTTGAAAATCGCTTCAGATTTAGATACAGCTCCCATATATAGCTTCGCCCGATTTTAGGTAAATAGTTCACTAAAGTCCCTGGAAATCTTTTGATGTGCACGAAATTCGGCACAGAGTTAAGAATAAGATCGAGAATAATGTCTGCCATGTTTCGTGAAAATCGGTTCAGATTTAGATATAGCTCCCATATGTACTTTCATCCGATTTAAGGTAATTGGTGCACCAAAGACCCTATATATCTTTCGATTTGCACGAATTTTTCCGCCAAACTTTTAAATTAGTATCTGGCAAGTTTCCCTGAAATCGTTTCAGATATAGATTTATAACAACACGCGTTGTCTGTTAGGATACATATGTTAAATATACCAAAAGTGGTGAAGGGTATCATATAGTCGGCCCAGTCCGACTTTACTACTTTCCTTACTGTTTTTTTTTATAAAATCCACGACTTTAGTTTAGGGTCCCACATTTTTTTTTTTAATTTCACAACTTTGGTTAAGGTTCTCGAAAAATATCAAAAATCTGCGCTATTGTTTCTCACTCGCCTTTGTTTAGGGACTCAATAAATGTTTTTAAAAAATTGACGGCTTATGTTAGGGATTCATCAAATATCATTTTCAAAAAATCAGGCCATCACATTTTTAGGGTCCCAAAAAATATTTTTAAATAATTCTCGCCTTTGCTTATTGGCCCAAAAACAATATTTTTGAATAATCCTCACCTTTGGTTAGGGACCCAGAAATATTTCGTTAAAAAAATCCATGACTTGAATTCCGAAAATTTCTCTTTTTTTGCAGAAAATATTCGTCTTTATTTATCGCCCCGAAAATCTTTCCTTAAACAAATTATTTTTTTAATTTAATTATTTTCTTTCTTTTTTAATTTTCTTTGATTATTTTCAGCAAACCCCATTTAATTATTAACCAAACCCGATTGTTCCTCAATCCAATCCAAATAGGCAGTGACACGAGTGAATACACCTGGCCAGCCCTTTTCACAACCCAAGACAATACCAAAGGAGGTGGCACCAATAACATAGTTGACATCACCATCCTTATAAACCAAGGGGCCACCGGAATCACCATTACAAGTGGACTTGCCATCCTTGCCACTGATACAGATCATCTTTTCGGTAACGGAACCCAAGTAGTAATTCTTACAAGTACTTTGCTTCAAAACGGGAACTTCAATGTAACGCAAAACTGGTGAAACACTGGTGGCAGCATCACTGTCACGACCCCAACCGGAGGCCCATACCAAATCACCTTCATATGTCGAATATTGGCCATTCTTCTTGGGCAATGTTGCTGGTTGGACACGTTCATTAAATTCCACAGATACCGGCAGCTTGATCAAGGAGATATCATTGCTCAAAGTACTGGGATCCCATTCGGCATGAACGATAATATTTTTCTTCGATGCATAAATCCTTTGTTGGCCCTTTTCGTTGTCATCCTTGATGTTAATGGCACCCAAATAAACGGTAACACCCTGGGCACCATCTGTGCAATGGGCAGCGGTTAGAACCCAACGATCCGACAACAAAGTGCCACCACACCAGGCATTGCCGTTACCGAAAGCCAAGCTCAGACCAACTTGATATGGAAATTGTCCTGCCTTAGCCAATTGGCCATTGGTAATGCGCCCATCAATTTCGCCAGCCGGCAAGAGAGGTAGTATGGGTAGACGTGGTTCAATGGGTGGCATAATGCCAGCCATTGCAACGGCCACAAATAAACTGAGAACTGCAATGGTTTGCATTTTTACGAAATCGTTTTCAAATCGGAACTGTTCGAAATTGCATAGAAGTGCAATGCTTTTTATAGGGAATTTTTTTGCAATATTTTTTGATTTACCATTGGGGTCATAAATCTTTTTGGGATTTTCTTTTGTAAAGGTATTACAGAGATTTGTTATCTATCCGCCGTTGTTATTGACCACTGGTATCCCCATTGTTATTTGTTGGGGGAAATGTTATCAATTGATTGCTCCTTATAATAGAAATTATCACGATGTAGTATCTGTTTAATTTCCGTTCAATATTTCATCAATGAAGTAAAACAAAATTAAAATTAAAAATGCGTGGCGTTGTTTTTTTAATATTTTCCAAGACCTTAATTTAGATGAGGATTTTTTTAAAAATATGTTCCAGTGTCAGGCATGCATTTTTTAAGTTTCAAGTTTTAAAAAATTTTTAAGGTATAAGTACAGGTGTGTAATTTTTAAAAATTTATTTTCAAGGTACACGCAAATGAACATTTTTTTTAAACCAGTGAGCGGAGCAGTATAGCCGGACAGGGGCGACCATACGATACCCTACACAACTACGACGGAGTTCTAACTTTCCGCGGATGTTTATTTCGAGCCTGGGCAATATTTCGTGCCCGATTAGAGGTCAACAGCACCTCTTCCATACACTGACATATTTTCCGAATATTTCTAATATTCAGTACAGCCCTTCTAATTACTTGTCCAGATTGCCTTCACCGTGGGTTGTATGGTGATGCACGGGTTATAACTGTGGTCTATAGATCGATTCGAAAAATACACAAAAAAAAATAAATTTTTAGGTCCACTTCATACGAAAATGATTATCTGATCATCAACGAAAATTATAGGTGTTGTCATTGACCATAACTTAAATCTCGTGGAAAATTTCAAAGCGATCAGCGCTATTTTTCCGCCCTCTAGTGTGGTTATGGCTTACTAAATAATATCTGAATACGTAAGCACCCGTAAATATTTAAGTGTAATTCCCGCATCCGAGAACATACGACAATGTAATTGGTATCAATTTAAAGGTCAATCACTCCTCTTGAATGTACTATCAACTGCTCGGCTATATGTTCTTCAGGGGTAAATCTATACGCTATAGAATATAAAATTTTGTAATTTTTCACACAAAAGTCAGGGTCCATTAGACCCCCTATATATTGACCGATCCTCATCAAAACAGCCATGCTTATTGTTTGGCTCGATCTCCTTATCCATGCAAAATTTCACGATGTTCGGGCAATAATTGCGGCCTCTGGAGCGACCAGAAAAACCGACAAAAATTTTGAATTTGATCCATTTCATACCCTAAATATTAACCGATCTTTACCAAAAACAATAGGGGTCTTCATTGGCCAGAACCCATCCTACATGCAAAATTTCGTGAAGATTGATCCATAACTGTGGCCTGTATCGTGTTAACAAACTATAATGGAAAGACGGACGATTTTACATTTTTTTGAACATTATTTATTTTCTCAGGAACTTCGAACTTCGCCGACCCACTTTTATTATTCCACATTTAACCACACTTATATTATATAATAAAAAAACCAGTAAGGAAAGCAGTAAAGTCGGACTGGGCCGACTATATGATACCCTTCACCAATTTGGGTATATTCTACATATGTATCCTAGCAGACGTCGCCTTTTTCAAAGGAAAATTGACATGAAATTGAACGAACTTACATATGTGCTCTATGTAAACCGACAATCTATGCTAAATTTTGTTAACATGAATAGGTCAAAATTATATATGGAAGCTATGCTATATCTATATCTGAACCAATTTCAAGGAAACGTCTAAGATATTAATTTATATTAACTTCAGTACATTGTATCAATCGGCCTAGCTATGAGTCTATAGTGCACCATTTACTTAACATCGGACAAAAATATATATAGGAGGTGTATGTAGTAAATCTGAACCGAAACGAAACTTTGCACACGTCCTTCTATACATAATTTAGTACAATCTACCAAAATCGAAAGATATATGGGGACTTTGCTACACCATTTACATAAAATCGGACGAAAATATATATGGGAGCTATATCTAAATCTGAACCGATTTTCACGAAACTTAGCACACGTCATTCTACACTTAATTAAGTACGCTATGCCTAAATTTGTTTGATGTACCATTAGGGAGTTTGATGTACCATTTACATAAAATCGGACGAATATATATATATATATATATATATGGGAGCTATATCTAAATATGAACCGATTTTCACGAAACTTAGCACCCATAATTCTAGATTTAATTCAGTACGCTATGCCAAAAATCGTGCAAATCGAAGGATCTTTAGGGACTTTGGTGCATTATTTAATCGGACGAAACTATATATGGGAGCTATATCTAAATCTGAACCGATTTTCACGAAACTTCGCACACGTCATTCCAGACTTAATTTAGTACACTATGCCAAAATTCCTGCAAATCTAATGATTTTCAGGGACTTTGGTGTACCATTTACCTAAAATCGAACGAACTATATATGGGAGATATATCAAAATCTGAACCGATTTTCACGAAACTTAGCACACATCATTATAGACATATTTCAGTCCGCTATGCCAAAATTCGTACAAATCGAATAATTTTCAAGAAATTTGGGGCACCATTTACCTAAAATCTGACAAAAATATATATGGGAGCTATATCTAAATCTGAACCGATTTTCTACAATTTCAATAGGGTTCGTCCTTGGGCCAAATAAGTGACTTGTGCCAAAATGTGTGACCTGTATTTTGTTTACAATTTAGCATCAACAGACGGACATGCATAAATCGACTTAGAAAGTGATTCTATGCATATTCTCAAAAGGAAGCATGGGTCTATCTCGATTCCTTTGGCCTCTTACAAACATATGCACAAAGACAGTGTGGTGAAGAGTATAACAACAACAAAAATTCGCAACCCTACACTTATATAAAGACACAACTATATATATATATATATTTTATTTTTGAAATTTTCCAAATTCTATTTGATAATACACCGACATTGTCTAATCAAAATCTGTGTTTGTGTGTGTGTGTATAGTGTGGGTTTGAGACGCTCGCACGTCTACACTTTTTTTCAGTTCAGACATATTTTTAAAACAAAAAATGCAATTGAAAATCTAATAAAAATACAAAAACAAACAGTAGTCGACTATTATTAACAGATAAGCTGCGTATTGAATCAGATTCTTTTTATTTCTAAAATTATAAACAAATCAAAACGTAAGCAGGCACCACTTCAAAATGTTGCCAATATAAACTGATATTGCTTGTCAAAACTCTTATGACTACATCAAATATTAGGGTCATAAAAAACAACAAATAACAATAATCAAATAATCTATAAGAGATAATTCGTAGAAATTGTAAGATTTCAAAATTCACGACTTCAATTAGACCTTGCAAAAATATTACTAAAAATTCAGTAGTGAAACTTTGAGAAAAGATTTTTAAAATAATGACAAACCTGTAGTTCGGTCGAAGTTTAAGAAAAATTTATTAAATCACGCTTAATGGTAAAATTTAATAAATTTTCAAAAAGCGCCTTGAATTTGGCCCTTGCAAAAATATTAAAAAATATTTTGCCTGTAGTGAGGAAATAAAAAAAGAAAACATTACAAATTCTACGCCTTTATTAGTCCTTAAATATTTCGACTTTAAAAAAATATATCTTTTTTAACCGACTACTGTAAATAGAGCTTGAAAAATAATGAAAAATGGTACTTAAATAAACTTAGGAATATTTGTCGGAAAAAGTGCCTGCAGATAATCAAGCACTTGAGCAAATAAAAAAAATGTCTTTAAAGATATTGCTTTGCAAAACAATTTTTACAAACTTTTTAAAATTATACTGATTGTAATCGTATGTTATTTGGATGATGATAATATTGAATCGGTGACGTATTAGTTGTGAATGCCAAATCATCAACATACCGTTATTAACTACTGTGCACTTAAAAGTGTTATATTAGAGTTTGTGTGTGGGCACATAGTGGTCTCCTAAAAGTATGCTATGTAAAAAACTGTATTTTAATTGTACCAATTATATTCAAGTGGTTCAATTTCCGCAAACATAATTTTAAAACCAGCAGTAATAAAGTCTGGGACGACTATATGATACCCTTCACCACTTTGGTTATATTCTATATATGTATCCTAACAGACGTCATCTTTTCGAAGGAATACTAATTTCATTACGTTGTGTCAATCAATTTACATTAAATAGGACGAAAATTTATATGGGAGCTATAACTAAATCTGAACCGATTTTCACGAAACTTAGCACACATCATTCTCGACCTAATTCAGTACCCTATGCCAAATTTCGTGTAAATCGAAAGTTATTAGGAACTTTGGTGCCCGATTTACCTTAAATCGGACGAAACTATATATGTGAGCTATATCTAAATCTGAACCGATTTTCTCGAAACTTAACACATGTTATTCAAGACTCAATTCAGAACACTATACAAAATTTTGTGCAAATCGAAATTTATATAGGGACTTTGGTGCACAATTTACATAAAATCGGACGAGAATATATATGGGAGCCATATCTAAATCTGAACCGATTTCCACGAAAATTAACACACATCATTCCCAACCCAATTCAGTGCGCTATACAAAATTTCGTGCAAATCGAAAGATATATAGCGACATTGGTGACCCATTTACCTTAAATCGGACGAAAATATATATGTGAGCTATATCTAAATCTGAACCGATTTTCTCGAAACTTAACACACGTTATTTAAGACTCAATTCAGAACACTATACAAAATTCCGTGCAAATCGAAAGTTATATAGGGACTTTGCGGCACCATTTACATAAAATCACGACTACTATATGTAAATTAGCACACATCATTCTGGACTTAATTCAGGAAGCTATACCAAAATTCGTGCAAATCGAAAGATATGTAAGAACTTTGGTGCCCCATTTACCTTAAATCGGAAAAAATATATATGGGAGCTATATCTAAATCTGACCCGATTTTCTGCAATTTCAATAGGGGTCGTCCCTGGGCCAAATAAGTGACTTGTGAAAAATTGCATTCAAATCGGATCATAAATGCGACCTGTACTTCGTTTACAATTTAACATCTAGCTTATTCTTTGGCCCGATTCCCTTCTCTATGTAAAATCTCGCGATGTTCGGGCCATAATTGCGGTATCTGGTCATAATTGCGACCAAGCGATCGGGCCATAATTGCGACCAGAAAATACGAAAAAAAGTATTTGGTTCATTTCATCCCCTAAATATTAACCCATCTTTACCAAAAACAATAGTGGTCTTCATTGGCCAGAACCCATCCTATATGCAAAATTTCGTGAAGATTGGTCCATAACTGCGGCCTGTATCGTGTTTACAAATTATAATGGACAGCCGGACGGACGGACACACATGTCTATATCTACTCAAATAGTCAAGATATGACGATCGGTACACTTAAAGGTGGGTCTAGGGCCAATATTTCGCGGCATTACAAACTCTTGAGGCTGCACTAAGCTATAATACCCTAACAACATAGTTGTGTAGGTTATAAAAATACACACATTTTAAAATTTATTAAAAAAATAATTTATAAAAATCCACGCCCTATAAAAATACTATATATACCATGATTTTAATTTTTTTTTTTTAAATTAGACTAAAATATATAGTATTATATGCATTTTATTTCTTAAAAAGATTTTTTTTAATCAACTTATATTTTTAACAAAAAACACTTAATTTTTTATTTTTTTTTTTACAAAAAAGTTTAATTTTTTCGCAAGGTAAGTGTTCAAGTGACCAGCACTTTTGTTTAAACAATTTCAAAAAATTTAATATAAATTCCAAAAAAAATTGAGAGATTTGCTGTTCGCTTTAACGTATTTTTTTTAAACTGAGATTATATAAAGAACCTGTTTTTTGTTAACTACATAAAACCCACCTGGGGCTTTAACAGAACTGAAATAATTTCTAAAATATTACAAATTAAATTTTGATTTTCAAAAAATTCCCAGAATTTTTGCAAACGTTTCCTTTCATATAAAGAACCAGCTTTTTTGTTAACTACATAAAACCCGCCTGGGGTTCAACAGAACTGAAATAATTTCTAAAATATTACAAATTAAATTTTGATTTTCAAAAATTTCCCAGATTTTTTGCTAACATTTCCTTTCAAATGGTGTTTCATGTTTTTTTTTTTCTTTTAAAAATTCCCCACCCCTGATATCACATAAATCCATTCCAAATACGATGTCAATCGTGTAAAGACAGCCGGATATTCCTTTGTACAGCCAGAAGATTTACCAAACGAAGTTAGACCAATTTGTATCAGGCCCTGGAGATTATCATAGATAACCAATGGACCACCGCTATCACCACTACATGTTGATTGGCCGCCGGTGGTGTCAATGCAAATATTACTGGGACGCACAGAACTTCCATAGACAAATTGGCATTCTTCATTGGTCAGGGTATAACGAATTATGTATTTCAAAAAAGGGGAGATATTTGAAGATACTGAAAAAATAAAACCAAAAACCAATGAAAATCTTTCTATTACATTTCCATGTTTTCTGACGACTTACCATCATTTTCACGACCCCAACCCGAAGTAACAGCCTCTCTATATTCATAGGCCGGATGAAAGGAAAATAGTCGGGGCAATGTTATGGGATATATGGCATCACTGAATGTCACCCTCGAGGGTAGACGCAGCAGGGCAATATCATTTTCCAATGGAGATGATTTGAAATGTTCATGGATGTGAATGTCGGCCAGCGATATCCGATATGTCTGCTTGGGTTGTAGGCGGTGTACCGACCCTAAATATACTATAACACCCGTGATGCTGAAAAAAAATTATTGAAAACATTTATTAAAAATAAAATCCATGCATTGGGAAAATATTTAAAAAAAAAAAAAAAATCCACCCCTTAAAAAATATTTAAAAAATCCACTCCTTAAAAATATTTACTTCAACACTTGAAAAATAAAATCCACGCATTGGGAAAATATTTAAAAAAAATCCACTCCTTAAAAAATATTTAAAAAATCCACTCCTTAAAAATATTTACTTCAACACTTGAAAAAATGTTTATTTTTTAATTCCAAGGCTATATACTAAAAAATAGTTTTAAAAAATACTAGCCTATGGATATGCTAGAAGTTGAAAAAATATTTTTTTTTAACTGGAAGTTGAAAAAATATTAAAACTTACCCATGAACACAATGACCCGCAGTCAATATCCATTGATTTGATATCAAACTACCACCACACCATGTAAATTTTCCCGTCGTTGTTTCAATATTCAATCCAGCCTGATAGGGAAATTGATTTTCGTCTGCCAAATTACCGCCGGAAATGCGACCATTGATCTGCCGGCCTTCATCTACGAATGAGGCATGATCCGCCGTAACTTCAAATGGATATCCATAGATCATCGGGCAGATACAACATAATCCGATTATCAACAAAACTTGTAATATTGACATGGTTCCCCACTTTTTGATGTAGACGGAACTAACTACCAGCGTTAGATTTTGTCTATTTGACAACAATGCCTTGAATTGAACTTAAAAACTAACCTCTTGCCGACGCGTTCTACTTATTTTTATACATAAAACATATGTACATACTTAGGTATGTATATGTAAGTATGTATGTTCGTTATTGAAAGACTCCTCTCAAAGATAGCCCAAAAAATTGGCGTAGTCCGAATTGTTGGTACTGCCCTCCCACCATCAAAATCACCGAATTCTATGGGTGCCGTCTTTCTTTCTACATTTCGATCGAAATCTCTGCATAAAACGATAATGTCCAATTCACATTCTTCATATGTATCTATGTGTGTATGTATGTACTCAAGAGTTTTAGAATATAATCAACTAATGTACAACCAATAGAAAGTCAGTTATTGCTGTTATTGTTATTGGAACATGACAATTATCATTTAAACAAATTTTGATTGCGATTACTTTTTTTCTAGTTCAGCGTAATGGGAAAATACGGGAGTTATCTCGACGCCATTCATAAACGCTTGACAAAGAAAGCTTTTTAATCATTTATCAAATTTAGATACAATTCCTTTTTTTGGGGAGGCTTCAAGCCTTTTTTAAACACATTTTTTAAACGAGGAGTGTTTAATTTTTTCTTAATTTTTTTTAATAATTTCCATAATCATGGATTAAAAAAAAATATATATATATAAGCGCAATTTTTCGTGTGTTTGTTTCTCAAAAATATATGTATATAAAATTTGTATAAGCCTGTATTTAAAAACAGTTTTTTCCAAACATCTGTTGCCTTCCATACATGATTACCCCCAAGGGGTTTCCATCCATTCTTATCAGTACGTCAAAGGCTTTCTGCAATTTTTCCACAAATTCGGCAAATCTTCTAAATATTTTCAAATACTTCAAATGGTTGTATTGTTCAGAGTATAAGCTCATTATCATTATCACAATGTATTTGCGTATGCGTTTTTTTAATTTATAAAAAGATAATCTTTTGATAGGAACATGATATTATATTTTTCAATATTCTGGACGCCAATTAATATTTTCTAACAACAAAATTAAATAGCAGCATATATTGTGGGAGCCGATTAGCCTTGACGTGTGCGTACAATTTGATAAAGCAATTAGGGTTATCGTTTAGGGCATGACCAAAGCTATGGCATTTCTTGTGGGAATTTTTCCAAAGGATAGTTTTATGAAGGCCTTTATCCTTCGTTTACTTTTTTTGTAATAAAAAAACACATCATTTGATTTTTAGTTATAGTTGTTTGTTTGAAATTGTCAAATAATTTATTTCTCTATATAGTTATTGCGTCTGCATTTTTATTTTGTTTTTTTATAATTATAAACATAGTATTTAAAAATAATGATTATACAAAAGGAAAACAAGAATAGAAGGGGAAACAGGCAAAATAAATAAGTACAATTTTGTTGGTTTGTTTGTTTTTGTTTAGTTTTGTTTTGTTTTGTTTTTGGAAAAAGGCCACGACTTAATTACGCGTCTATTGTGTATTTCATTTTAGTCTTCGTTGTATGATAATGGTTGTTTCTTTTTGTTGTTGTTGTTGTATTTTTGTTCCGAAAGAAATATTGGTAGTAGTAGACTGCAACTTTTTTATATGGACATTGGCGATGTTGTTATTATTTGTTTTTGTTTGCAAGAAGAATTGCCTTGATTTGTTTTCAGTTATTTTATATAAATATATATAGGAATAATGATTGTCGCCATTGGCCCACCATTGGAGCGACACCATCACTGTGTTTTTAATGGATTTTTTGTTTTGTGTTTGATTGTGTGAACACCGAAAGAATTTTTTAATCGACACCGGCAAAACCCTGACTGCCTTCAATGGCTTTGATTAGTTTATCCTTTAATTGTAAATAACCCTCATAGGGTGGTAAATCTAAACGATTAAAGCTGTAATAAAAAACAAAATTAATTAAAACCCAAAAAAAAAAACATTTCTCCATTGTCCTTACCATGTATGCGCCCTGGGATAGTTGTTGGGTGTACCCCACTTTTCAATGGTAAACATTTGTGGCCCATTTGACCCGTACAATTCCTTGAAACCATTCATGGGAACACGCGATGTGCCCGTTACAAATTGCAACAAACGCGAACGCATTTCATTGGGGAATGAGAGAACGGCACGCCAGAACCATTGAATAATTATGTGATTCTGATGATAGTCACCCTTGTACAGGGTGTTCTCCCGCCAATCCTTAACATCAATGTTCTGTATGCCGCACATCAACAATTCCAGTTCATGTTCATCAAAGATTTTAATTAAATTCAGGGGAATTATTGAACCAAAGCCCTGCAAGAAGGCTGACATTTGTTCCTTGACACGGGCCACAAAGCGCCACTCGATCACCAGCTTAATATATTCATCTTTATTTTCATCGGTGACCTCAATATTGGCCCCACCCGGTTTCAATTCATGTTGACTCTTCTGACCGAATGTGTCTTCATCCACACAGAATGTCAGCTCCAGTTGGCGGGGATCATTCTCCTTAATCCACATTAGGGAATTATAATATTCCGTATCTACTGACTCCATATCCTTGAGATCAATAGGTTTCTCCAACATCATTTTATAGAAGGGACGTATAAAGAAGGCATCCAATAGTTTACCATGATACACAGCCATACCGGCAATGCGACCAATGAATCTATGCGGGGTGGAAGAGGGACAAAAAGAAATCGATTAAAAATTAAATGTTTTTTTTTTTTGAATTTTTGAATAACTCACTTGAAATAGTGCAAATGATCCTCATTACATAGACCACTGCCATTATTGATTTGCAGAGTATAATTGTCCATGGCTGAGTACTCGAATAGACCATAGTAGGGATTGAACATTTCTTTGGATAACAAATAGAACCATTCTCTGGCCAAACCACCATAATCTGGAAAATAAAAACATATTATTAGAAGTACATAAAAAATAGCAATAAAAAATTATAAATTTAAGAAAATTATATTATATAATCAAAATATTTATTTTTTTTTAAAAAATATAAATATATCAATATATAATTAAATTATAAAAATATATATTAAAAAATACATTAAATTATAAATAAAAGAAATAAAAAATGCCTAATTTTAAAATTTATTAAAAAATAATAAACCTAATAAAAAAAATTATGTAATTTAAAGAAATAGATAAATATAAGCGAAAATTTTCAAAAAATATTTTTTGTTGTAAACAATTTACATATGTTTTTTTGTGAATGTTGTAAATATTGTTACAATTATTATATATATGAATGGGCTTTTTTAATTATTTTTCTGAAGACTTTTTTGAATTAAATTTTTATAAAAGTATTAACATTGTTTTTTTTTAATATTAAAAAAATCCTAGTCTATTAATTTTTTCAAATATCTATGTCTCACATTTGTCATTCCTTCACTTACCCAAACCCGTTTCTCCTTCAAATTCCACCCATAATTTGGTTTTCAATAAATCCGTTTTGGTTACTTGGCTGATAATTCTATAAGAATCTTCTAATATTGATGTACGACGAACACGAATTTCAAATTTGTTTGGTACATTTGTCTGAAAAATAACATTTCAATTATGAGTATATAAATTAGTCTTCAAATTATTTTTCAAACTTACAGGTCTCCTAAGATGATTCTTAAAGTATTCATATTTTTGTTTGTAATCCCTGGAATAGGGTACAGCTTGACCAGCAATGTTGGGATTTGAAAGACGGGGATCTTCCCATTGTGTTGTTCTGGTATCTGAAAATAAAAGAAGACATTTTTTTAGTAATAACTAAATATCATTATATGCAAAGATTTCAAAAACCCACTATGATCGATATAAAATACACGACCATCGGTATGTACACGTTCCTCCCAGCCTTCGGGTAGTGGTCCCAAATCATCTTCGACACGTCGTGTTTGATTTGGCATTGGACTGGCCCGACCATTACGTGGATCTATCCATGTTGTACGCCTGGAGGCATGATCTATAAAGAAGGTACGACCATTGGGTGCCACCTGCATGGACCATCGTGGCGGCAAAGGCTCTTCATCTGTATTGGAAGCAGCCTAGAAATTAGAACAAAAATAATCTTTTGGTATATTTTCTAAGTTAGCAAATTTCAAAATTTAAAATCCATACCGGTTCTGTTGTAGCTGCATTATTGTCCTCAACGGAATTTCGTCGTGTCGATGATGCCGACGTTTGTGAACGATTTCCACTATCTGTTTGATCGCCATCTTCATTCTGCTGGTGGTGAAATGTAAAAAAATATGTATAAAAAAATATTTAAAATTAAACTGAGCAAGATTTAGCGGATCTATATTAGGCATTCATTTGTAGCAATAGGTCAGTAGCACAACACTTTTATTTTCAACAATGTAGACACAACAACAGTAAAAAAAAACTACCATCCACCAAATGTGGTACCACACAGATGGCAAAATTGTAGTACATGTTTAAAATGGTTCCTAAGGTATGGGACTATGTAGACAAACTATTTTGATATTGTTTTCAAAATTTCAACTTCGTCTCTATAGTCGTGTTGAAAAGTGTCAATACATGATTTTTTAGAAACATGTTCTTTCGACCAAATGCAAATACAACTTTTTTATCCAATAATTAAGGGACGCAGGACAAATCTACTACACTACAAGACTACACAAGACTTTTCATGTATCTATGAGATGTGTGCAATAATTTTTAGAAATTTGTTAAAAAAATAGTGCAAAATGTTGTTATGAGATCATATGAAAAAGAGATCAATATACTCCATATTTGTTAATTTTTTTTTTTTTTAATTTATTTCTTAAGCCAGACTCATTATAAACTTAAAACATCCTACCCATGTCGTTACTTGGAAAAATATATTAAAAAATTGCGGCACATGTCTGAACTGGAAAAAATATTTAAAAATCCTCACCCATGGCGTTAGTTGAAAAAATATATTTTAAACACATGTTTTTTGTCTATTATTAAGAGATTGTTGTTGTTTTGTCTATTATAAATAGATTTTTTGATTAAGATTAAGAGATTTTGAAAAAATCAAACCCAGTTTTGTTTGAATTAAAATAAATTACTATACAAATACCATTCTGTAATCAATGAAAAATTGCATGTCAAAAGGGCAGACTTGGATTATTTGGTGTACCATTTGTATGAAATCGAGTTAAATTATGTATGGGAGCTATATATAAATACATGGACCTGATTGAGCAACCGTTGCATACACCATTCGTTTTTTGTTATCACTCTAAATTCAATTTAATACCCTCTGCCAAATTTCGTGTAAATCAAACAAACATAGGCCATTCGGTGCAACATTTACATAAAATCGAACGAAAATATATATAAGATCTATATCAAAATCTGAACCGATTTCAACACATAAATTTTTCCTCTATTGCATTCGCTGCGCAAAATTTTGTCTCAATCGAACAAATATTGGGAGTTTGGTGCATCATTCACAAAAAACGGACGAAGCTATATATGGGAGCTTTATCTAAATCTGCACCGATTCCAACAAAACTTCGCTTACATCGATCTGGACCTAATTCAGTACTCTGTGCAGAATTTTGTGCAAATCGGACAAATATTGGGAGTTTGGTGTATCATTCACAAAAAATCGGACGAAACTATATATGGGAGCTATATCGAAATCTGAACCGATTTTAACAAAACTTCGCAGATATCAGTCTGGACCTAATTCAGTGCTCTGTGCAGAATTTGGTCCCAATCGGACAAATATTAGGAGTTTAGTGTATCATTCACAAAAAATCGGACGAAACTATATATGGGAGCTATATCGAAATCTGAACCGATTTTAACAAAACTTCGCAGACAGCAATCTGAACATGATTCAGTACTCTGTGCAGAATTTTGTCCAAATCGGACAAATAGTGGGAGTTTGGTGTATCATTCACAAAAAAAAACGGACGAAACTATATATGGGAGCTATATCTAAATCTGCACCGATTCTAACAAAAGTTCGCTTACATCGATCTGGACCAATATTGGGAGTTGGGTGCATCATTCACAAAAAATCGGACGAAACTATATATGGGAGCTATATCGAAATCTGAACCGATTTTAACAAAACTTCGCAGATATCAGTCTGGACCTAATTCAGTGCTCTGTGCAAATTTCATTCAAATCGGACAAATATTAGGAGTTTAGTGTATCATTCACAAAAAATCGGACGATACTATATATGGGAGTTATATCTAAATCTGAACCGATTCCAACAATATTTCGCATACATAAGTATGGACCTGATTCAGTGCGCTGTACAAAGACATAATACCCTGTATCTGTTATACAGTGGTGAAGGGTATAAAAAAACACTGCAAATAATATAAGTTAAAAACATTATTAAAAAATTCAGACCTAAGTCTTTGTCTTTACTTAAAAAAAATATTTTTTATGACATTTGTAAATTTAATAACCTGTTATTTGTAAAATTATTAAAAAAAAACAAGTCTAATTTGTTACTCGAATAAAGTTAAAAATCAACCCTTATCTGTTACTTGAAATATTTCTAAAAAACACAACAACACACTTTGAATAAAATATAAAATCCACACACTGAAAAAAAGTATTTTTGAAAAATCCGCTAATAGTTTGTAAATTAAAAAAAAATCCACGCCTAATTTGTAGTTTGAAAAATTACTTAACAAAAACAACGCCTTATTTATTTATCAAAAAAAAAAATTAAAAAATCTCAACCCAATTTGTTACATGATTTTGTTATATGAGTAAAAGGTCTGAAAATTCTATATCCCATTCAAAATTTCCAGAGGTTAATTGTAAATTGTTTTTTTTTTATGATATTAAAGAAACATTTTAATGAAATACACAGAGAGAGAGTTTTATAAAACAAAATGACAAGGACAGACTCTTTCGTATTTTTTTTAAACCACAACGAAAAACGTAAACGAACAGAAACATTTTCAATACCATTCCGTTTAGTAAAGTGGTGTCGAAAATGAGAAATACTTCACACAGATATACTCATCAAATATTACGAACCGATAAATGCCTAAAAGTTTGCCCGGAATTATTACGATTACGTAAATTTTCCAATGCCAGGCGAGATAGAGGATTTCCATTTTGGCCCAATCTAATTGAAAAATTGTTTTTTTATTTAAATATCACAGTTAAATTGCATATAAAATATTGCACATATTTTACACTATTCACATAAAAAAACCAAGTAATTCACAATAACAATACTTGGAGAGCATACCAACTTTTGGTGACGGATATAAGAAATATTTTATATCGTAATACAAATTATTCAACAAAAATTTAAAAATTCGAAATTGTGTGGAAGAAATTTAAAATGACGATTTTTTTAATTTCGATTTGGTTCTTATATCCGCCTCATTATTATTAATTTAATTTTCTTAAAATTCTTCTTTATATAGAGATCGAATTTAAAAAAAAATCAATACGAATTCATAGAAGCCAACCTGTTACGATCCATTGTATTATCGTGATCGTTTATTTGACGCACCGGCCTTAAATCATTGAGTAAAGATGTTACAGAAGTTTCAAGCCGATTTGTTGGATGTCGCAGGGAATTGTATACAAATCTAGGGGAAATCGAAATTTTGTACCTTCGCCGTTATTAAATATGGAAATTAATAAAACAAAGTTTTCCTTTTCAAAACGGCGACTATTCACAACACAGCAGATAATCAAATAGGGTCGTATGTATACTCCCTCCAACGTGAAGAAAAAAAAAAACATTTTAGAAAAGCTTCGGAAGGAATTCTATATTGTTGTTGTTCTTATAGAAGAAAAGGCTTTTAGAAGACTCTTCTGTCTATAGAAGAGGTTTAGTATTTGACTTGATTTTTTTCACATCCAAACATTGTAAAAAGAATATTTCAAAAAATTCAGATTTAAAAAAATATTTTTAAAATTTCACGATCTAAAAAAATATTGTCCAGGTCTTAAAAAAATATTTTTAAAAAATTCTCTATTTAAAAAATATTTTTAAGAAATCCATGCCTTGAAAATTGATTTTAAAAAAATTCATGCCATGAAAATTGATTTTTAAAAAATCCATGCCTTAAAAATGGATTTTTAAAAAATTCATGCATTGAAAATTGATTTTTAAAAAATCCACGCCTTCAAAAAATATTTAAAAAAGAATTAACGCCATAAAAATTAAAGGTTTTAAAAAATATATGCCTTGAATTTTTTAAATGTATGATGTGAAAAAATAATTAAAAATCCACGCCATAAACATGTTAGAAGATCCATAAAGGAGACCTTCTAATCCTCTTTCCAATAGAAGACCTTCCTTCCAAAGCTTTCTATGAGAATATTTTTTATTCAAAACCATTCTGTGATGGAAGCTCAACAAATGGTTAATGGTGAAATTTAGAATTGATTTTCTATGTAAGCAGCTAGCTATGTGTTGTGAATAATTTCCATGTGAATAGTGTAAAATATGGCGGTTCAACAACCTGATGTGATGATCTTCCGGCGCTGAATCATCAAGAGTAGCATTGCCATCATCAATTATATGATTATCATTACTTTGATGAATGGGACAGGATGTGGCGGAGGAGGTGGAGCTTGTGGTGTTGGAATCATTGCTATTTGGTGTTGTACTACTATTATTTGTTGTTGTATTATCATCTGTACTACTTGATTGGCTTATGGTATCCTATAAATATCAAAAACATAAAATAAAAATTGAAATATTTTCTAGCAATACCCAAAATAAAAAAAAAAACAAAAGCAAATTAGCAAAGGAGAAATGCATTTTTGAAGTTTAACCCAATCACAACATACAAAGATACGATCCAGATGTAAATTTTTATCGAGTATATCATTGTTATGCGATGATGATGCTGCCCCCCTACGACTGTGACTGTTGCGATGATATTGTTGACAAGTCATTACGTTTGTTTGCTTGTTGTTATCGTTATCGTTATTATTAGTATTTTCCGATGATTCCAAACCATCATCATCTGAACTATAATGCACGGTACCGCATTCGCAACAAATTTCAATATCGGCGGCGGCATCACTACTACTACCACCACTTTCATTGCTCGTACTACTTTCGGTGCTTAACGAACTACATAGGAATGTACTGAAACGTTGTACATTTGTATCGGAAATACTGCCACCATGGTTTTGTGTATTCACTGCTGATGGACAATCATCACGATTGTTACTAACATTGATTCGATTATTACCAAACTGATATAGAAAACCAAAAAAACAAGACACATAATTGTAATAAATATTAAATAAACATGTAAATATATGAATTTTGGAAATAATTAATTTACCACTTCAGCTACTGTTTTCAAAGGAAAAATCAGCTACATTAAGTAGAAAGTTCTCATAAAGACGTTTTAATGTGAGGCCCTTACGAATTGAAATTTGTTCATCCCTAACATTGTTCATTACTAACGTTGATTCGATTATTACCAAACTGATATAGAAAACCAAAAAAACAAGACACATAATTGTAATAAATATTAAATAAACATGTAAATATATGAATTTTGGAAATAATTAATTTACCACTTCAGCTACTGTTTTCAAAGGAAAAATCAGCTACATTAAGTAGAAAGTTCTCATAAGGACATTTTAATGTGAGGCCCTTACGAATTGAAATTTGTTCATCCCTAACCCCGTTACGAAATTTATACCATAATCAATAAATGTAAATAACGTTCGATACAAATTCTCTTTCATGATAAAGGTAATATCCTCTTCCTCCTGTTATTCTCACACAGATATTGGTTTCTTTGGATACTTACGTTTGAACGATTTGTCTCTGAATCATCCACACTAATGTGAAATCGTCTTTGGAAATCTGAAGCTGCTGCTTCCATATTTATGTTAGCATGATTGGTATTTAAACTGCAAACAAATTAAATAATTAAAAAATAATTTTAAAATATACAATTTTTAAAAAATAGTTATATTTTTTATTTCTATGTGTTAAAAAAAACTCATCTAAATGATTTGTTTTTAAAAAAATTCGCGGTCACGATTTTGTGTTTTTTAAATCCAAGCCAATCCACGACTAAAAAAAATTGTTTTTAAAAAACCCAAAACTAAAAATGTCTTTAAAAAATTCGTCGACTAAAAATTGTTTTAAACAAATCCAGTCTCTAAAAAATAAAAAATGCATACATAAACCAGAAGGGAAAGTAGTAAAATCGGACTGGGCCGACTATATAATACCCTTCACCAATCGCAGGAACATAATCATGTCTTTCTGCAACCTATGATAAATTTGATTTCATTCGGGCAGAATTAGAGCCGTCTGCGTACCATGGGACAAATTTATGGAAAACGATTTATAGCAAAATTGATACACGCTATTGGGTACGGCGCACTGTTAAAAATTTAATTTCAATCAGACAACCGTTCGAAATACATATGGAAGCTTGGGCTGCATCTGCACCAATTTCAACAAAACCGAATAACGTCAATCAAGTCCTAATTTGATATGTTGTGCAAAATTTCGTGTAAATCGGACAAACATTATGAGTTTGGAGCTATATCTAAATCTGAACGGATCTTCACGAAACTTAGCACACATCATTCTAAACTCAATGCAGTACGATATGCCAAATTTCGTGCAAATCGAAGCATATTTAGGGACTTTGGTGCACCATTTACTTTAAATCGGACGAAATTATATATAGGAACTATATCTAAATCTCAACCGATTTTCACGGAACTTTGCACACGGCATTCTAGGTTTAATTTAGTATGCTGTGCCACATTTCGTGCAAATCGAAGCATATTTAGGGACTTTGGCGCACCATTTACTTTAAATCGGACGAAAATATATATGGGAGCTATATCTAAATATGAACCGATTTTCACGAAACTTAGCACACATCATTCTAGGCTTAATTCAGTACGCTTTGCCAAATTTCGGGCAAATCGAAGTTTATTTAAGGACTTTAGTGCACCATTTACCTTAAATCGGAGGATAATATATATGGGAGCTATATCTAAATCTGAACCGATTTTTCCTAATTTCAATAGGGTTCGTCCTTGGGCCAAATAAATGAGCTGTGCCAAATTGCATCTAATTCGAATCATAAATGCGACCTGTACTTTGTTTACAATTGAACATGGACAGAGAGACGGACGGACATGCATAAATCGACTCAGAAAGTGATTCTATGCATATTGTCAAAAGGAACTATTTGTCAATATCGTTTCCTTTTGCCTGTTACAAACAATATGCATAAAGACATAATACCCTGTATCGCAGTGTGGTGAAGAGTATAGAAAATTAATTTCGAAAAAACACGCCTAAATTTAAAATAAAATTCATGCCTCAACATTTTTTTTATAATCATTTTTTGTTGAGAATCCTCGTCTATTGAAATATGTTTTTTAAAACATTCTCGCTTAATAAAAAAAAATATATAAAATTTTGTAATATCCACTTTTAAAACAACTTTGAAAATATGAACTTACTTTGTAGGCCTTTCCCATTGTGTTGTACGAGCGGTGTGATTTACATAATACGTTCGACCATTGGCATCCTGGCGTTCTTCCCAACCGGGTGGTAATGGATCATGATGATTTCCCCCACCATTGGCAACAAAAGCATTCTGGGAGAAAAGAAAAAAAAATTCAAAACCATTTTTTCAAATTTGAAACAATATAAATGAAAACAATTCTGCATACCGCCGGTGCTGCTCCTGTCGTTGAAACATTTTCTACATGTTCCCAATCACCTGTACTGGTATCCGGTTCAACCGTTTCCCTTTGCTCATGTATAAATGCATGATAGATTTCCAAGGTTCCTTTGATGCGGGATTTGGCGCTATATTTGTTTTTATATTGAAAATATTTTATTTAGAAAACAAATAAATTAATGTTTGTTATGAAACAAATTATTTTTTTCTTGTGTATACATGTATAAAAACATTCACTAATATTTTTTAAATTATTTTTTTTTTTTGCAGCTATAAACTAATTACAAACAAGAGACAAAATAAAATAAATGATAATTACACAAAACAAATAAAACTAGATGAACATAAATAATGAAATGTTAAAATAGATGAATAAGGACAAACCAAAATAACACAACAATTAACTAGGTACTACCCGTTTTCTAAATATTTTGTTTGTTCAATTAAAATATAGCAAACACTTGACTTGAAGCCATTTGGGTAGGTGGTATATAGGAATTCTGTCTTAGGTCTTTTTTTGTTTGTTTTTGACTCAATCGACAACAAACCAAAATGGAAATAAAAAAGAAAACAGAAATTAAATAATAAAAAACTGTAAAATAAACATACCCTACTGACCTTCTAGGCCTCAAAGGATAACTTTGGGGTGCTATCGTGCGACCCTCTTGTTCTGTTGGCAGATTAACCAATGTCAGTTCCACCATGCCAAGGAAATCGTCTCGTGTTAGACGATTCTCGTCGAATACTTGAAAAACTAATTTATGTTCTGTGGGTTTAACCTGCAAGGGAGGAGAATATACACACACATTAATAAATTTCAGTTACAATAAAGAAGAATTTTATCGAAAACTTACCCGAAATACAAATTCTTCATTCCATGTTGGATTTAGAGTCTATATATGTGTGTGTGTTTGTGTAGTACAAAATAAACAATATCAATAATGTTAGCAGATAGGTAAAGACATCTGAGGATATTCACCTTTCTTACCTTCTTTTTAGTTTTGGTTAAAACTGAATCTATATTAATGTCACCATTTATTGTATTCAAATCTATTCTGACATAGGGATCACTGGAAATGTATAGAAAACCAAAAGATGTTAATACAAAAATGTGTGTGTGTTTTTTTTAATTTATTGTTTACAAATACCTTGCTCCAAATATATCCTTTTTGGCTAGTGACTGTCCATTTAGTATAACTATACGTAAGTGACATGTGTCAGTGGTGTCATTCTGAAAAGATAGATAAGAAGGAAAAAATCATTTATTAAAAGTAAAATAAAAAACATATTTAATAAATCGAGGTGGGCAGGAGCTGCTTAAAATGGCATTAAGACAAAAACAAAAACGGACTGTATCGTTATATAGGTAATATACAAATCTACAAATCTGACTTGGTAACCCATAGGATACAAAAAAATATTAAAATTCGGATATTTTCATTGGAAAGTATTCCAAAAATTGCAAAACCTAAAAATGAAAACTAGAGTGTGCCTGTATATGGGATCTATATATAAATATGGACTAATATTGATTATTTTGTTCTCAATGATTCAGAACACCAAATATCAAATTACAGCCAATTTATTCGGAAAACGTGTTCAATATCATCAAAACACTAAACATTTTAGGATGCCATGATTATTTTTGGTTGTTTTGTAGCAGCCCTATTGATTTTACACAATGGTCTGAGGTGACAGACGTTGGTCGAGTAAGACTCGGGTCGTTTCGGATCGGATCGTTGACCCCTCTGTCGTGGAAACAATTAATTTTTTAAGGGGTTTTGTTATCCAATAAGTACCCAAAATATCAAATAATAGTCAATTTAGTGGGAAAAGCGTCCAAAGTACCTAAAAAATTAGGTTACCGTTATATTGAACTACAGCTAAAGGTGGATTAATATTACCATGTCCCAATTTTTTAATATTTGAGGTTATCTCTTGTGGATTTTTGTTTTGGCTCTAGGTCAATTGAAAAACTCGTTGGTTATGTTTTTCTTTTTTGTTTATTTTTATTTTCCAATATTTCGACTGTCTTCGGCAGTCATCTTCAGGGAATTTTTTTTTTGAGAAAAGCAACCGATTTTCATCACCGTCTAGCATAGACGGTTGAATTAACATATCACAGGTCAACAATAACAACAACATTTGAGGTTATCTTTACATAGAGTCTACCCTATAGAGAGATTTGTCAACCAATGAGAACACAAAAATAACAAATTACACACCATTCAGTTGAAAAACGTGTTCAAGATTCGCAAAATATTAAAATCGGAGGCTAACGTTATTGTAGGCTATACCTAAAAATGGACCAATTTTAATAATACTTGTTATGAATATACTTAATCCAATGAGATCCCACAATATTAATGCACACTGCAATCTGTTGGAAAACGTCGTGTCCAAAATCCTCAAAATACTGAAAATCAGAGGGTTTTGAGAAATAGACAGATAATGATTATATTTAGTAAGAATATTTTGAACACCAAATGGGGAAGCAAAATGTCAAATTACAGTCCATTCTTTTGGAAAACGTGTTCAAAAATACCAACGAAGTTATAACGTCAAATGGGAACTAACCCGAAACATGGGCCAATATTGATTATTTTTGGTATGGCGATTTGCAACCCAATCCTAATTCAAAATATCAAATTGGTTGGAAAAATATGTTCAAAATTTTTAACGAAGATATACCGTCATTAGAGGGATACCCTAAAAAAATGGACAAATACTTTTTATTTTTGGTAGGACCATTTTTAAATTTTATCCCAAAATGTCTGCAATATGAAATTAATGCATCCATAAACCTTAACATACAAACCAATAAATTGAGACCAATATAGTCCATCATCGAACATTACCTACCTACAAACCAAGGGCACATCTGTGTACAATATTAACTTTTTGACTTCAAGAATACTTTACATTTTCTCTGGATCAAGAATATATATACCGATCTTATATGCAATTCGATTAGTGAGGAAATCGGAGAAAATCCACAGTTACTCAATTTATTTGCCTTTAGCTTCAACATGTTATGATCATTGAACTAAACAATAACATTTAATAAATCAACAATTTTACCTTGAGAAGTTGTATAAATTCAGTTTTTTTTTCGAATAATGAAACCATTAGATATTAAACTGAACCTCATTTCACCATCAGAGGAGGAAACTTCAATGATTTAAAAAGTGCCATGGAAGTGCTATATATTTACGCCGACGCCTTCCCTATAATAGTTCTTGGGTATGGTATAACTTTTCTTGTTTCGAATGTGCGAAAATATTTGAAAGCAAAAAAACAATACACATCGTCGATTCTATTCCACATTTTTTATTCTTTATAAATTTATTTACATTATTTTTGTTTACTCGATTTCTTAATTTGAAATTAAATCATTCATTATTAGGTGAATATGATAAAAAAAAAAATGAACATTAGGTTTTTCTTCACGTGGCTTGTTTGTTGTACAACGTTTATCTTGATTTTGTAATGTAAACAAAACAAACGAATCAACCAACGAAAAAATTAGAAAAACTCCCAACATTTGTAAACAAAATGTAAAATAGAAAAAATTGCGGTATATATCTATTGAGAAACATATTAGGCAGGTAGCACTTAGAAAAAAACGAACAGAACAAAATAAGGAAACATACCTAAAAAAGGAAAACTGAAATAAAGTCCACCGAAATGCCAATTTTGAATTTAAAAAACTATATATAACAAAGTCGATCAGCCGTACGTTGCCGAAAGATATTTATAAATAAATTAAAAAAAACATTAACAGTGTTTCCATAAAAGTTAACATTTTCCGATTAATTAAAAATATATGTTTTCATGCATGGACACACATGTAAATAAGGTCCTTGGGTATTAGAGTAATACAGAATGCCCTATATGGGAGTGTTTATACCAAACAAACTAATAGTAGTCGTAACATTTGTATAGAAGTCTTTTATAAAAATTGCTGAGCTTCATCGACAGACATACAGTGGCTCCATCGCATAATCGGACAAAAGGAGTATTAACTAAAACCAGAAGATTTTTGGAAGCAGGTAATTTGATGATAGATCATCTTAAAATACATTTCTATTGATAGTTTTCATTATATAAAGATTCTGTTTACTGACGAAAGCAAATTTAACTTGCACGGGTCAAATGGAAAGATGTATGTGTGGCGTAAGCCAAATGCTGAATTTAATCATAAGAATACAAAAGCCACTGTTAAGCACGGAGGAAGTTCTGTTATGGTTTGGGGCTGCATGTCGAGTGCGGGAGTAGGCAATTTGCATTTTATTGATGGAAAAAGGAAAATTTTGTCTACCTCAACATTTTAAAACAAAATGTAAAGCAAAGTGCAGACAAATTGGGTATCGCGAACAACTTTGCCTTTTATCAAGACAACGATCCCAAGGACACATCAGGTGTTGCAAAGCTTTGGTTGATCACATAACTGCCCAAAACTTATAGCCCAGACCTTAACGTAATTGAGCATCTTTGGGAATAATTAGCTAGTAGAGTGTATGAAAAAAATTTAACTCCTTAGTACAGCTTCAGGTGGCTTTACTGGAATCTTGGAACTCCATAGGTATGCCAAAATTTGGTCAAATCAATACCGAAGCGTTTACAGGCCGTTCTGGACAACAAAGGATATGCAACTAAATATTAATTTCTCGATTTTTTCATTTTTTAACATTGATACTTTGCTTTGTCCGATTTTGCGTTGAACACAATAAATTGAGTTAATTTTGTTTTTCTGACGAAATTTACTGTTATCACTAGAAAAGTCAGAAATATAAGTAAGTAATGTGTAAATAAAAGCGAAAAAAACTTCACATTTAGACAATTTTTTTTGAAATGTATAGCATTTTTATATCTGACAACCACTTGTCCGATTATTCGATGGAGCCACTGTATGTGCCAAAGAATTTGTCTGTGATCAAGAAAAAGGGTCTTTTCCTAAGATAATTATGTCGTCTACTATTTATGATACATCCCATAGGATTTATTTGAATATTATACTGTATTCTATAGATTAAATATATAGAGGTTTTTTATATCGTTATCTTCTTATATTTTATTGACGATCCCTTCCTCTATTGTCATTTCAGACAAACGTGGCAAAACAGGCAAAAATGTGTCTATGGTTGAGAGGGGAGGAAGGATTTCAGACACTTATGGTATTGCATGTAACAAATAAAATAAAACATCATAATTGCCTACTGAGATACTCTTGCCTACTGAGGTACTCTTTACTATTTTTGATAGCTTCTGGATATATAAGGCTGCCTTCTATAGATAGATGGAGATCCTTTACAGATAAACAAATATTTCTTTTATCGATTAAAATGCTTCTATATGTTACCAAAGGTCACATTTGTTTATAAAAGAAATAATTTGTAGATGTTTGGTGTGTGTAAAATAAGGTGGAATCTTTGTAATTAACTTTAAATTGGCCTCATGAATTGTAAATTGGCTTAAATTGCAAAGGTCATAAAAGAAATAATTTGTAGATGTATGGTGTGTTTAAATACCTATAGAGTATCAATAGCCTTCAGTAGCAAAAAAAAAACACCTGATGGACGTCAATATTTTTGCCTTATTTCTATTTTTTTGAGTATCCCGTTTGTTAAGGTCATTTGTGTGTAATTCTATTCTTTATGAGAAAGGAGAGAAACGAAAAAAGGAAAACAATTCAAACCAAACAGGTTAATTAAAAATCGCCTCCTGGATGTAATGATGGTGGTGTTGACACACTGCACACCATGAATGGGAGATTACACGGCTGTTGTTGACAGTTGTTGTTGTTGTTGGCTATTCATTTAAATTTTTAATAAACCAAACACACGACATCGAATCTATAATATATCATACACAACGACTTTACAAATATATTTTATAATAGATTTTGTGAAGTTGGTCAAGGATAATGAATTTTGATTTGATGTTGTTGCTATTTTTTCTTTTTCTCTTTACTTACATCACTGTAACCATGAACTTGTCCTTCGGCTAATGCTTCAGCCATATTCAGTCAATTTTGCAATATAAGTTTCCTTGAAACTCACAATTGTTACAAACGAAAATAATTTAAATACAAAACACACAATTTAAATTGTTGTGAATTTTTGCGTCTTGGCTCTGTTCTCTGCTGCTACTCTCTTTTGCCTGTTTACACTTAGTTCTCTCTCATTTGAAGGGGACACCACCTTGGTTCTGATTGTGTACTGTGTGTGTCGTTGCTCTCTTTTTTGTTTATTATCGGAATTAAGAATTAAAAATAAAACATAACAAAAAACAAAAAACGCATTCATAAAACGTCGTAATATAAACGATAATGAATGTAGTAAGCCGCCGCGATGGTGGTGGCAGTAGTAAAAGGTACTCCACAAAAAAGTTGGCTGGTGGCTGGATGGTTGACTGACTTGACTGCCTGCCTGGCTGGCTATGTACCTTTTGTCGTCGTACGCCTGCCTGCTTCGCTATCTGTCACGTCTTGTGGGGGGAAATAACCGAAAACTGGTTTATATGGCACAATGGCGGCGTCTGCCGTCGTCGCTGCTTCTTCTACTGTGGCGTTGACAGTGACGTTGGCGGCAATCTTGTTGTCGTTGATCGCCAACAACAACAAATGGCAATGTAGGACAAAGGGGGGAACTAGAGATTATTTTAAAATCTCCCTCTCTCATTGGAATGTGTTATTTTTCAGTCGTCTTTGCTAATGACTTTTGTCAATTCTTTTTTAAGTTGTTTTTTTTGTAGTATATTTTGTTAATGTAAGAAGAAGAAGCAAAAAAGTAGGTTCTAATCAGGCACACACTTTGGGGATGGCTTTGTTTTGTTTTTTCTTTTTGTTTTTTTTTATTTCGACCACCACCCAATGACAATTAATCAATCGATCAATTTTGCCTTATTTTTTTGAACAACATTCGAACACTTTGGTAGTTTTCCTTTGAAGTAATAATCGTTAACTGTTTTCTATTTTTAAATGTGCATTATGAACTTTGAATTTTATTTAACCAAAAAAGTAATTTTATAATTTAATTAATATTTCAATAGGTCGCTGTCTGCCATTGCAATCGAGGCGGCGATGATGGCATTACTTCTTTTACAAATCCCTCTATTAGATATCGCTCGTCGAGTTGGATGACTAATTTTTTTTATTTCTATTCTTTTTTCAATTTGCACAGTGTTTTGGACGGACGGTGAGCCACACACAAGCTCTTACACACAATTTAATTCATTTATTTTTACTGTTACTGGCTAAGGAACGCTTTATTTCTATTTAAATTTAATAAAACAATTCATTTTATTTTTCTTTTATATTATGTCGTGTTAATCTTTTCAAGAGCAGTCAGGTTTGCTTTTGACAAAACAGACACACACACTATCATGCCACCAGTTATTTTTCTGACGTTTTTTGTTGGCAAAAACTAAACACCGTTTGAAATTCTTGTTACATCTTTTGTTTGGCAATATTGTGAAATTAATTTTTTTGAAAAAGAAATCACATTAACTTCATTAAATCATTAACATGTTTTGTAAAACAATTTCTTTTTTTCTTTTCTTCTTTAATTCTGACCGACAAAACTCACAAACACACGCGCAGTCATTGGAGGGGAACAATACCACTAATTGTCCAACCGAAAAAATAAAAACGTTATTACGCTCTCATGAACTTAACTAAACTAAACGGCGAGACCAGCAAAATGACTACAAATGTCATCTGTCATGTGAGCTGTTGCTCTCCTAACAAAATACAGTACATGAGGGAGCCTACAATGGCCCCTCATTGCTCAGTTATTTTTACAGAGAGTAGCTGAGATATGGGGGAGCAGCCTTATGTGGTTTCCACCCAAAATAAAAAAATGCCCCTTGTTAATGTTATTTTTCTTCTTCTTTTCTTTTCATTGCTTTCGTTAGTTGGGTACTTAATGTTTGCAGCAAACAGCTGTTTTATCATGCACACACAAAAGCACTCTCTGCTCACACACAAAAATTCACTGAGCAAAAAAACAACTACAACTGACATGTACTGATTGTTTATGCTTTTTGGGTTTTTCATGTTTTTTGTTTTAACAAAATACAACAACTAGAGGCCATGCCATAAATTAATAAGTTATTGTTGTATTAAAAGAGGAAAAAGGGGGAGGGGGCTGAGTGAAAACATTTAGTTGTATTACTTACCACCGTGGCTAAAGATCTTCTTGGTGTATGGCCGCTGCCACTGAACTCTTGGCTCGATTGTGATGAGAAACGTCTTTGTTGGCCTGCAACGGAAGCTGCACGACGACGCGGTGGCGGCCGGGGAGCATCATTGTCTGTCGCTGGCGGCAAAACCGTATTATTGGCAGAACGTGCAGACATTATGACGTTATTGTAACACTTCTCAAAAATGCAACATTTATTTTGACAACAAACGGTTTAAAAATTCTCTGCAAACATTATTTTAAGAACAAAAAGAAAAACAAACACATTTTTATATGAAATGAAGGCACACACATACAAATAATTGATCTCATCATCAGCAATACCGTCAATTTTAATCATTTACGATAAGAGTTTAATCGGAACATTTTTGCAAAATCTTTATTATAGGGCAATAATAATAATAATAATTTGTATATGAATCGGCAAGAATTATTAATCACAAAGTCTCTTTTTTTAATAAAAATATCTCTCGTTTGCAACTATATTTTTTTACTTACAACTACTACTATTTTTTATTGGAAGATTTTTAATAGATTTTCTTATTAGCTCTTCTTAGCTTTAATTTGATGCTATTGTTTTTGTTGTTGTTACTTCTTCACGTATGTATTCTTTCTACAATGGGGGAACGTCGGTTTGCTGGCAGCGCTATTTGTACATAATATCTATTTTATTGGTTGAAATTTCACTTCGAATACACTTTAATGAATGTACATTTTAATTAACATCTTGCTAGCTACATACGTATATATTTTGTATAATAAAACATTATCATTGTTATAAAAAGAAAACACGAAATAACATTGAATCGAAATAATCTTTCTCGTTGGAAATACACAATAACCGACGACTTGGGTTTTTCTACCATTAGGGATGGGAAAATTGACATTTGATAAAGCGATTTATCGACTTTTAAAGTTATCTAGTTGGCAAATAAATTAGTTCAATTTGTTGATTCACAGTACAAAAATTATATTTTTTATATGTGATACTAGCTTAAATTATAACATATATTATTTATGCAAACAATGTATAAATACATTTCATATAAAAACGAAAAGGACCGCAATGTTTTACAATACAATTTACCACCGAGAGAGAGGCAGAGGTAATAAAAGAGTTACGGAATAGCATGTACATTTCATATAAAATCGAAAGGACCGGTAAATACATAGGCAGAGGTAATAAAGAGTTAAGCAGAATGTTCGCGTTACCAAGAGATCTAATAATAATATCACCCAGGTAGCAATCGAAAACGGAAAACGGAACGGAACAAATTTGAACTTTCTTTACGTTTTCATAATGGAATTCTATTCACAATAATGCATTTTGGCAGCAAACATGAGTGGCTGGGATATCCCCTTGCGCGTTGCTGAGCAGAATGGTAGCGTTGAGCCGTCCGTAGCGTTATGTGTTATCGAAAATACAACAACCACAAGAAAACCGCAACAATAAAGGGCTAAGCAGAATGCTCGCGTTGAGCCATCCGTTGCGTTATGTGTTATCGAAAATACAACAACCACAAGGAAACGATAACACAAACGCTCGAAGTTGATGTGCGCTGCGCTTCGGAGTTAAATATATTTTAACTTTTTGCGTGCGTTAACGCGATAACAAAAAACGCCCAACGCGAAAATTCTGTTTAGCCCTTAAAGACCTAAGCAGAATGGTCACGTTGAGCGTTTTTTGTTATCGTGGGAACGCACGCAAAAAGTTAAAATATATGTAACTTCGAGGCGCAACGCATATCAACTTCAGGCGTTTGTGTTATCAGGTCCGTCTGCGTACTTTTCCAGTAATAATTAATCAGTAAGTTCTTTTGTGAGAGTAAAGGGCTAAGCAGAGTGTTCGCGTTGAGCGTATTTGGTTATCGCACGCGTTTTGGTTATCGAAGCGTTAAGGACTAAGCAGAATTACCGCGTTGACCCATCCATTTCATTATGTGTTATCGAAAATACAACAATACCTTTTTTCCGCTTTACTCCTCCTCCAACTAGTCCACTTTCTATTTAGTATAAAATCTTTAAAAAATCGAGCTCAGCTTCTGTAAGTTTATATTTTGTGTAGGCCCGCTCAGATAATTGAAACACGTTGTAGGTAAGCGAAGACTTAACAAATCGCCATTTTGTAAAAATTTTATTTTTAAGCCCGTGGGCGTATTATACTATTAAATTGCGCCATTCTTATGAGCCGTCCGAAGACGAACTATTAAGGGTTAAGCAGAATGCTAGCGTTGAGTCATCCGTCGCGTTATATGTTATCGAAAATACAACAACCACAAGGAAACGATAACACAAACGCTCGAAGTTGATGTGCGCTGCGCTTCGGAGTTAAATATATTTAAACTTTTTGCGTGCGTTAACGCGATAACAAAAAACGCTCAACGCGAACATTCTGCTTAGCCCTTAACGGTAAATTTGATTTAGAAATGGTGTGTTCTCGTATCTACGAGTTTTTAATAGCTTTTTTCGATATCATAAAGGAAAAAACGTTTTCGAAGTTAGATTCTTGCAGTACGGGAACAGACCAAAAATAAAAAAAGTTTTGCATTTTCTTTCATTTTATTTATTTCTGTCGACAAAAACTCCATGCCAGTTTGTTATGAAAATTTGCTCGGGTGCCTACTGTCATGTTGTGTACAATGCAAATGTAACACCGGACTGATTGATCGTGTAATGTATCCTTAATCTGTCACCATTCAACTCGTTCACTGTTGGTGTCCGTGAGCTGTTCATACGCTCTTTTCACGAATCTTCCAATTGAACTAGTTCCTTTGTGAACTGAACAACTCTAAAATGTACATTTTAAGCGATATTCAACAATATTAGAAAGAAAAAAAGGAATAGTTGGAAAAAATTAAAGTTACAACGTGCAATTTTTTTAAACAATTGCGAATATAGAAAGTTCAAATACAATAATACATTCTACGCCACTCAAATACAAATTGAAATATATTTCTTAAAAATCTTTCGGAAAAAAAGCGAGAAAAAATTAGAACAATTGAAAAGGTGTACGAAAGAAAAAAATTGCGTTGGAAAAAAATTATTCAGGACGGCGACGACGACGACGAAAGCAGCTGCAGCAACAACAACGACGATTTTGTTCTGTAATACGGAGTTCCACGAATGCAATAACAGGAAGTCGACAGACGAAAATTATAAAGACATCCTGAGGCGAAGGAGAAAATCTGTCATTTCAAAGAAAACAATTACCATACGAATTAATTTGGAATTACAACAACAATAGCAACAATCGAGTGCATAAGACTGATTAGTAATAGAGTAGAGGAGTGTTATTGTCTCAAAAGAAACGAACGATTTTCGACTCAAGTTAAAGCCAGGCGGTAGCAGCAGTACAGTGCAGGCAATGGAAGACGATTGGACAGGCAAGGCGGTCTCCATTGAATGCGATCCCAAGCTAGGCGTATTTCAGGGTATCATTTCACAGTGTACGCCTTCAGAGATCACAATAGTACGGGCATTCCGCAATGGTGTGCCGCTGCGTAAACAAGATGCGGAAGTGACCCTACGCTCGACAGACATCAACAAAATTAGTTTATTGCCATCCTATAATAATCAGAGTACAGTAACACCGACCGTAATTAATAAGCCCACCCCGGTGAAACAGCCCAATTTTGCCAATGTAGCCGTCGCCAATGGAGGAGGAGGAGCAGCAGCAAGTGGTGGAGCGGCTGGAGTAGCTCCAAAACCAGATGTCAACTCAACGCTGAGTAATAAACTGAAACAAAGCATGGTACTAAAGCAGGAATCAAATATGTAGGTTATTGCAAACAAAATGTTGACATTTGAAAAATGTTTATTGTTTCTATTTGTTTTTCTGCAGACTATCACCCACATCTTCAAGGGCACCCAGTGCTCAGCAACAATCAATGTTTAATGGCAAAAAATCAAATTCCCCACAACAACAACAAACCTCAAACAGTGTAGCTCTTTTCTTTGGCAATCTTATACCACCCAAAGTTGAGGTACGAATGGGTGCTGCCAGCTGTTCAGCCTCCGTCTGTTCGACATCGAATAGTTGTAATGCCGAAAGTTATGGCAGCAATGGCGGTGGTGTCATGGAAAATGGTGGTGCTCTAAATAGCAGCAAGCCAATCGATATTGTTCCAAGTGGCGGTGGTTCCTATTACTCGGGCCAGAAAGAAAACGGAGGAGGTGCCGCCTCATATTCAAGTGGTGTTGGCTTGCCCACCACCAATGGTAGATCTCAGCGTAACAACGCTACCTCGAATGGCAACGGCGGTAACTGTAGCAACAATACAAACGGCAATGGCAATGGAGCCCGCCAAAAACAACGCAACAAACAGGTGCGCCGCGAAAACAGCATCAAACACAGTCAAACATTTAGTGCCTCCATTGATGATCCCTTGTTGCATGAGGATTTCGATTTTGAGGGTAATTTAGCGCTGTTCGATAAACAAGCCATTTGGGACTCGCTGGAGGCGGGTAAAAAACCCGATTTAGTACAACATACAGTGTCGTCAGCGAATCAGAAAAAATATCGCCACGATGAGAATATTTTAGTTAGTGAACCGGCACAAATGCGTCAAATCGAATCATTGTTCGATGGCGGCTCCGAGGATTTTGTTACGGATGAGGGTCTGATCATACCCACCATTCCGATATTTGTGCGAACAAAAATTGAAATGTGTGCTCAAAAGTGTGGGCTCTCACTGCAACGTCAATTGGATTTGTTGGCACGCGGTGCAACAGATTTGGCTATATTATTGTTGGGTGGAGCACGTCGCCTAACTCCGAATAATCGCCATCAATGGCCGACAATTGCAATTATATGTGAGAAATCAGAGAATTTTAGGTGAGCTTAGATTGCGGAATTATTATTATTATTTTTTTATTAACGTGTAATGATTTTTTCTCTTTTAGATCAAGCAACGTTGGTGCTGCTACTGGTCGTCAGTTAGCATCTCACGGCCTAAAGGTATTACTTTACTTGGAAGAAGACTCCAATATAGAACAAAAGAGTATAGAAATATCGCTTTTTAAAGCAACTGGGAATACCGTGGTGTATTCCGTTGAAGGTAAGTGTAGGGAAATGTTTTCTATAATCTCCAATTTTTTAATAAAAAAATATGTTTACAGCACTCCCAACACCTGACCTTGTGATATTGTCGACAAATTCAGCTAATTTGTCGACCGATGTAAAGAAGTGGTTAAGTGAAAACCGGTATGTAGAAATTTTGCTCTTGTCTAAATGTTTACAAAATGCTTACATTTCAATTCTCTCTTTTTTCTTTCAGTGCATCTATATTGGCCATTGATCCGCCACCAAGTGGCATAAATGATGTATCCATTAAATATTCAATTATACCAATCTTACCATTAAATGGCATATCATCGAATAATTGTGGCAAATTGTATTTATGTAATCTGGGTATACCGGATAAATTTTATCGTGATGCTGGCATTAAGTACAAAAGTCCATTTGGGCATAAATTTGTGATACCAATCCACTCAAAGGACTGAAACTAAAAACAACATTTAAATAATATTAAAAAAAAAAAAAAAAAAAAAAAATGATAAAAAAGGATACAGAATTTTAAAACAATAATACAAATGGAACAACAACGCCATCAATAATTAAATTCTGTGGAGATTGAAATCGAAAACCACCCTCCAACAACAACAACAAAAACATTCAACTCAAGCATTATGGAATCTATATATTTAACACCCAGATTATTGGCAATTATACAAAAACAACAAAAAAGTGGAAAATGTTAAATTTTATCTTTACACAAAAATATAGAAAAATAAAATGGAGAGCCGGGCAAGCAGAGCATTGCCATTTACAAGGAATAAAAATAATAATGATTACAAGCAACTCCCTCCACCCGACACACAAAAATAATATCATTGCAGCTAAATCATTAACTAATTTGTAACTAAGTGAAAATTTTAAATATATATATATTTGTTTGTTAATTTTTAAAGTGATTGTAATACAGACACAAAGAAAAGAAAAACTCCAAAACAATTTGCCACTTTTAAAAAAAGAAAATGTTGATTTTAAATTAACATTCCCCTTAGAGTTTATATTCTCTTATCCATCTTTCCTAGAAAATCAATCAACTGTGTACAACAACAATCATAACAGAAAAAAAGAAACTAAAAAAAAAAATTGCTAAAAAATCTGAGTAATAAAACATCAAGATTCCCAAAAAAAAAACATTGATTTATTTTTATTCACTAAATGTTGCTTTATTTTGAAATAAACATATGCTGGTGTTTTTACAATTTTTAAAAACTCTATTATTAAAAGTTAGTTTCAGATTAGGATAATTCACACTCATTAATAGCCATTTTCAATTACCATAGACCTCCATCAGCTCAATGAGGTTAGGGTATATACACTGTTAAATATTTGTTTTAGACCTTGTTTCTTTGGACCAGACAGATTGGAGTCGATTTACAAATGTCCGTATGTCTGACTGGCTGGTGCGCACGATAACTTTTGGAGGGAGTAACCGATTTCAGTCAAAATTTCCACTTCATAACTTCCCTTTAACGAGGATTCAGACAATATGGCAGTTTGTCGTGTGACCTTTTTAACATCCTGTTGGGAAGATCATACGAGAGGCAAAGTTGAACAAAAATGGCACTCTGTACACCAAACAACACATGTTACTCGCCTACGCCGATGACAACGACATAACGAGTCGAACATTGAGAGCGGTAACAGCCACCTTTGAACAAATTGAGAAGGAGTCTGCCAAAGCAATAAACGGCGAGAAGACCAAGCTGATGATATCAACGCGCAAGACGTCCAGTAGACTCGAACCAACTGTGGAACTTGAGAACTACAGCTTCGAGGTAGTCAACGATTTTATATACCTTGGTACCGCCATAAATAAAACTAATGAAATCAGTTTTGAAATTCGGAGAAGGATAGTGTTGGGCAACAGATGCTACTATAGTCTGAGCAAACAAACTCAAAAGCAAGGCCTCCTCACGCCAGACCAAGCTCACACTCTACAAGACGCTATTATATGGATCTGAAACATGGGTACTTACGCAAGCAGATGAGGCAGCTCTTGGAGTGTTTGAGAGAAAATTTCTCCGAAAGATCTATGGGCCGATCTGCGTTGACGGTGAATATCGCCGTCGAATGGACCATGAGCTGTACCAGCTATTCTCGGACATCGGCATTGTTAGATGTATTGAGCTGCAGCGACTACGTTGGCTAGGTCATGTTGTGAGAATGGATGAAGATGCCCCAGCCCAAAAGGCATATAAAAGCGAAGGAAGGTGGGACCCGAAAAACAGGTCAAAATGCTCAATTGCTATTAATTCAGTATTAAGCAAATGGAATGTCCGATTTGATATAAACTTTGCGCATCGTAATATTTTTAACAATTCTATTTCAAGTCCAAAGGAGTTACCTACTCCTCCTTGTTAATATTTATAAATCCGTTATTAGGCAAAAGGAATGTGCGATTTGATCCAAACTGTGCACATCGTAACATTTCCTTCGAACTTAAATCAAGTTCGAAAATGGGACCCGTCGGTTCACTCCTTCACAAAATGATCAAAATTTGGTTGATTTAAACAAAACTTTGCACAACCTAATATTATATCCATGACTGTATAATGTAAAAATGATGCCCGTTGGTCCACTTCTTATCGTACCTCCACCACAATGGTTGCAAATCACATATGGAGCGTACGGAATATCCAATTTGAACTAAACAATGCGCAACGTAATATTTTTATTATGTCTAAAGGCGGGACCTATTGGTCCACTCCTTTAGGTTCCTCCCCCACAGAGTCTACATTTTATTTAAATTTGTAAATCCAATATCAATTGAATTGAATGTCCGATTTGAACCACGTTCAGTGTAAATTGCGTCTTAACCTATTTATATAACCTTTTTTTCTTGAAGGATATAAAAAAGATACAAATTGTTGTTTTTCGTTAGATCCTTATTATAAATAGCAATACTTGCAATTAGAACCATTTTTTTGTAATAAAAACTATTTTTTATTTTTAGTTTGATATTTAATTTTTTTATTTATTTTCTTTATGTAAAACATATCATTATGATTAGAAATAGATACAACAATTATTTTATTTTAAAATAGACGCCAAGAGATTTTTGTTTTGCCTCAAAAAAAAATCCTAATTCCTCCCCAAACAATAAAAATAATTACCTTATATATATATATATATATATATATATATATGTATTTATATATAAAGTTATTTACTAATTTAAAATGTTATTTAGAATATATATATAGGAGTTATATATAAGAAGTATACTCACGTCAAAAACGTTTTCTCAGCCCATATTTCATTTATTTTTCTTTTACAAATACAATTCAAGCGAAGTTACACGAGTGTGTGTGTTTTTGAGAGAGAGAGAGGGATAGAGAAAAATGGGGAAATTAAAATAAATCATAATTATCATTATATCAATGATAAATGTTGTATTAAAAAAAATACGTACCCAAGGGAACAGTAAGTCATGTATACGTACCCAAAAGATAACTACAGGCACTATTTCGAAAAAAAATCTGTTTTTCCTTTTTGGTACAAGCGACGTACATATGTTTTATTTAAACAGTTTTACCACAAAATATTTAGTTTTTAAAAACAGCTGGTTGGATCTGGTTTTTGAAACCCCCGATGTTAGTTTGGTGGGAAATTAACATGAAATCGGTCGAAAATATATATATGGAAGATATGTCTGCATATGCACCTATTTCAAAAACACTCATCATTCTAGTCTCAATTTAATACGTTGTGAAAAATTTTGTAGAAACCTTCCATGTCAATCGGACAAACATTAAGAGTTTGGTGCACCATTTACATAAAATTGTACGAAAATATATATGGGAGCTATATCTAAATCTGAAACATAGCAAACATCATTCTAGACTCAGTTCAGTACGCTATGCCAAATTTCGTGCAAATCGAAGTATATATAGGGACTTCGGTGCACCATTTACATAAATATGTTTTTGTCCGATTTTCAGGAAACTACGTACACATCATTCTAGACTCAGTTCAGTATGCTATGCAAAATTTCGTACAAATCGAAGGATATATAGGAACTTTGGTGCACCATTTACATAAAATCGGACGAAAATATATATGGTAGCTATATCTAAATCTGACCCGATTTTCACGAAACTTAGCACCCATAATTCTAGGCTTAATTCAGTACGCTGTGACAAATTTCGTGCAAAACGAAGTATATATAGGACACCAAAGTTCATATATATACTTCGTTTTGCCCATTTACATAAAATCAAACTATATATATATGCTATATCTAAATCGGAACCGATTTTCAAGAAAGTTGGTACGCATATATATATATATATATATATGACTTTGGTGCACCATTTATATAAAATCGGACGAAAATATATATATATATATATATGGTAGCTATTATTAATTATATAAATCTGAATCGATTTCCACAAATTTCATCCAAATCGGATTATAAATGCGACCTATAGTTTTTTTTTTACAATTTAACACCAACAGACGGATGGACGGACATGCATAAATTGACTCAGAAATGATTCTATGCATATTATCAAAAGCAACTATGAGTCTATCTTGTTTCCTTTTGCCTGTTACAAACATATGCACAAAGACATACCATGCACCAGAGTGTGGTGTATATATATATATTTGATCCTAATTTTAAAATATAATAAAACGGTCCATCTTTGGAATAGCAGCCATCATAACAATGTTCCGGCCTATTTAAGGTATACGATACGAAGTGGCGGAAAATTGGCTTTCCATGTTTTTTTGTTTCTCAAAAAATTATTCAAAGAGAAAATTTTCTATTTTCACTCACATTTCTCAGAATATAAAACTACAGGCAGACAATTTAGGAATTACATAGTTCCCTATTTTAACTAACCTCCATGTATAAGGTTCTCGACCGATTTGAAATATTTTCAATGCCCACCTCATTTAAATATACAAACATTTCGGCCCCAACGAGTTCTTCTACATCTTTATATAGCTGTTCTAGAAAATGGCTTAAGGGGACCCCCCATTCTCGGGGTCAAAAATTTTTTGATTTAATTCGAATCTACACTAATTCAAGAATGTCCCTACAAAATTTCTAGAAAATGGCTTAAGGGGACCCCCCATTCTCGGGGTCAATTTTTTTTTATTATTTAATTCGAATCTACACTAATTCAAGATTGTCCCTACAAAATTTCATGTGAAAATCTCAAGAATAGCCAATTTTTTGTGTCAGCATCAAATGACGGCTAAAGGGCTTCTCAAATTTTAAACGCGTTTTTCTCTTTTGCGAATGGCGGACACGATAACTCAAAAACTAATAACCCAATCGATTCCAAATTTTTCAACGTTTCTCTGTGAGTGTATAGCTATCGGGATAAAGCCAATCGGTGAATATCTTCCTTATTTTTTAACTTGGTTTTTAGTCAAAAATCGGCGATTTTCGAAAAATATCTGTTCAAAGGTCCGTCATTTTGTTAATTTTAGAGCGAAGTCAATAATTCTAGTTCATACACGAGCCAGACATGTACTCTTTCTAACACCGTTGGAATTTTCGGATTCCGATGTTCCAGTGAGGAGTTATCATGCCCTCCATGAAAAATAAGGACTTCTCTTTAATTACAAAAAACAACAACAAAACAATCACAAAATTTTTTTGTAAATTATTTTTCTTCTCTTTTAAATCTGCAAATATATATATGCAAAGTTACAAACCTTAACAAGCATTGGTATTGATTTACCAGCCCATTGAAATTCTTGAAAAAATAAAATCGAGAATGGGGGGGTTCCCTTAACGCCATTTAACCAAATCTCGTTGATCAAACCTGGTTTGATCAAAATTATTTACAGCCACAAAGACATGCACTTTTCCTATTGTAATATTTTTTCCAAACCTAATTGAATTTCGATGATTGATACGACTATCGACAAAGACGTTTTTTTTCTACCAATTATCTTCTAATCAATAAAATGGCGTAACAACTCAAATCCAAGCAGCGTTTAATTTTCATTTTATTTTTGTGACAAAACTTAACATATCCACCTTTCTTAATAGAAGGATATTATAATGAAAGTATATATTCTCGGAGGACCTTAAACTCAACTGATGTTAAAATACAACAATAAAAAAATATACCACTTGTATATCAATATTTTTATAATACGTACCCAACCAACCAGCATCAAAGAATCGAATTTGAAAAAAAAACAAAATAAAATTCTTTAAGGAAACAAAACTTATTACTTGATTTTTGTTTTTGTTCGGGTGGGATTTTTTTTTATGTAAAATACTTTTTTACTCACTTAAATAGTCGGGTGGTATGGGACGGAGTATAGAGATTATTCCAAACTAACAACGATGACGGTCCACATATTTTTCAATTTCAATATTCCACCGCATAAAGAAAATGCATAAAACATGTTTTAAAGTAGTGGAGAAATACGTACCAAAAAGGAAAAAACCTGGTTGGGTGATGACATACAGATCATACATACGTACATGATTGGTGGTTACACTCTGTATCGTGGTACCAAACGAATATTTTTTTGGTTATGTGATTATGAAAAACACACATCTCTCCTAATTGAAAAAAATCTGTAAAAATGTGTATCATAAATAGAAAGGTTTTGTTTGTTTTTGTTGTTTTGTACGCATTTTTTGTTTGGTTAATAATCAACTAACAACAACATCAACATAGTATAGCTTATTGTGCTCACCAATTACTAGCGGAATGTGGTCATCTCCTTACATCGGCATTTTATTATCAGTTTTTTTTTATACATACCCGAAAATCTAATCTGAGGTACAACATTTGGGGCGTGATATACATCTTTGAGAAAAGAAATATCGAAAAAATATTTGAAGTGATCATATATTGAAAAACCATTTTACATGTAATTCCATAATTATTTTTTTCAAGTGAAATTTCAAAAATAATCAATTAATAAAAAATAGGCATAACATAAAAAAATTTAAATTTGAACATAGAAAACATTGCCAATATTAATTTTGCATTTTTATCAAATATTTAAATATTGTTAATAAAAAATATTTCTGACTAGAGAGAAAGATTATTCCAAACTAACACAGAGGACGAACCAATTTATATTGTTAATTTAAAGAAGTTATCTATTTTTTGAAAACATGTTTAAGCTAATGTTAACATTTATTAAAAAATCACTTCCAATCGTAAAAGAGAAAAATATACATAAAAATACTTTTTATTAAATAAAAATTAAAATTTTGAGAAAACATCAAAAGTATTTTAATATTATATTTTTATTAAACATTTGGTATATATTCTCCAATTATATATTATTTTTGAATAATATATAATTGGAGTAAAAGGCAAATTCAAAGACATTTTGCATTTCAAATGAAAAAAATCGTAGGAATTACATTTAAAAATGGTTGATATTTTTTTACTGTTTGACTGCTTTTATTGATCGTGAATATTGTTTGGTTATTTGCTCTTACCCAAAACAAGAAGAAGAGGAAGAACTGGATCGCATATTAGGTACATATATATACATACGACGACATTGGTCGAACGGATCGTTTGGAATTGGTGGAAGTTGTTGGGCCTCCTATGAGCTTTATGCGTTGAAAGCCTGAAATTAATGCTATACTACTTTAAAATGTTTCTGACACTACGTACCCGGTGGTCTCATTTATTCATTCATTCGAGACAATTCGATTCAGGACATTTCACCTAGCAATCAACAACACCACACCACCTCTAGAAAATAATCTCTTTTTTGTTGATACCATCCCGCAACATGTAAAAACCAATGTTGTTGTTGTTGTGGGGTTTTGAAGAAGAAAGAAACAATAGCATCATAGATTAATGTACAAACATTATATTTAAATCTAAAATTAATGTTATTATTTGTGTTTTGTGATTGATGTTTAATGTATGTATGTGTGTGTTTCTTTGTTTTGTGTGAATATTGAAATTAAATAAGAAAATATAGTAGTTATAATAATTAAATATTGGACAATATTATTATCGATAATATTTAGAATGAGAAAATAAAAAACAAAAATTTGAATTTACATACGTGCTGCTATTGAATTGTCATCTAGACTTAAAATTAGGATTTTCTTATGATGTGTTTTCTACCGCGGGGCCATTCGCACCACCATGATCTTCATTTTGCTGGATGTAACATCCATTTTCCCTTCACACGCACACACAGACAAGAATCTGCTTATTATCTAGCGACGATAACGGTCTCTAGATGATGATCGTCTTCGGGAATTATAGCTGCGGCCACGTGAACGGGAACGTGATCTCCGTCTATCAGGACTACCACGACCACTGCCAGCACCACCACCTCTGCGTGATTCATTACGATCTTTACGATCCGATCGTCCACCAGATGTGCTAGAACCACCATCGCCTCCACCGCCGCCGCCACCACGACGTCTCTCTCGTGATCGAGACCGATGTACCCGCGAACGTCTATCCAACTCGCGGCCACCCACAAAGTAACGTGACCGGGAACGTTCACTATCACGTTCGTGTATTTTGCCAGTGCGTTTCAATTCGGCCTTACGTGGCCCCGCTGTCTTCTCCAACTCGGCCAGTTTTTCCCTAATGGTTAAAAAGCCCAAATGCAACTTACCGCCGAAATGGTCAGCCAAACGTATATCATTGTCGTGTATTCCCAAATATGCCGAGCACACCTCGCACACTCGCAACTTTTGCTGTTGATACGTTGAGGCAGGCATTGATGTGCGATATTCATGTTCAGCTTTGATTTTCTTTGCACGCAGCTCGTCAATTTCCTTCATCAGCGACATACTCTCCTCGACCTCACCCGCCTCGCCCAGGGCTTCTGCCTTGGCCAGCTTCTTGCCAATCTCCTCGGCCAAAGCGTGCACAGCATTGGCCTTCTCTGCCACCTCGGCCGTAAGTTCCTCCTGCGTTTCTTTGAGACGTTGTTTGGCCGCCTCGGTGCGCCTGTCACAGTCGGCAATGAACGCCTGCAGATGTTCCATTGCCTCGATGTCATAGTAATAATCTCGTGATTTTACCGCATTCTGGTAATCAGCACGAAATGCCAAATCGTGTACTTTTGGGCATTCGCCCAAATCCATACGTGTCGATGCCAAGATGTCGTGAGGACAACAATCCAACAGAAAACTCTTGCACACACGAGGATCAGAGAATTTCAAGCCACGGCCATCGTCACCATTTCTTGTTGTGCCCATCAATTGGTCCAGCATAGCCCTCATTTGATCGGTGGCCGACATTTTGTTTTATGATAAATTTGAGAGGAGATTATAAATATTTTTTTCTATTTTTCTTTTCAATATTTTTACAATGCAATTCTAGTTAAGCTGTCTATTCGTCGTTTTTGACGAAAAAAATTGTGAAGAATTTAATCGATTATCGATTATGGGTTATCTGTCGTGTAAGGTGTTATCGATAACATAAACACTCAAGAATAGAGTTTTTAGTTCACGAATAAACTAGTTCAATTGAACGATTCCTTAAATATCGTATAAATTTTTTGGTTTGTTCCCGTAGGGCAAGAATCTACTAAATTTTACTATTTTTTGTAAATTCTTGCAATACGGGAAGAAATTAATTATATTAGAAAAACAACAATATTTGGTCTGTTCTCGTATTGCAATAATCTACTATTGCAGGCGTTCATTTTATTTTATTTCGATATCATAAAGGAAAAAAGTGTTATCGTAGTAAAAATAGTAGATTCTTGCAGTACGGGAACAGGCCACTTGTATGATCCGTTCACGTACTGCAAGCATATACAAAATTCAAGCATAGATATTTATTGAAATTTTTTATAGATATTCAAATCCATAAGAGCAACGTTTTTTTGGCTCACTTTCCACTAAGTAGAATGGCGATTTTTTCCTTATATTTACATTTAAAACACTTTATCTCTTGATTCTCCTGCTCTATGTAAACGTTGTATACTTTGCATTCATTAAACGCCAACATTCTGTTCGACTTCACAATGTAAACACATCCAGCGTTGTAAATAAACGTGCTCTATTCTGCACGCCGGCGGCGGCAAAGCATTGTGTACGTTTATCGTTTGTGTCGTTCCGTTTATTTTCCTCAATTGTTGTTTGGCAAACTTTTTTTGGTTCGGAAAACTTGTAATTCTGTAAATTATTTTTATTTCTTCGTTTGCACATATCCGAATAATATGTCCGACGATGAAGATATTCAATATATTAAACGGCAACGAACTCTCTACTATGGCTCGCTGGAGGAAGTTGAACGAAAGCGTTTGGCATCATCCACTACTGGTGGCGCAGCAGCTGCAGCGACGTCAGCGACAGCAACAGGATTAGCAACAGCGACGGGTGCTGCTGCCCAATTGGAAGATATCGATTCGGATGAAGACTATGCGGATGATCAGAAGAAACATACACAGGGAGCTGCAGCTCAGTCAGCACCACCACCAACAGCTGCCGCCCTAGCCAATAAAATCACCGATGATTACTTTGATTTGGAGACGGAAATTTCGAAAGATAAAGTTGCTCTGCTGGAGGAATTTGAGCGCAAGAAACGTGCCCGCCAAATTAATGTATCCACAGACGATGCGGAAATTAAACGCAATTTGCGACAATTGAATGAACCAATATGCTACTTTGGAGAAGGTCCGGCGGAGCGTAGAAGACGCCTGCGGGAATTATTGGCAAGCTTAGGCGAAAATGCCATTAAGCAAAAACAGAATGAAGAAGAAGAACGAAAGCAATTACAAAAGGAACAGGAAACCACATGGTATCATGAGGGACCGGAAACGTTACGAGTTGCAAGACTTTGGATTGCTCACTATTCCTTGCCGAGGGCCAAGGAACGTTTGGAAAAAGCCCGACAGGCACTTGAGGTCCCCAGTGCCACGAGAGCAGGGCGAATGGTTGAGTTACAAAAACGTTTACAGTCGTTGGGACCACATTGCAGTCAAGTGGGAGATACCAGACCACTAAGTGGTAGTGCCTTTAATGATGATTCCACGCTATTGGTTACCTCATCATGGTCGGGGTTGTGTAAAGTGTGGTCAGTGCCTGACTGTAAATTGGAACAGACGCTACGTGGTCATACCAGTTATGTGGGTGGTGTGGCTTTTCGGCCGGGTGTCAAACGGGATGAAGAAAATGTGGTGGCCATGGCATCAGGTGGTCATGATGGTTCTGTAAAACTTTGGGGATTCAATTCGGAAGAATCAATTGCCGATATAACAGGGCATATGCCACATCGTGTGTCTAAATTAGGATTTCATCCATCTGGAAGATTCTTGGCCACAGCTTGTTATGATGCCTCCTGGCGTCTGTGGGATCTGGAACAAAAGACAGAAGTTCTACATCAAGAGGGACATGCCAAGGCTGTGCATTGTCTTAGTTTTCAGCATGAAGGCAGTGTTATTGTTACCGGTGGCTTAGATGCATTTGGCAGAGTGTGGGATCTACGAACAGGTATGTTGGATACCAATGGAAAATGGTGTATATATTTTACTAATCAAATGTTATTTTTCAAGGTCGTTGCATTATGTTCCTTGAGGGACATTTGGGTTCAATATTTGGTGTGGATTTCTCACCAAACGGTTTTCACATTGCCACCGGTTCCCAGGATAATACTTGTAAAATATGGGATCTAAGACGTCGTCAACCGGTCTATACCATACCAGCCCATCTGAATCTAATTTCCGATGTAAAATATCAACGAGACGGTGGTAGTTTTCTGGCCACATGTTCATACGATTGCACCACCAAAATATGGTCGAACAAAACATGGCAACCGCTTAAAACCTTACAGGGTCACGATGGCAAAGTTGTGTCCCTCGACATTTCACCGAATTCGAATTTCATTGTTACAACATCATTTGATAGAACATTTAAATTATGGTCATCGGATTGCTAGTACTTCGATGTCTCCCCAAAATATTCCCCTTAAGTCTGAAATTTGTGACTGGTCAATAATTTGGTAGCATTGTTCTTTCATACTAACAAGAAACAATATGCATTTTTTTTAAATCTCTTTGGGTCAACTGGAAAATGTATTTCATTTTCAAAACTCGAAAAATGTATGTATGTTAACGAGTTTTGCTGCATTTATCGCTTGATAAATTTCCCAGCGTTTTGAATAACAGATTTTCATATTAGCTTTTCAACGAATGTTTGAAGAAAAAAATCTGCTTCTTTGTTAATGTTTAACTAGAAATATATACATATATTAATTTGTTATATCTACCTATTTTAGTTTTGGGTACCTTCATTACACAACATAAAATGCAAATAAATAGAAAAATAAATAAATTAAGTTCACTTCCATTGTTTTTGTTTCTTTATTTAAGCTTATTGAAACAAAAGAAGTGATAAATAAAGAAAGAAAAAAAAAACAAACGAAATTTCTTCATTAAAAAAAATCAATGTAATTTAATTTTTGATGTTATTGTAATATAGAGTTACTGCCATTGTTGTATTAATTTGTTTTATTTCTTTTTACCACATCCATACAAATTAAAATATAAATAAAAACGAACATTAATAAAGTGCATTCAAAACATGTCAACCATAATAAAAGCAAACTTGTTTTACTCTTTAAAAATTCACAGGGATAGGTTTAAAAATCATCGAAAAATTGCTTGAAAATCAAGGATTTAGATTTTAAAGTTCATGTAAAAATATTCTTTGAAAATCTACGATGGTAAACATCAAAGTCGTTTATATATTTTTTTAATTTTTATCCCACGAATACAATAGCCCTTGAAGAAATAATATTTAAACCCCACGTCTATTGTAGTCCTTAAAGATTTTTTAATACACGCCTGTTATAGCCCTTGGAAAAATATTTAAAAAAACCACACCTGTTATAGCCTTAGAAAAAAATAATTCTAACAAAATCCAAGCCCTTGAAAAAAATTACTTTAAAAAAATCCAATTGGATGATTACTTTGATTTGGAGACGGAAATTTCGAAAGATAAAGTTGCTCTGCTGGAGGAATTTGAGCGCGAGAAACGTGCCCTCCAAATTAATGTATCCACAGACGATGCGGAAATTAAACGCAATTTGCGATAATTGAATGAACCAATATGCTACTTTGGAGAAGGTCCGGCGGAGCGTAGAAGACGCCTGCGGGAATTATTGGCAAGCTTAGGCGAAAATGCCATAAAGCAAAAACAGAATGAAGAAGAAAAACGAAAGCAATTACAAAAGGAACAGGAAACCACATGGTATCATGAGGGACCGGAAACGTTACGAGTTGCAAGACTTTGGATTGCTCATTATTCCTAAGGGATTATTCCTAAGGAACATCGGAATCCGAAAATTCTAACGGTGTTAGAAAGAGTACATGTCTGGCTCTCGTATGAACAAGGATTTTTGACTTCGCACAACAATGAACAAAATGGCGGAACCTTGATTTTTTTTTTTTTTTTTGAAAAATCGCCTATTTTTGACCACAAACAAAGTTAAAAAATTCCTACGATAGCTGTACACTCACAGAGAATCGTCGCAAAAACCCTGTTTGGAGAAAAACGCGTTTAAAGTTTGAGAAGCCCTCTTGCTGTCACCTGATGCTAACACAATAAATCGGCTATATCTTCAAAAATTGTTGAGATTTTCACTTGAACATTCTTTAATTAGTCTAGGTTCAAATGAAATCAAAATAAAAAATTAAATTTTTTGAAACCGAGAATGGGTGGGGTCCACTTAAATATAGTTCAATATTTTTCCTAGCTCCATTGAATTCCATTACCAAATATTGTAAAACTATAAAAACAAAAAAATTCTTGTTTGTTTTGATATTGATACATAAATGCAATTTTATTTCAATTGATACACGTTTTAATATTGGTTGTTGTTGTTATTTTGTTTTTGTTGTCTTTCAGAGGTAATTTTCGTGTTTCGGTTTGTTTAAACAGTTATAACACATTTAAAACACTTAGTATTTATTACGATTTCAACATTTTGTGTGAACTACAAAATATTTGCCATTTGCCGAGAGGCATTTCCACTTTATATAATTTCAAATAATTTTTAATATTATATTCATTATTTTTATTATTACATTTTATTTTTAAATTGAAATGCAATCGTTTTAATGTCTTGTAAAGATTTTTTTTTGGAAATATGTATTTTTTGTGGATTTTGATTTTTCATTTCTGTTTTCGTTTTTTTTTCACTTTTACAATTTAGTTTTATTTAATATATAAAAAGTATAATAATAATGAGAAAAAGAAATAAAAATAATAACTTAATAATTATACACAAAAAATAAAAAAAATGTGTTGTTAATTTTAACTAAATAATAACTACCACAGATAGGTTGCAATTTATTTTCTTTAATGTGTAAATGTATATTAATAACATATGTATGTTTTATATTATAACGTTATTAGTGTCATTGTGTTTTTTATAACATGTAAATATACTAATGACATCATTCTTATAATTATATAGTATTTGTTTTTTTTTCTTTCTTAGATTTTAATAAATCCATTTGCTTCTATTCTGTTGTTTTTTCCATAATATGGATTTCGTTGCGTTTCCCGTATAGCACAACAATCATTTTATTTTATTTTTATTTATCAGTCATCATTCGCTTTATTTTGCTTTCTCTTTTCAAACCATTAATTATGTTTTTTTATATTTTTTATATATTTATTTAACTGAGATTTCCAATATTTTTCGTTTTTTTTCTTTTTTATTATTATTAATATATAATTATTATTATTTATTAAAAGTAGGAGTAGTTTTTATTCTTATACATAAAAAAATTACATTTAACATTTAATTTCAAATTAGTGTCATACAAAGGAATAATTGAAACAAAATGTTAATTTTTTTCTTATAAAATTATAACAGTTAAATATAAAATTATGACGTATCATTGTATTTTTATTTTTTTTGTTTATACTATGGAGATAAATTAGATTGCACATAGTTACATATGTACGTCGACTATTTAAGACTACAAATGTATGATTAAAAAAATACGAATAAAATTAAATAGAAGGGAATATTTTTTTTAGAAAACAAACGCCAATTTTATAGAAAACTATGAACTCATAAAATAGCTACTTTGAAGCGCCTCACTTATTTTAAAGGCCTGCAGTCGGTGTCGAATAAAAAAAAAATTTTTCAGACCCTACATTAGATTTGCATTCTTCTCAATATTATTTTTAAGACCTATAGTCGGTGTGAATTTTTATTTATAAAATGATTTTTTCAAGGCGTATTGATTTTTATACCCTACACAACAATGTTGTCAGGGTTTTATAGCTTTGTGCAGCCCCAAGAGTTTTTAACGCCGGAAATATTGGTCCTAGACCCACCTTTAAGTATACCGATAGTCATATCTCGACTATCTGACTCGATCTAGATATGTGTGTCCGTCCGTCTGCCCATTATAATTTGTAAAAACGATACACGCCACAGTTATTGACCAATCTTCACGAAATTTTGCAAGTAAATTTTGCCTACTGTTTTTTTTTTGTCGTTTAGGGGACGAAACGACCCGAGTCTTACTCGGCCAACGTCTGTCACCTCAGCCCGTTGTGTAAAAGCAATAGGGCTGCTACAACAACAACAATTGTTTTTGGTAAAGATCGGTTAATATTTAGATGATGGAATGGACCAAATATTAAATTTTTGTCCGGCCGCAATTTTGGCCCGAACCTGGAGAACGGGAGCGGCCTAAAGAATAAGCATGTCTGTTTTGAAAAAGGTCGGTCAATATTTAGCTGGCCATATCGACCCTGACTTTTGTGTGAAAAATTGCAAAATTTGTATTTTATAGCGTATATATTTACTCCTGAAGGACATAGACGCGAGAAGTTGATAGTATGTCCAAGAGGAGCTGTTGACCTTCAAATTGAATTATATGGCTGTATGTACTCTGATGTGGGAGTTACACCTAAATATTTACAGGTGCTTACGTATTCAGATATTATTTAATAAACCATTATCACACTAGATGGCGAAAATATAGCGCTTTGAAATGTTCCATGAGGTTCCAGGTATGGTCAAGGACAACGCCAATATTTTTCGGTGATGATCAGATAACAATATTGGGATGAAGTGGACCGAAAACTTAATTTTTTGTGTTTTTTCGAGTTTGTAGTCGAATCGAAAAAAACACAAAAAATTAAGTTTTCGGCCACAAGCCGAACAACACAAACCACGGTGAATATTTTCCAAGCGTAGCACAGGACTATACTGCTACGCTTACTGTTTTTAACATAATTTTAATTTTTCGATTGTCGGAGTTGAATTTTTAAAAAAATTTGTTTTGGGCACGGACCCAAAAAAATAAAATATTTTTTCAGAAGATTTTTTTTGAAAATATTCATATCGTGTGTGTAATATTTTTTAATTATTTTTTAGTAGTAGTTGTTTTTTAATATATTTTCAAAAGCCTATGGTGAAGTGTATTTCTTAAAAATATTTTGTAAAACTTTCAAATTTTAAATGCCTACTGTCCAAACGATTATTTTAAAAATACCTTCCAAGACCTACAGTCTGCGTCGTTGTTTTAAAGAATGTATGGAAGCCGTTTATGTTCTTTAAAAATACCTTTTCAGCCTATGTGGGGTTTCTAAAAATATTTTCAGTCACTCCAGAGGTTATGGATTCCCTAGTCACTCTAGAGGTTATGGATTTCTTAGTCACTCTGAAAGTTATGGATTTCTTAAAAAACATTTGGAATTAGAAAAAAATTTTTTTTTAAAGATCGCTTTTTAAAAGTTATATTTTTCAGCTAACTTTTTTAAGCCGCATATAATCGTTGTGGATTTTTAAAGATATATAGAAATTGTATACAAAAGAAATTGTTTATATCGACTGCGTTTACGACGACAAATTTCACCGGTCCCTTGACCGCCATTAAAAGCGATTTCGACTTTATTTAAAAAAATGTCAGACACTACTGTAGTTGAACCACTCAATAGGCGTGTTTATTTTTAAATACATTCCCAAAGGCTTTTAGCTTGCGAAGATTTTTTGGAAATATTTTTCAACGATTTATATGAGTGTGTTTTTCAAAAAATACGACATCCAGCAGCCTTTTTTTAAATAAATGTCCACCAACTATGGTAGAACTTTAGAAAATATTTTTCAAAATCCTATTTCCCAAGAGGGGAACAGTTCCTATCGTTCTGATGATACATGTTAACAGCAGAACTATCACCTCACTGGAGTGAGCAAATAGAGAAAAAATTATATATCCTTTCAAAGGATATTGGAAAAGATTTTGATATATCGTAGTTTTCAAATAAAATATTGGCGTAGCTAAAAAAATGAAAAAAAAACAAAAAAGGCTATTTCAAATAATAATCGAAATTATACTCATTAAAACAGACAATTAAAAATAAAAAAATATTAAAAAAATACTACTATAATAATGGTATGCAAAAAAAAAGAAAAAACAACAATATTTTCGGATGTTTATACCACGTACAAATATAAATGTTATACAAAAAAATCCAATATATATTTACACACATTGTGCAAAAATATATATTATGAATTGAGTAGAATCCACTTACAAAATTATAGTTTTAAAAATCAGTGGCGTGATCCGAAACTATAGTCTTCCCTGCCTTACCCCTCGGCAAACAATGCCATACATTCCCCACTAATAAATAGTTGTTTTTTATAAATTATACTGTTTTAAAAAAATGTTTTGAATTAAAAAAAACAATATTTTTTAGAGTTTTTATAAAATCGCTATGAATGTGTGTTTGCATGTATGTGTGTGAGTGAGTGAGAGTGTGTATATGGGGTGTAACATAACAATGTGCGTTGTTTTTTGTAGTATTATAATTTTTTGTTGTTATGATTTCTTTTATACTCTGGTATCTGGTGCAACTGTTGATGCCTTCTTATATTCAGTCTCTGTTGATTTTGTGTCACCATCATCGCCATCTTTTTTATTTTCTTCGGGTGCAATATCAATACGGTGGGCTTTACTCCAAACAACTAGATCCATAATAAAGGCCAAGAACATAATACCAGCCGTAATACCTGAAGGGAAAAATGAAAAGAATCACATAATTAGTATTTGAGTATTCGAAAATATTTTTTTAAGGACTAGAATGGCAAAATTCCAATTTTTTTTAAACATTTTTAGAAAAATAATATTTTTTCAATGTTGATAGCCATTGAAAAAATATTTTTTTCTATTTCTATTTTTTAAAACATATTTGTAAGGTGCTGATAAGTGTGCATTTCTTTAAAAATATATTTTATATATTTAATAGTGATTAAACGGCATATACATTAGAATTTTTTACTGGGTTAACCTAATTTATGAGGATTTATTTGACATATATGCAAAGGAATTGACAATTGAAACCCACTGGATTAACGAAATCCGGTTAAATGTAAACGTGATATTATTGGCGCATATTTTTTACCATTATTATAGGCGTGGGGCTAGCATGTCTTGGTGAGTGTGTATTATTTTCAAGGACTATCATGGACATGAGTGTTTTACAGATTATTTTTGAAGGACATTCATGGATTTTTTTTTTTAATATTTTATTTATTTTTTATATATTTTATTATATAAATTGCAGTAAAGTAATTGTGTTGTGGATTTTTTCAAAAATTTTTTCAAGGACTATCATGGACAAAGCAGAAATTGCCTTACTACAATTGGTACAACGGGGTATTATGTCTATGTGCATATGTTTGTAACAGGCAAAAGGAAATGAGATAGACACATGGTTCCTTTTGAGAATATGCATAGAATCAGTTTATAAGTCGATTTATGCATGTCCGTCCGTCCGTCCGTCCGTCCGTCTGTCTGCCCAAGTTTAATTGTAAACAAAGTACAGGTCACATTTATTATTCGAATTGGATGAAATTTGGCACATGTCACTTATTTGAGACACATGGAACCCTATAGAAATCGGTTTAGATTTGAGAATATGCATAATGTCCATGTTAATGTAAATGTACTATATATATATATATTCGAATTGGATGAAATTTGGCACACGCCACTTATTTGGCACAAGGACAAACCCTATTGAAATTGGAAAAAATCGTTTCAGATTTAGATATAGCTCCTATATATATTTTCGTCCGATTTAATGTAAATGGTTCACCAAAGTCCCATATATCTTTCGATTTGCAGGAAATTTTACACAGCGTACTGAATTAAGCCTAGAATGATGTGCGCTAAGTTTCGTGAAAATCGGGTCCGATTTAGATATAGAACCAATATATATTTTCGTCCGAATTTATGTAAATGGTGCACCAAAGTCCCTAAATATCTTTTGATTTGCACGAAATTTTGCCCAGCGTACTGAATTAAGCCTAGAATTATGTGTGCTAAGCTTCGTGAAAATCGGGTCAGATTTCGATATATCTCCCATATACATTTTCGTCCGATTTTATGTAAATGGTGCACTTAAGTCCCTAAGTATATTTCGATTTGCACGAAATTTGGCACAGCGTACTGAATTAAGCCTAGAATTATGTGTGGTAAGTTTCGTAAAAATCGGTACATATTTAGATATAGCTCCCATATATATTATTGTCCGATTTTATCTAAATGGTGCACCAAATGCACAATATACCCAAAGTGGCACAGCTTACTGAATTAAGCCTACAATGACTTTACTAATTTCCTTACTGGTTATAGATTATTTTTGGGTGTGTTTTTTTAAACATATCATTCAAGGATTTTTAAAAATATATTTTAAGCACCCAGGCTATTAATTTTCGATCTATAGACAGAAGTGCTTCAAAATACCCCGTATAAAATGAATATCTCTAGGAGAACTTTTATGTGCATAAGAGACCTTGCAGGTCTTCAATAGATTGATATTGATTGATAGTCTTCTATAAATACAAGATAGTCTTTAGGATTTCGATTTTTAGAAGAGATAGAGGTTATACTCAGAATAGGACACAATAAACAGAAGCCACCCACAGACAGTAGGTCAACTTTTTTTCTACTACCTAGATAGGCCGATGACTTTTAGATAATTTTTCTGTAGCCGAGAATTCTGGAAGACGTCTATATACATAATACCACTAGAAGTTCGTCTTAATTCATGATGTTATTCCAGAGACAAAAAATAGTTTAGAAAGGACATGATGATGTAGGTCTTGTATATCTAAAGGTGAATTGCATACAGAAGGGAGTTTTTTAATTAGAATACATATGGCGGTCCTTCTAAAAACAGACAATGGAATGTCAGTGAAATCTGTAGATATTTTGACCTATTGTAGGTAAATGACAATTAGATAAAAAACTTATGTTTTTGAAGTCAACTATTTTATAGACAAAAGACACAAAAGTCCACAGAAGAATATATCTACTGAAAACTTTTGAGACAATATACAAAATCCATTTAGCAAGGAGGAAGCGAATAGGAACACATGTATAGATCAACGTTTTGGACGTATTTACAGTCTAAAGACCTTGAAAAAATACATTTTTGCAACATTTTCTGTGGACTTGTTTTGGTGGTTGTCTAGGAGATTACTGAACCTTTTAATGTTCCTGTAATAAAAGATAACCTCCTTGCAAAATACATTTTGAAATATCGATAAGTCCTTAGTGAACACCCAAAGACCTTGAAATATATCTTTAAATATATCATAATTTTACAAGATTTTCTAAGGACAGGCTCTTCAGACCTATAAGAAATTAATGAACCTCCAAATGATCATTTAGATAACAGATAACCTCCAGCAACTCTTCAAATTTTTGTTATTAAACCTGTTTCCTTACCTAAAAAGTAATGCCTAAAGGTGTCGGCATCGTATAATGAACATGCTCCATGTTTACCGCAAACCGATTTCCATATGAGACAAGCCGAATCCACCACAGCACCATAGATAATGGGGCAAGGAACATTACCAAATAGACCAATGGCCGATTGTATGACACCCATGGCCATTGCTTTGTCTGAAAATTTGGAAGAAAAAAAAATAATTTCATTATCACAACCAAAATTTAAAATTTAGAATTTTATAATCTCTTAACCTACCTTTGGGATGGGTGCAACGCATTACCAGCAACATGCTGCCCACCTCCGATGTTGAGTGCATAAATACACAGACAGCAAAAATCACAATGAAAACAATGAAATTTTTACAATTACTATCACAATAACCGCTGCTGGCCTCAAAGTTGGGTAGCGAGGTAAGCAAGGGATCGGTAACTATAAAGGACAACAATTTCAAATTAATGGAATGTATATTTCTTTTTTTTAATCCCCTTACCATCTGGAATGCATGTACAATTGGAGAAGACCGTATGATTATCACTGCTACGCATACTGGCCGTCGAACAGCCCGCATGACAGGGTGATATATAAATTTTACCATCAATACCACAAATCGGGGCAAATTGTTCCTTGTCACAGGAACAGAGATTGGCAGCACTGCAGGCTGGTTCAATGGTGGCGGGGCTGGAATTGGAATTACAATTTATTACAAGATCATCGAAGCCATCAGATTTCTACTTACCCAATACTGTTGGCAGTCTTATAGCCGGCAAAATCATTCATATTACAACCAACAAACATTAGTATGACCATACCGGCTGAATACACCAAGGCTGTCAAGGCAATCCATGCTGCCACAGATCTGGCTGTGGGTTTCAATTTCAATATAACCAGTCCGGATATAACAATGCCAATGCCCATAACCAAAATACCACAAAAGGCGGCAATCATATTGGCATCATAGGGTGCCAAACGGAATTGGGTTTCCAAATATTTCGGCAGGAAGGTATACAGACCGGCAATGGGTAATAAATGGAAAACACATGAGGCGGTACGGAACATCAAAATGTCGTTGCTTAATTGGCGGCGAACGGTTTTGGGGAAATCTGAAAGGGATGGGAAGAGAAGAAGGGTAAGAAGAGAAGTTTGGCATTCAAAGTTTAAGGCTCGAACATTTTCGTTGCTTGAACTGGATCGTATAGAGAAGTTTTTGGCTAAAATGTTTTTCCCTTGAAATATTTGATGTTCAAACTGTTTCTATAGGAAAGTTTCAGGCTCAAACTTATTTCTATAGAATGATTTGAGGCTAGGGCTTGTTTCTATAGAATTATTTGAGGCCCCAACTTGTTTATATAGAATTTTTTGAGGCTCGAACTTTTTTTTATAGAAACGTTTGATGCTTAAACATTTGTCTATGGGAAAGTTTGAGGTACGAACTTGTTTCTAAAGAAAAGTTTGAGGCTCGAACTTGTGCCTATATAAAAGTTTCAGGCTCAAAGGCTAAAACATTTTTCTATAGGAATGTTGGGGGCTCAAACTTTTTTCTGTAGGAATGTTTGAGACTCGAACTTGCTTCTTTAGGAAAGTTTGAGGATTTGAACATGATCAAACAAATTTGAACATGATCAAGCTCATCTCTGAAATTGCATTTCATCATCAAACCATTCCTCAAACTTACCTCTCAATCTTGGTTTCTCTTCAGGTTCTGCTGGGCTATCGGCGACTTTTTCACCCTCTGCTGCGGCAGGTGGTGGTGGCTTTTTACCCCTCAGCTCACGTGGAAACGAAAACATGGCAATTGAGGACAACAGCATCAAGGTGCCAATACCCACTGGTCCCAACCACCAGGCACCAATCCAACGAGGATCACTGGCATCAAAGCCGGGATTGGAGAAATTCACATACCAACGGGTACAAAATGAGCCGACAATAAAACCAGAAGCTGGACCCAATATACGGACACCAATTGTTATGGCCATGTACATCGGCGATTGTTTGCTGGCCACATTGTCATCGATGTAAGGGATGCCCAACGTGGAGACGGCAGTTTGTCCAATACCCGAACTCAGCAAGCTGCCGAAGAAGATGCACAAAACGATAACGGTAATTTTCGAATGCGATGCCTGTTCGATTTTGCGATCCTCATTGCATTCTGGAAAAGATAACAGATTTTCATAAATATGTTGGTATTTTGAAGATGAGAAAGGGGTCTTGAGACTTACCCGTGGTGGAATTTTGCGTGTGATTACCCAAAACACAGAGATTCAAATCCAAATGTTGGGTACCCAACTGAGATAGTGTTACACTAGATTCATTGTTCAGACCCCATGGCAAATCGCCAGCCAGGTTGGGGGCCATCAAATCTTCCATTGGATCGGGACGATTTTTATTATACGACATGGCTGTGGTCTGCAGCAAATCTTTGCCGAATATGAAATGTGGCAGGGCACAGGAGAATGCAGCTATTGAAAACAACACCATGCCACAGGCAATCCAGCGCGGACGATGTCCACGCCCCGCAAAATATGTCAACAACATGGCCGTACTGATCTGACCCATTTCACTGGCACTCAACAGGAAACCCGTCGTCTTGGACTTGATCTGAAACAGCTTCTCGATGGTAGTGATGACCGACACAAAATAGGTCATGTACATACCCTGCAGTACGTAGGCGACTAGAAACACCACCATAAAGACATGGGTCGAGGCCAACTTACTGGCCCATTTGGGTCGGAAGCCGAAGAGGCCACAACCCTCACCGTTTGCCTTGTGCGAATCGCTGTCGGACTCATCGATATCATGCTTTTGCTTGTAAAGGCCAGTCAGCGGATCCAGTTCGTCATATTTATCCGTGTGGCCAATGCCATTCTTGCCATTCACCAGTGAACCGTTGTTGTTCGATTGCAACGGCGAATGGTGGTGCATCATTTCATTTTTGAGGTTCTTCAATTCTTCGTTGTTATTGCTACCTGTCCCGGCATAGATGTCCGAACTGGGTTCACCACCCAATCCGCCATCCAATGAGAGGTTATCATCGTTGTTTGTTGTTGTATTTGTATTGCCGTTGCTGCCATTTTGCAGGAGTGGAGTCCAGGCCTGATTCGAATCACGTCTCTGGCCGTTTACCAAGTGGGGCGGTTTGTCATCGGCTACAGCCGATTCCCTGTCCGTCGTGACGGTGGTGTGACCATTTTCATGGCCATTACTTAAAGCTGGATATGATTTGAGATTACTGTTGTTGTGATGATTATTTGTTGTTGGGTTTACAACAACATCACTAAAACTGTCTGAATTCATTGTTGTTGGGGGTTTGAGGCGAGAAAATTTTCGTGTTGTTGTTGTTGGATGTGTTTGTCTTTCGACAATGAGACCATGGGCTGTGTTGTGGTTGTTCCTGTGATTGGTTGCAGTGTTGTTTTTGTTGTTCCCTATTAAGATTCGTTGGAATTGGTGTGTTTATATCGATTTATCCATGTTAATGGAGTTTAGTGTTGGTCTTGTTGTTGTTGTTTGTTGCTGCTATTAATGTTAGCGCTGTTGTAATCGAACGCTATGTTTGAGGTAGATTTGTTGTAAAGCGGCAGTACCTAAAATTAAAAAAAGAAAATATTGAAATATTTTCTTAGGTAAACAAATAAATAAATAAAACTAAGCTAAATAAAACCAATTAAAAAATGAGTTCGATACAACATTAGAAAGTGTGTTTGATCACCAAACCAACACCCAGAGGTGAGTATTATTGTCGAATTAACATCCAGAGGTGGGAATGATCTCCAAAACAACATCCATAGATGAATTTTATTATCATAAAGTTCAGATAGAAGTTTGACCCTTAAACCAACAGCTGGAGATGATTTCGATGACGTAGTCATTATCCTGGGATGAATTTGAATGTCATACCACTATCCAGATTCAGATTTTAACAATCAATTTAAAATCTATTGATATATAATACCCAGAGATGATTGGCTGTGAGATGTTGGTTTGGTGGTCAACCAACATCCAAAGACGCGTTTGCTTTTCAAACCAACATCAAGATATGAGGAGTTTGATCTTCAAATCAACAACCAGATATTACTTTTATCACATAATAATGACTCTGAAATGAGTTTGATCAGCTTGCCAACATCCAGAGATGACTATGAAGATCAATCAAACATTTTGATGTGTGGTGTTGAAATTTCAAAGTAATTTCTGAAGTTCAGTATGACGTCGAACCAACATCAAAAGATGAGTTTTACCAACACATAAAATATATAGCCGAGTTTGATCTTTAATCCAACATCTTGAGATAATTTTTATCATCGAACCAATATTATGGGATACGTTTGACTCTCATACTAATATCTAGAGATAAGTTTGACAATCAAACCATTATCTAGACATGAGTTTGATCATCAAACCAACATCTAGTGATAAGTATTGAGATTAAACCGTTCTCCTGAGATGAGTTTGAACGATGTACTAGGACCCAGAAATGAATTTGATGAACAAATTAAAATCCTGAGATATGTTTGACTTCGAATACAACATAAATGGAATAGTTCGATTATCAAACTATAGCCTAGTGATGGGTTTGATCATCAAATATACATCTAGAAATGTGTTTGAAGATGAAGCAGATAAATTTGACAATCATGGAAGTGACATCCTGAAATGGGTTTCACTGCCATGACAACATTTTGTAATGAGTTTGATCATCAAACATACATCCAGAAGTAATGTTCAAGGCAACATCTTTTCATCCCGCTGTGCATCAGAGTATGAGTGTTTGAAGCTCTAATTGTTCCACATAGAATTGTTTGAAGCTCCTCTTCTCAATATAGATGTGTTTGAAGCTGCAATTGTTTTATACAAAGCTTGTATAAAGGTTAAACTGTTTTATACAAGGAATATTGAAGGTCATTCATTTTATATACAATGGTTTGAAGGTAAAATTGCTCTATATAGATACGTTTGAAGGTTAAACGATTGTGTATGACTGAGTTTGAGGTGTCAAACGGTGTTATAAACAATACTTTGAAGCTCCAATTGTTTTACACTGAGATGTTTGAAGGTCAAACTGTAATGCATTAAGAAGTTTGAAGGTCTAACAACCATATGTGGCGAAGTTTGAACCTAAAATATGTTTACATAGAGAAGTTTGAAGGTAAAACTGCAATGTATTAAGAAGTTTGGAGGTCGAACAACCATATATGACAATGTTTGAAATATTTTTTTTTTCGTAGAGAAGTTTGAATGCAAAACGGTAATGTTTTATGAGGTTTGAAGGTCATAAAACTATGAATGAAAAAGTTTTAAAGTCATAAAACTATATATGAATATGTTTGAAGGTCAAATTAGCCTAAAAATACACAAGTTTGAAGCTCAATATATTCTCAACGGTAGAGTTTGACGGCCAAACCGCTCTGTACATAGAAGACTGAAGGCCTTATGCAAATGTTTGAAGCTGAATATACAGAAGATTGAAAATTAAAATATCCCCTCTGCAGAAGTTTGAAGTTCAAACTTTTGTATATATAGAGAAGTTTTGAAGGTCAAATTCTTCTGCAAATGTATGATTGAAGCTTAAAGTGGTCTATAAAAATATCATTGAAGATCCAACTATATTACAATGTGACATTTGAAGTTACAACTGTTTTATAGAGAGACACGCTTGAAATTGGTCTATATGAAGAAGTTTGAAGGTCATACTGTCATATAAAGTTTTAAGGCCATACAGCAATATATACGAGGGCAGTTTGGAAAGTTCTTAGCCTACCACAAAAAGCGCGGTATAAACAGAAAAAAAATTTAGTGTTTTGGAAGCTTCAAACTTCTTCATAGGAGGCCAGTTCGGAAAGTTCTTAGCCTAGCACAAAAATTTTTATATTTTTATTTTCAAACTTCTTTTCATAGAAACTTTTGAGCTTTTTGAGGAACAGTTCTTTATACGAGGGCAGTTCGGAAAGTGCTTAGCCTAGCACAAAATTTTTTATATTTTTATTTTTAAACTTCTTTTCATAGAAATTTTTGAGCTTTTTGAGTAACAGTTCTTCATTCCTAGCCTACCACAAAAAGTACGGTATAAACAGAAAAAAGTTAAGTTTTTTGGAAACTTTCATTCGATCTGGCAACTCCTTCATATAGCAACAGGTGTTCAAAAAAGACGCATTGGCAATTCTTTACAATAGAAAAATTATAAATGCTAGGGGATCCGTAATTTTTTTACAATGAAAAAAAAAATTACGGATCCTCCTTTTTTGAACTCCTGCTTCTATATTAAGTAGTTGCCAGATTGAAACCCAATTTAACATGTGTTTATAACAGAGATGGAAGTTTCCAAAAAACTTAACTTTTTCTGTTTATACCGCACTTTTTGTGGTAGGCTAAGAACTTTCCGAACGGCCCTCGTATGAAGAAGTTTGAAGCTTATACTGTTCCTCAAAAAGCTTAAAAATCGCTATGAAAAGATGTTTGAAAATAAAAATATCCTCTCTGGATGAGTTTGAAATTTAAACTGCTTTATATAGAGAAGTTTAGAGTTACAATTCATCTGTAAATAAAAGTTTGAAACTTAACTTTATCTGTATGGATAAGTTTGAAGTTAAACTGTTTTATCAAGAAAAGTTTAAAGGCCTAACTGATCCCAGTACAAATACACACATGTGCAAATACACACATTTGAAGTCAAATTGCTTAATGTTAGAAGCCTTACCTAATCTACATGGCGAAGTTTGAAACCATTTGAACAAGCTTTAATCTCTAAATAGAAGTTTGAAACTTAACTTTTTCTGTATGGATAAGTATAATGTTCAAGCTGTTTGAAGTTGCCCAGGACATATGTTTGATACGCAAATACACACGTTTGAAGCTCAAAATGCTCTATATAGAGATGTTTGAAGCCTTACCTATTCTTCATGGAGAAGTTCGATGTCATTTTTATAAACTTTAATCTGTAAAAATAAGTATGAAACTTAACTTTATCTGTGTGGATAAGTTTGAAGTTCAAATTCTTCTATAAAGAAAAGTTTGAAGCTCCAACTGTTCCCAGTAGATATATTTGATATGCAAATATATAGACGTGTTTGAAATTCGAAATGTTCTATATTCAGATGTTTGAAGGCCTATTGGTTAATGTTTGAAGACTTACTCGACCTACATTGAGAAGTTTGATGCCATTTGAACAAACTTTAATCTGTAAATATAAGGCTGAAACTTAAGTTTTAAAATTTAAACTGTTCTATAAACCGAAGTTAGATGCTCCAATTGCCTACAGGACATATGCTTGATATGCTCTGATATGTTTGACGCTTTTGAAATTCCAAATGTTCTATATTGAGATGTTTGAAGGTCTATTGCTTAATATTTGAAACTACATTGAGAAGTTTGTTGCCATTTGAAAAAAATTTAATCTGTAAATATAAGTTTGGAACTTAACTTTTTTCTGTATGGAAAGGTTTAAAGTTCAAACTGTTTGAAGGTCCAACTGTTCCAAGTATGTTTGATATGCAAATAGACGCGTTTGAAATTCCAAATATTCTATATTGAGATGTTTGAAGCCCAATTGCTTAATATTTGAAACCTTACTAGACCTACATTGAGAAGTTTGATGGCATTTTAACAAACTTTAATTTGTAAATATAAGTTTGAAACATAAGTTTTAAAATTTAAACTGTTCTATAAAGCAAAGTTCGATGCCCCAAATGTTCCCAGTACATACGTTTGATATGCAAATACACACGTTTGATGTTCAAAATGCTCTATATAGGGAAGTTTGAAGCCCAACTGCTTAATGTTTGAAGCCTTATCCAAACAACATGGATAAGTTTGATGCCATTTTAACCTACATTTAATGATCAAACATGTTCAAAATGAGTTTTACCCTTTGTAAATGGTATCGCAATGATTCTGAAATGTTGTTGCTGGAGCATTTATAAAAACATCAATACTTCTCGCTTATTGGAATTTCGAAGTACATATTTTACAACTGGGGCGTAACCACACATTTTGATAATTTATTTTTTTTTCAATGTTTACATATATCGCAAAAAAAAAATAAATAAATTGCAATCTTGACTTGCATGGGTGTGTGTGTGTGTTTGTTGTTCTTTTAATATATACTATGTTTACACAAGGGGACTGTTAAGACAATACAAATGCAGTGTATATTATTTGTTGTTGTTGTTTTTTCCGATAAGTAATAAGTTTCGCTTTCATTTCAAATATCGACACGATTATAAAGCAAACAAAAACGAAGTGAAAAAAATGCAAATATGTTTACATTTCCCCCAGAGGTGGGTGCTGCTCTGGCTGGCTAGCTTACCTTTGCACCGGTTGGAATAAAGAATTTATTATTGTTGTTGTTATTTTTGTAGAAAAAGGAAAAACAGATAACTTGAAATGTATTAAAATTTAGTAAACCACAACGATGCCGTTTCGAATGGGGGGTATTTTTGGTAGGTGTTTCGTATAAAACTGTTGAACAGTAACTGAATGCCAAAAAACAAATAAATCCGCAGCAACGTTTATAAAACAACAACAACAAAATATATAATGCATGCTTATCAGTTAGTTGTTGTTGTTGTTGCATGCTCTTCTAACCGGCGTTGTCAGAGTTGCCGTGGTTGTGGAGTCGGCAGATTTTGCCGTATTTTTGTTTGTGTCCATTTTTATTCTTTCATTTTTTCATTGCAAAGTACAAGTTTAACGTATGACTGGATGACTGACACTGCGGGATAATGAAACTGTATTAAACAAATCTTAGTCACTTCGGTTGTAAAACAAAGTTCAATAAACCCATAAAAAAGTGAGGCACATAAGCATCGATTTAATTGCCGTCGTTTGTGGCTGAGATGTAAAGTTGTAAAAATTATCGGAAATGCCCTAAAGGTCCCCTGTTCCTTATTTTATTCCAGGGTCTTTTAGTTCTTGTACTCCCTCAAGGTCATTAATGGAATTAGTTTTTATTGAAAATTTTGTTCAATTGTGTTGGTGACCTTGAAAATAAAAAAATTATCTTATCAAATATTTATTCTATTTAGTTTTTGTTTTCGTTTTCGTTTTTTTTTTGGCAAATGCGTCAGTATGTGTTGGCAAACAATAACAAATTATGCAAAAAGATTTGAATACACTTTTGTGCAATTAGTTTTTTTTTGATTTGCAAAAATGACGTCATAAATGGTAGAAGTTGTGAAGCATGAGAAATTTAATATTAAAAAATGAAAATAAAATAAATAATTTAAAATTGAAAAAGAAAAAAAAAATGAAATCATATTGAGCATCAAACTAATTTTTATTAATACATTTGATGATCAAACCTCCATTTGATGATCAAACCGCAATTTGTATAGATGTTTTTTACCCTCAACCCCTAGTAAACATATCCGTTTCCACATCAAACCAAGTTTCATTATTCATATTGATCATCAAACCCATATACATATATAAGTTCGATCATTAATCCATTTCATACAATTAAATTCGAATTTTTATTTATCCCATTGATGATCAAACCTCCACATATAGGCAATTTGTATAGATGTTTTTTTACCCTCGACCCCTAGTAAACATATCCGTTTCTACATCCAACAAAGTTTTATAATTGATATTGACCATCAAACCAATATACATATATGAGTTGGCTCATCAATCCTTATTGTACAACTAAATTCAAGCTTCGAATCCGCCTACGGGGAGCAGAGCTGAATGCTAACGGACGCGTCAATAGGTTGCGAATAGTAGGAAGCCCAACACTATTCGTTGGGTAACTGTGAATAACAGAAAAAAGTCGCAGACAATCAGGGGGCTTAGGGGGAGAGTCTCGGAGTCCCCAAACGCTGGGGTGTCATGCGACTTCGTGCCTATCAGCGTTCTACGGTTTGCAGTCAAGGTCCCGGCTGTATTAGAACGGAGCCTTGTTGATACCTGGGCGCCTCAACATGTTTTTCAGGCTTAGTTGCCAAGTCCTTACCATGGTAAGAGGCTATGCCATGGTCGACCTCAATCCCTCACTCACAAAAAAAAAAAAGAAAACAATTTATGCGATTTTTCGTCTGATGCTGGTGTGGCTGCCTTGGCACCCTCAGTCTGAACCCCTCAAGTGTTGACGATCCAAGCCATCCCTGGACCTCTCTTTAGCCACTTGTCCTACACTCGACGACGTTAACGAAAGCCTGGAGAGGCAGTCGGATTTTCTCCTCAATCTTCTAGAAGAAACCGGCTCCTTCCGCCTTAGAGAGTCTCGGAGTCCCCTAACGCTGGGGTGTCATGCGACCTCGTGCCTATCAGCGTTCTACGGTTTGCAGTCAAGGTCCCGGCTGTATTAGAACGGAGCCTTGTTGATACCTGGGCGCCTCAACATGTTTTTCAGGCTTAGTTGCCAAGTCCTTACCATGGTAAGAGGCTATGCCATGGTCGACCTCAATCCCTCACTCACAAAAAAAAGAAAACAATTTATGCGATTTTTCGTCTGATGCTGGTGTGGCTGCCTTGGCCCCCTCAGTCTGAACCCCTCAAGTGTTGACGATCCAAGCCATCCCTGGACCTCTCTTTAGCCACTTGTCCTACTCTCGACGACGTTAACGAAAGCCTGGAGAGGCAGTCGGATTTTCTCCTCAATCTTCTAGAAGAAACCGGCTCCTTCCGCCTTAGTCAGGAGAGCATCCCGAACCAGCTCTGGCATGACTCGCCTTTGTCGGACGAGGATGACATCATGGAAACTACGGTGATTAGCACTACGGTGATAAACACAGCAGTAAACATGGCGTCTCCTCCGAAGCAAGTAAACCCTGGCGAGGTTGAGGATCTGCACTCGATCTCCACGGCCTGTAGTGACGTCGCGAGACTACTCAGGCAATTGACTGTCGATGCAGATGCTGGCACTGATGAGAACCCCACCGTCAAGATGGATGACTCATCAGTACCAGTATCTGCTAGACAGGCCGATGCCAAAGAGATTGTTGCCAAGAAGATGTACCGGAGAGCAGTTAACTACTGTAAACGATACATCGATACGGAACAGCGACTCCATCACGGGGAAGAAATTCCTGCTAATCAAGAGGAACCTCAAACTCATCCGGAAGTTCTCCAGGAACTATCCTGATGATATTGAGAGGGACTTCTTGATTGACAGGATCCCCCGACCCAGTACTAGGACCACAACGGTAGTCCCTTCAAAGAATGAGAAACCTGCTGATGGCCCTGTGATCAAATTTCTTACTCTATTCCAGTTTGATCAGCAGTACTACAACGAAAAAAAGGTTGGCTATCAAACTCATTTCAATTACGAAAATTTTAGCATCAAACCAATTTATATAGAAATATCTGGCCTTAAAACCAACTTAAGAAGCATATTTTTGACATCAAACCTACCTCTATAACATAGATTGGTCATCAAAATTACTTCAATTACGAGACTTGATCATCAAATCAGTTCCAAAGAATGTGTCTGGCGTTAAAATCTATTCCAAAAGCATAGTTTTGGCATTAAACCTACCTCTATAACAGAAATTGACCATCAAATTCATTTCAGTTACGAAAATTGTTCATCAAACCAATTCCAATAAATGTATCTGATCTTAAAACCCACATCCAAACCTTCCCCAATAACAGAGATTGTCCATCAAACTGATTACATTTACGACAATTGCCCATCAAACCAATTTCAGATGTATCTGATCTTAAAACATACATCCAAAGCATAGTATTGACATCAAACCTACCTCTATAACATAGATTGGCCATCAAACTTATCTCATTTGCGAAACTTGATCATCAAACCAGTTCCAATAGATGTATCTGATCTTAAAACCTACATAGTTTGGTACCAAACATTTCAGTTACGAAAAATGTTCATCAAACCAATTCCAATAGACATATCTGATCATAAAACATACATCCAAAGCAAACTTTCCCCAATTAAAGAGATTGGTCATCAAACTCATTTCAGTTACGAAAATTGTTCATCAAACCAATTCCAATTTATGTATCTGACCTTAAACTACACCTCCCAAGCATATCTTTGGCATCAAACCTACTTGTGTATAATGGAGATTGATCATCAAACATATTTTAGTCATGGACTTTGGTAATCAAACCTAACTCAAAAGAAGTATCGGGCTTTAAAACCAATTTATTTGATCATCGAACCTAATTATACGTTAAATCTTTAAACTAAAAGTGACACATACCTTGATATTTGACCCTAAAACGGGTAATGAAATTTGATCATCAAACTATATTGATGTATGATTCTCAAACTATATTTTATTCTTTAGTTTTGATCATAAAATCTACAAACCTTCTTCAAACCTATTTCTAAGTTGATTTATTTTTATAGTAAAAGTGGCACCTACCTTGAACTTAGTGTTAGTTCTATTGTCAAGTTTGATCGATTAAAACCAATTTGGTAATGAATTTTAATCATCAAACTTAATTTTATATTTCAGTTTGAATAAGGGAATCTAGTTCAACATTGAGGTTTGAACCCAAAAATTGTCATCTACAATTGGGGTTTGATAATGAAACTCACCTATAAAATCAAGATTGGACATCAAAAAATCGGTTCAGATTTTTATATAGTTCCCATATATATTTTCGTCCGATTTAAGGTAAATAGTGCACCAAAGTCCCTATATATCTTTCGGTTTGCACGAAATTTGGCACAGCACACTGAATTGAGTCTAGAATGATGTGTGCTAAGTTTCGTAAAAATCGGTTCAGATTTTGATATAGTTCCCATAAATATTTTCGTCCGATTTAAGGTAAATGGTGGACCAAAGTCCCTATATATCTCTCGATTTGCACGAAATTTGGCACAGCGTACTGAATTAAGCCTAGAATAATGTGTGCTAAGTCTGGTGAAGATCGGTTCAGATTTAGATATAACCCTCATATAACTCCCATATATTGCTTCGCCCGATTTTACGTAAAAGTGGGACTAAAGTCCCAATATATCTTTCGATTTGCACGAAATTTGGCACAGCACACTGAATTGAGCCTAGATTTATGTGTGCTAAGTTTCTTGAAAATCGGTTCAGATCTAGATATAGCTCCCATATATATATTTTTGTTCAAAAATGCGACGTCTGTTACGATTAATCTGTTGAATATACCCAATGTGGTAAAGGGTTACTGCTTTCCTTACTGTTTTTTTTTATAAAGTCGACGCCTTAAAAATATATATTTTTTTTTAAATCTACTCCTAAATATAGGACCTAAAATTTTTTTTTTAAATCTACGCCTTAAAGCAAATTTTTAAAAATATACACCTTAATTTTTTTTTAAAGTCTACGCCTAAATATATAAAAATATATTTCTCAACACCTACTCCTAAATTACCGAGGTAGGGTTCATCCAGCCATCCATAGATATTGTCTCTCAGCTGCTTTTTAACCTACCCCGTAAATGAGGTGATGGCCATATCTTTTTAAAACGTTCCGAAACCTCTTCAAACAGTTGAGGAAAACTCGGTGTTAAAATTTTAAATAACTCCTCATACTGGATGGCAATCGTGCACATGCATTCATGTCTGTTCATACTCATACCTATATCTCACTCTCTATCTCCCTATCAATGAACTCTAATCGTTTGCTATTCACAGCTGATATAAATTCAAGGTTAGCAAAAAAAAAAAAAAAACAACAAAAATTCTAAAATGAATTTCACTTTCATTATCGACAGCAATGGCAATTATTTGCGTTTTTTGGTTGCATTGCCGTTCGATCAATCGCTGGATGTTTGGTTGGATAGATGACGAATGCTAACACAAGTTGATATGATGGGGACTGATATATTTAGGGTTGTGCATACACATACATTCTGGAGTGCAAAAGATAAGATGAAAAAAAAAAAATAAATATTATAAATTATTCAGTACCCAGCGATTTGTTGCTGCAATTCAATACCGAATCGGGAATATATAATTTTGAATATTTTAATAGAGAATGAAATCCTGTTATTCTGGAGAGATGTAGATTTGGAAAATCATCATAATATTGTTGTTATGAAGAATGTTTGAAAAACGAATTTCACTATTGAGGTGATCAAACACAATAAAACATTACAACATATGTAATGTTACATTACAACATATGAAATGAAAAATATTTATGGGAACTATATCAAAATCTGAACCGATTTTTACGAAACTTAGGACACATCATTCTAGATTCAGTTCAGTGTGCTGTGCCAAATTTCGTGCAAATCGAGAGATATTTAGGGACTTTGGTCCAACATTTACCTTAAATCGGACGAAAATATATATGGGAGCTATATCTAAATCTGAACCGATTTTCACGAAATTTAGCACACATCATTCTATGCTTAATGCAGTACGCTATGCCAAAAATCGTGCAAATCGAATGATTTTTAGGGACTTTGGTGCACCATTTGCCTAAAATCGGGCGAAACTATATATGGGACCTATATCTAAATCTGAACCGATTTTCACGAAACTTAGCACACATCATTCTACACATAATTCAGTACGCTATGCCAATATTCGTGCAAATCGAATGATTTTCAGGGACTTTGGTGTACCATTTACCTAAAATCGGGCGAAACTATATATAGGATCTATATCTAAATCTGAATCGATTTTCACGAAATTTAGCACACATCATTCTATACTTAATTCAGTACGCTATGCCAAAAATCGTGCAAATCAAATTATTTTCAGGGACTTTGGTGGACCATTTACCTAAAATCGGGCGAAACTATATATGGGAGCTATATCTAAATCTGAGCCGATCTTCACGAAACATAGCACACATCATTCTATACCTAATTCATAACGCTGTGCCAAATTTCGTGCAATTCGAATGATTTTCAGGGACATTGGTGCATCATTTACGTAAAATCGAACGAAAATATATATGGGAGCTATATCTAAATCTGAACCGATTTTTGCAAATTTCAATAGAGTTCGTCCTTGGGCCAAATAAATGAGTTGTGCCAAATTTCATCCAAATCGGATCATAAATGCGCACATTGTTTACAATTTAACATGGACAGACAGACGGATGGACATGCCTAAATCGACTCAGAAAGTGATTCTATGCATATTCTCAAAAGGAACCATGTGTCTATATCGTTTTCTTTTGCCTGTTACAAACATATGCACAAAGACATAATACCCTGACCACAGTAGATTTAAAAAATATATATTTTCCAGGTCCTATATTTAGGCGTAGATTTTTAAGGTTCTCAAAACGAAATAAATTTCTTCCAACACTTTCCATTATAAATTATTTCGATTTCTTGTTTGATAATATATTTTATTATTATTGTTGTTGTTCTTCTTTTTCCTGCTGATGATATTTCGATTGCAATTCTAAAGTACGTAGCAGCTTTGATGATCAGCAACAATTTAAATAAAATGTATTCAGCAGCAGTTATCTACAGATTTTTGCAAACAAGTTCATTTTTTTTATTTCTCCGCTAGATTTTTTATAAGTTTTATTATTTATAGTATAATTGTTTTTATTGTTGTTGTTGTTGTTTTCTGCGTTGTTACTCAATTATAGCAAATTATAACAAGAATAACAAGCAGCAATTAAACGAAACTGTAATAATACCGATGATGAGTATAACACAGCAAGAAAACTAACCTCCGCTGCCGATTCTCAGCTTTCTGATAGGGCGGTACGAAATTGTGTCTGGCCGGCAAAAGTGTGTGCGAGTGCGGGGTGTGATTGAAAATTCAGCTGAATTTGAGTAACTAAAAAAGCAAAAAAAAAATAATAAAGTAAAATAATTTAAATAACCGCCACACATGCCACTCTCATATAACAGCCGCACTTTGTTTGTTGTTTATTTTTTTTCGTGATGATTTTCAGTCAAATAAATAAGAAAATTTCAATGTGAAGGTCACCATCACTTAAACAATGACAAAACACCAATTAAATGATATATTCGGGCATGTCGCCGCTATTGTTGTTATTTGCTGTCAACACCAGAAAAATTGCTGTGCGGTTTGAAATTGAGTTGAGCACAAGAAAAAAAACGCATTTCGGCATATTTATTATCGCCATGGGAATACACCATGCTGCATGTAATCGATCAATATGGTTCGTATATTTTGTGGGGAAAATAAATTTGATGGCAAACAAAGACTATGACGACGGTGAACTTACCTAACGATGAGTCTTCAGGCCTGAGCTAGGAGGTTGCAGGCAGAAGGACGTGAAACTATCACTACTGACAAAGTTCGAGATAAGAATCAACCCAGTTTATGGGACTTGCCATGTATATGACAAGAGATGAGAAATGTGGAAAGTTCTATGATCTATGATACCAGTCGAAAGGAAGATTTTTAAATAACATTTTCAAAAAGTACATTTAGGCGTAGATTTTATAACATATATTTAAGCAGTAGATTTTGAAAAAGTTAATATATGTATAAAGTTTTAAAAACATTTCTAGGTCCTAAATTCTGCATAGGTTTTTAAAGTTTTAAATATATTTTTACAAATACAGTATTTAGATTTTTTAAGAAAATCTATAGGCTATGAAGGGGTAGATTTTCAAACATATTTTTAAGGCGGATAAGAAGGGTTAGATTTGTTAAAAATATTTTTAAGACGGATATGTTTCTTTGAAATTTGAGCGGATATGAAGTGTTAGAAGTGGATTTTTTATATATATTTTTTTAAATTCTATGATTATGCGTAGATTTTAATACCCTTCACCACACTGTGATACAGGGTATTATGTCTTTGTGCATATGTTTGTAACAGGCAAAAGGAAATGAGATATACACATGGTTGCTTTTGAGAATACGCATAGAATTAGTTTCTGAGTCGATTTACGCATGTCCGTCTGTCCGTCCATCTGTCTGTCCATGTTAAATTGTAAACAAAGTACAGCTTGCATTTATGATCCGATTTGGATGAAATTCGGCACAGTCCACTTATTTAGCCCAAGGACGAACCCGAACCGAAATTGGGAAAAATCAGTTCAGATTTAGATATAGCTCCCATCTTTTTTCGTCCGATTTAAGGTAAATGGTGCACCTATATATATTTCGATTTGCACCAAATTTGGTACAGCGTACTAAATAAAGCCTGGAATCAGGTGTGCAAAGTTTCCTGAAAATTGGTTCAGATTTAGATATAGCACCCATATATATTTTCGTCCGATTTTAGGTAAATGGAGCACCAAAGTCCCTATATATCCTTCGATTTGCATGAAATTTGGCACAGCGTAGTGAATTGAGCCTAGAATGATGTGCGTTAAGTTTCGTGAAAATCGGTTCAGATTAAGATATAGCTCCCATATATATTTTCGTCCGATTTAATGTAAATAGTGCATCAATGATCCTATATATTCTTCGATTAGCACGAAATTGGGCATAGCGTAATGAATTAAGCCTAGAATGATGTGCACTAAGTTTCGTAAAATTAGGTCCAGATTAATGTGTTTTAAGTTTCGTGAAAATCGGTTCACATTTCGATATACCTATCACGTAAACCCACATATATGAAAATCTGTTCAGATTTAGATATAGCTCCCATATATATTTTCGTCCGATTTTGGGTAAATAGTACACCAAAGTCCCTATATATCCTTCGATTTGCGCGAAATTTGTCATTGCGAGCTGCATTAAGTCTAGAATGATGTGTGCTAAGTTTCGTGAAAATCGGTTCAGATTTCGATATACCTCTCACGTAAACCCACATATATTCGCCCATTTTTACATAAATGGTGCACCAAACTCCTAATGTTTGTCCGATTAACGCGACATTTTGCATAACGTATCAAATTGAAAATAGAATGACGTTACTGCGTTTTGTGGAAATTGCTGGATATGCAGCCATAGCTACCATATATATTTCGAATGGGTGTCTGATTGAGATTACATTTTTTTAAGTCCTATAATTATGCGTAGATTTTTATACCCTACACAACTACTTAATTTTTGTCAATTTTGTTGTTCGCTCCAGAGACCGCAATTATGGACCGAACATCGCGAAATTTTACATGGAGAAGGGGATCGGGACAAAGAATACGCATGCCTGTTTCGATAAAGATCAGTCATTATTTAGCGGGTTAAATGGGTCCTGACTTTTGTGTGAAAAATTAAAAAAAAAAATGTTATTCTATGGCTTATATATTTACTCCTAAATGACACCCGATACCCGACAAGTTGCTAGTATATGGTTGACTTTTAAAGTGATACCAATTATATTGTCATATGTACTCGAATGTGGGAGTTAAAATTAAATATTTGTAGGTGCTTACGTATTCAGATATTATAATCATTACCACACTGGAGGGCGGAATTAAAGCTATGATCCCTTTGAAATTTTCCAAGAGGTTGCAGTTATGTTCAAAGACAACGCCTATAATTTTCGGTGATGATCACATAAAAAATTTGAGATGAAGTGGACCGAAAACTTAATTTGTGAGTTTTCGAGTCGATCTGTAGCCCTTAAGCCGAACATCACAACACAACCCAGGGTGATGGGAATCTCAATATGTTATTAGCAGGGCTGCAATGAATTTTTGGAATATTCGGAACATATGTCTGTGTAAGGAAGAAATTCTGTTGATCTCTAATCGGCCAATCGGGGTGCAAATATCACGAAATATTGCCCAGGCTCGAAATAAACATCCGCAGAAAATAATAGTTCACCCTCCGTCACTCACTAGTTTTTAAATATTTTTTTCAGGTCTTAAAATTGAGCGTGGTTTTTTTTAAATATTTTTTCATTTTTTTTTTAATTTAGGCGTAGACTTTCAAATTTTTTTTTCAATTTGATTTTTTATATATATTTTTTTATTTCGTTTATGTACATACATATTTTTTTCAAAATATGTTTGTATTGGAAATAGGCAGGTGTAGATTTTTTAAAATATATTTTTTCAAATCCTTTCGGTTTAGATTTTTTTTAAATACACCCAGGTGATATATTTAGACGCAGATTTTTAAAAATATATTTTTTGTCACATAATTTTTCCACTTCTCATAAAGCCATAGATTTTTTTTGTTGCAAGAAAATGAAAACCACTTGCACTTCAGGTGAGTGTGTGTGTGTGTGCAATAATTCTATTTAATTCGAACAGGTATTACTGCTGATGTTATAGAAGACAAAATTGTGGTTTAATAGCAACAACAACAACTACAGAAAATAACAAGAGTAAAATGAAATAAAATGAAAAAAAAAAATACTAAACATGAATTGGCATGAAATCGAATTGCAGACCGACCAGACGATAGACAACTAAACTCGATTTTTCCATTTTCTAAGTTTTCCCCCGCCAGACCCTCCTTTCCACCACACCACCATAACCACTTTGGCCATTACGTTAGCCTCAGCATTGCGCAAGCTAAACATCGATACAGAAAACAAAAAAAAAAACAAAAACAGAGCGATGTTCGATGTTGCAAATGGAAAATAAATGCAACTGCATGCAAGCCGAACAGCGAATGGGAAGAGAGTAACAGGGGGGAAGGCAAGGAGTGTCTAGAAAATTACATTAAATTGTAGAGTGCCACACTGTGATTGTGCAATATCAAAATGCCAGGCCGTGCATGGCATAAAATTGCAACATATCGCCGCCGTACAGCAGAGATTCTTACTTTCAACAGACAGCGAAAGTTGCAGAAGCAGGCAAGACATGCTGGGCGGCAGCGGCAAGGCGAATAGCGTAAGAATAAAAATCCCAAAGAAGTATAGAAAGAAGCCAGGCGAAGCAAAAAACGTGCAACATGCAATTTATGGTCGAACATGATCTAATGCTGCAAACAATCAACCATGCCACAAGTAATTCTACCAAGCAACCACATAGCTGCCGCTGCTGCTGCTGGGGCATGGATGGATGCGGCAGTTGGCCAAAAGAAGTGAGACAACTTCCAACTAACATTGATGACGATTATGTGGCTGATAATAATGATGGTGTCGCTGATGCACATGGAAAACTAGAAGCCAAAGCAGAAGAAGACAAAAAAAAAAAATAAAAAGAAACGCTTATGACGAAATAGCATTGAAAGTAAATTGCAAGTGATTACGTTACACGTTAGTTGGTTAGGCTGAATGCCTGGCTGGTTGGCTGGCAGCTAGTCCAAAGCGCGCTGTGATGATGCTACTTGGGGAGGCAATAAAAAGTGTGTGTTTTTCCTATCTCGGTTTGACTTCTAGAGACTGGTTCGGCAACATTTTGCAGTCATGCCATTCACGTGTGATTATGTAGTAGGCATATCAATGCCGCCCTCCCTCCACTCCACGCCAGGTGGATGATGGGGGAGCTAGATATAGTAGTTGAATATCAAAAACACACTTTTATGACTGTACTAAGTGGCCAAGTACCACAAGGATAGGCCATCACCATCACCACCACCACCACACAAAAAAGAAAACCAGTAATCAAAAGTTGATACAGGTGATGTTTCCCTTTTGTCGCTGAGTGCAATAAAAACAGAAAACCAAACTTCTAGGTTTGTTTCCAAACACACAGACTTGATGTTGGTAGACTTAGTAGTGGACTATGTCACCTTGCAGGTTTTTTCTTTTATTTTTGTATTTTCTTGTTTCCAAATTTGGCTGCCGACAATGGTAGAAAAACAAAACAAGTGTTTATTTACTCCATTGTCCTGAAAACAAAAGGAAATGTTCCTCCCACATTGTTGACTTGCAACGAAAGGCGGCAAAAGGAAAAAAGTGAAAGCTTTTTCAAACACACACCCCCACACATTTTTCTCTGTCAGTGGGGAAGTAGGTGAGAGTAAAACAAAAAGTTGAAGATTTTTTTTAAAATTATTTTAAGGTAGTTTAATTTTTTTTAAATATATATATATTTTTTCAAATAGTAAAAAATTCTAAAATTTTTTAAAACTAAGTTCCAGGTCCTTTATTTATGCAAAGATGTTTTCAAAAACGCTTTTTTCAAATAGTAAATAAATGCCAGCGACTTAATTGGATAGGTCATGTTGTGAGAATGGGATGAAGATGCCCCAGCCCAGAAGGCATATAAAAGCGAATCAGTTGATGGTTCATGCAGAAGGGGAAGGCCACGAATACGATGGAAAGACCAAGTCGAAGACAACATTGCCGAAAATGGTCTCTCAATTTGGAAAAACTGAGCAAAAAACTGACGCGCCTGGAAATCTTTTCTAAGCTCGGCTTATGGAACGAAAGTTCTGTCACAAGCCAGTTAAGTAAGTAAGTAAATAAATAAATGCCAAAATTGTTATACCCTTCACATGGTTCCTTTTGAGAATATGCATAGAATCACTTTTTAAGTCGATTTATGAATGTTCGTCCGTCCGTCCGTCTGTTGGTGATAAATTGTAAACAAAGTACAGGTCGCACTTAAAATCCGAATTGGATGAAATTTGACACAGCTTATTTATTTGGCCCAAGGGCGAACCCTAATGAAATTGGTTCAGATTTAGATATAGCTCTCATATATATTTTCGTCCGAATGGTGCACTAAAGTCCTTATATATCTTTCGATTTGCATGAAATTTGGCATGACGCACTGAATTGAGTATAGAGTGATGTTTGCCATGTTTCGTGAAAATCGGTTCAGATTTGGATATAGGTCCCATATATAGTTTCGTCCGATTTTTATATAAATGGTGCACCAAAGACCCTATATATCTTTTGATTTGCATAACGTATTGAATTGAGCCTGGAATGATGTCTGCCAAGTTTTGTGAAAATCGGTAAAGGTTTAGATATATCTCCCATATATAGTTTCGTCCGATTTTTATGTAAATGGTGCACTACTGAACTGAGCCTAGAATGATGTCTGGCAAGTTTTGTGAAAATCGGTTCAGATATAGATATAGCTCCCATATATAGTTTCGTCCGATTTTTATGTAAATGGTGTATCAAAGACCCTATATTTCTTTCGATTTGCACGAAATTTGACATAAAATACTAAATTGAGGTTATAGTGATGTTTGCCAAGTTTCGTGAAAATCGGTCCAGATATAGCTCCCATATATATTTTCAGTCTTCGTTTGACCGTGAACAATACCAGACGTACTCGGCGTAATTTCTATTACAAAGAACAAAAAAAAAAAAAAAACCAAAAAAAAAAAAAAAACAATAGTGCATAGAATTGCATTACATTCTTAAACTAAAAAGTACTGTAATAGTATCATAAAATACAATAACAACTGACTGCGCTTGAAGCACATGCACATTGTTTGCAACAACAATTGTGCTAAGTGCAAACCTTCGGTATGGCAGCAAGTAATGAGCAAACAGAAGATGAAGCGGACTGGCAGACAGTCTGCTATAAACGAAAAAATACAGGGTCACCTAACATTTTTGAAGTGAAAAGATTCCATGCCGCGAATAATGCTGATGTGTCAGCAAATAAATATGCTGCTCTTGATACAAATCAAGATGAAGAGACACCACCAACCGTCAATTCACCTCCAAGACCCCCACCTATTTTCATCCCAGATGTCAGCGATGTTGATAAGATGGTTAAAGATTTGCTGACAATTATTGAACGAGAATCGTTTAATTTTAAATCCACGAAAAATCATGAAATAAGATTAATGATAAAAGATGTTGAATCATATAGAAGAGTAATAAAACATTTTGATCAACATAAAAAAACTTATCATACATTTCAAATTAAACAGGAACGTGCATTTAGAGTAGTATGTAAAAACCTTCATTACACAACACCAATTGAGGACATAAAAGCCACATTTCTATCTGCAGGGCATCAAGTAAGGACTGTCAGACCCGCTTTCAGTCGAATTAATAAACAACCCCTTTCCATGTTTTTTGTGGATCTGGACCCTCAGCCCAACAACAAAGACGTTTATAAGTTAACCAATATTGAAAACGCAACAATGACTGTTGAACCAGTAAAAACTTTTGACGATTTGGTACAGTGTTTTCGATGCCAACTACACGGACATACCAAGTCTTATTGTAAAAGACCATACGCATGTATGAAATGCCTAAATCCTCATCCCACATCAGAATGTACAAAACCTAAAGATAAACCTCCTCAATGTGTAAATTGTTTGGGATACCATACAACAAACTATAAAGGTTGCAGAGTATACCAGAACTTAATTTCCAGTAGAAAAAATGTCAATTCTGGCGGTTCAACAAATCATCAGTTTAATCCAAATACCATAGATCCTAACCGTTACACCAAGTTCGAAACAATAAACAACACTAAAGAGCCTACGTATGCTGATGTGACGAGAGGTATGCCTGATGGTGTAAATAATGTGTTGCATAAACTGGAATCCATGGTCGCTAAACAGATAGAATTAACAAATACTCTCATAAACATGATGTCTATGCTAATGAATAAACTATGCAAATAGACCTTAGAATTGCACAGTGGAATGCCAATGGCATTTCAAATCATAAAAATGAAGTTGAACTATTTCTTTTAAATAATTGTATAGACATACTACTTGTGTCTGAAACCCACTTCACACGTAGATCTTATTTTCAAATTAAAAATTATGATACTATAACCTCCAACCATCCTGATAACAGGGCTCATGCCGGGGCGGCGGTAATCATTAAATCTCAAATTAAATATGACATTATGGAACCATACTCAGTGCCTCATATTCAAGCTGCAGGTGTTAAAGTTTATTGCGGAAATTCAATAGTGGAAATTGTATCTATATATTGCCCTCCTAGGCATAATATAAAATTCGATCAATATGAAGAATTTTTTCGAAGACTTGGCGCTAAATTTATTGTGTGTGGAGATTACAACGCAAAGCACCCGTGGTGGGGATCCAGATTACAAAATCCAAAGGGTAAAGAATTATATAAATGTATAATTAAAAATGGTTATAAAACCTTATCCTCTGGAAGTCCAACATACTGGCCAAGTGACCCAACTAAGGTTCCAGATCTATTGGATTTCGCAATATATTATGGGATCTCCCAATCCATGCTAGATATTTGTGATTCAAACGATTTAAGCTCCGACCACAGTCCTATTATAATAACATATTCTTCATGTTGTAAAAAAATTGCAATAAGCAAAAAGTTGATTACTAAATGGACCGATAAATCTCTTTTTGATCACCACATTAATTCGAACTTGAATTTAAATATTCCATTAAAGTCAGCGTTTGACCTAGACGATGCCGTTGAAACCCTTAATAGAACTATTCATAATGCAGCATACATATCAACACCACAATGTCCTCCACAAAAAGGTACATCTATTTGGATTTCTTTGGAATTGCGAAAACTTATAAAAGAGAAAAGAAAATTGCGTAAAATTTGGAAAAGAACAAGAGCACCTACTGATAGACATAATCTCAATCATGCCACGAATTCACTCAAAAAGAAAATCCAAATGGTAAGAGATGAATCAACTGGTATATTTTTAAGTAATTTAAATCCAACGAAAAATGACGAGCATAGCCTTTGGAATGCTACGAAATATCTCTCTAGACCGAAAAGGAGAAATATACCAATAAAAGACCAGGATGGGGCATGGTGCAGAACAAATGATAGGAAGGCTTTATCCTTCAGCAAACACTTGGAAGATACCTTTACTCCTTTTTCAACATCAAATGCATCGGATGTAGAAGAAATAACAAATTTTCTGGACGTACCATGCCAAATGTTTCGTCCCATAAAACCAATTAATATACGAGAAGTTAAACAAGAAATAAAGCATCTTAATAATGCTAAGTCGCCAGGTTATGATAACATAGATTCTAAAGTAATAAAATGTTTGCCACTGAAAGGAATAATATTTTTAACTACAATCTTTAACAGTATCTTGCGAACTAGCCATTTTCCCTCGCAATGGAAATATGCAAAAGTTATAATGATATTGAAGCCAAATAAACCAGAAAACGCTCTTACTTCGTACAGACCAATAAGTCTATTACCTATATTTTCAAAATTATTCGAAAAACTATTGAAAAAGCGACTTACTCCAATTTTGGATGCGTTAAATGTGATTCCAGAACATCAATTTGGTTTCAGAAATAAACATGCAACGCCTGAACAATGCCATCGTGTTGTTAGTACCATCAGGAACGCATTGGAAAATAAACAATACTGTTCGGCTGTATTTCTAGATGTCAAACAGGCATTCGACAAAGTATGGCACTCCGGTCTCTTGTTTAAACTAAAGTCTATTCTGCCAACGCCCTATTATTTATTACTCAAGTCTTATCTAAGCGAACGATATTTTTATGTATGCATCAATGATTCATCATCTGGTTTTTGTACAATGCAGTCAGGAGTTCCTCAAGGGAGCGTTTTGGGTCCTATTTTGTACACTCTTTTTACATACGACCTACCAACTACAAATGATGTAACAATAGCAACATATGCTGACGACACCGCAATTCTAGCCTGCAATGAATCCCAAAATATAGCATCCATCCTAGTTCAGAATGAACTTAATTTGGTTCAAGATTGGTGCAAAAAATGGAACATTATGGTTAATACGGAAAAATCTGCACACGTAACCTTCACTTTACGAAAAGGGGACTGTCCAAATGTGTATTTGAATGGGCAGGTTATTCCTACAACAAACTGTGTAAAATACTTAGGAATTCACATCGACAGACGACTTACATGGAAAAATCATATCACAGCAAAGCGAAAACAACTAGACATAAAGACGAAAAAGATGTATTGGCTATTGGGACCAAAATCGCAATTATCTCTGAATAACAAAATAATTTTGTATAAATCCATATTAAAACCGGTGTGGACATATGGTATTCAGATATGGGGTACGACAAGTAACTCAAACTTAAAAATTCTGCAGAGATACCAGTCAAAAACATTAAGGCAAATAGTTAATGCACCATGGTTCATAAATAATAATAACATACATAATGATCTCGGTATTCCTTTAATAACAGAAGAATTACAAAGATATAGCACAAATTACTTAAACAGGCTAAGCAACCACAGTAATGTTCTGGCTGTAATTCTCCTGGATGATAGCGAAGAAAGAAGGCGACTGAAGAGGCGTCATATATTAGATTTGCCATTTTCCTAACACGGAATGTATAATTCATTATATCATTTATATTTTACTAATCACCATTATATTATTATAATTGTTTCACTGATATATGATATTCTAAACCTACTGTAATTGTTAGTCTAGTTTGCTGGAACTAGGCATTACGTTATTTCCGAATTAGTAATACATTTGCTTATTGTTTTTTATTTTGAAAATAGATTGCAAATAAAGAGACAAATACAAAAAAAAAAAAAAAATATATATTTTCGTCCGATTTTTATGTAAATGGTGCACCAAAGACCCTATATATCATTCGATTTGCACAAAATTTAACATGACATCCTGTATTGAATCTGTAGTGATGTCTGCCGAGTTTCGTGAAAATCGGTTGAGATTTAGATATAGCTCCCATATATATTTTCGTCCGATTTAATCTAAATGGTACACCAAAGCTCCTATATATCTTTCGATTTGCACGAAATTTGGCATGACGCACTGAATTAAGCCTAGAGTGATGTGTGCTGAGTTTCGTGAAAATCGGTTCAGATTTAGATATATCTCCCATATATATTTTCGTCCGATTTAATTTAAATGGTGCACCAAAGCTCCTATATATCTTTCGATTTGCACGAAATTTGGCATAACGTACTGAACTGAGCCTAGAATGATATCTGCCAAGTTTTGTGAAAATCGGTTCAGATTTAGATATCGCTCCCATATATAGGTTCGTCCGATTTTTTTGTAAATGGTGCACCAAAGACTCTATATATCTTTCGATTTGCACGAAATTTGGCATAGGTTACTGAATTGAATATTGAGTGATGTTGGATAAGTTTCGTGAAAATCGGTCCAGGTTTAGATATAGCTTCCATATATAGTTTCGTCCGATTTTATGTAAATGGTGCACCAAAGCCCCTATATATCTTTCGATTTGCAAGAAATTCGGCATGGCGTACGGAATTGAGCCTAGAGTGATGTGTGCTGAGTCCAGAATGATGTGTGTCAAGTTTCATGAAAATCGGTTGAGATTTAGATATAGCTCTCTTATATATTATCGATTGATTTTAAATAATTGACGCACCAAGGAACCAAACATATATGGCTGATAGGAACAAAACTTACTGAAATTAGTATAACCTGACCTGTGACAAGTTTCGTTGAAACCGATTCATATTTGGATATAGCTTCCGTATATGTTACGTCCAATCTTTAGTAAATGGTGCATCAAACTCATCATAGTTGTCAGATTGACATGCAGTTTTGCACAACGTAAACAAATTTTGCATAGAATAACATAGTTGTGTTTTGTAGAAGTACAGACACAGCCCAACGGAAGTCCGATTGATATTTGCTTGAAATCGAGTTAAATAATTTTGTCCCATTGTAACAAACGAATGACATGTTTATCGAATTTCATGTTAATATTCCTGTTTAATATACCCATAGTGGTGAAGGGTATCATATAGTCGGCCCCGTCCGACTTTATTACTTTCCTTACCGATTAAAAATAATTTTGAGTAACTATATTATGCGTAGATTTTTTAAAAATATTTTGTCAGACCCTTTATTAAGGCGTAAATATTTTTTTCAGACTTTTTTTAGGTGTATGATGGGTTCTGGCAAATGATGACCCCTATTGTTTTTTGGTAAAGATCGGTTAATATTTAGGGGATGAAATGGACCAAATACTTAATTTTTGTCGGTTTTTCTGATCGCTCCAGAGACCGCAATTATGGCCCAAACTTCGCGAATTTGTACATGGAAAAGGAATTCGGTTTTTCTGACCGCTCCAGAGGCCGCAATTATGGCCCAAACATCGCGAATTTTTACATGGAAAAGGAAATCGGGCCAAAGAATAAGCATGCCCATTGTGATAAAGATCGGTCAATATTTAGCGGGTCAAATGGAATCTGACTTTTGTGTGAAAAATGACAAAATGTGTATTGTTTGGCGTATATATTAACTCCTGAAGGACATAGACCCTAGAAGTTGGTATTGTATCTGACTGGCTGACCTTTAAATACCAATTATATTGTCGTATATACTCGGATTAAATATTTACAGGTGCTTAGTTATTCATATATTATTTAGTAACCCAATACCACACTAGAGGGCGGAAATATAGCGCTGATCGATTTGAAATTTTTCATGAGGATCCAGGTATGGTTAAGGATAACGCCTATAATTTTCGATGATGATATGATAATAATATTGGGATTAAGTGGACCGAATTTTTTTTTGTGGTTTTTCGAGACGATCTATAGGCCACAATCGAAAGCCGAACGTCACAACACAACCCACGGTGAAGGGAATCTGGATTTTTTGTCAGGTCCTATCTCTGGCGTAGATTTACTTAGAATATTTTTTTAAAAATCAATTATATTTACAGGGCCTATATTTAATCGTAGATTTTCCACAATTATTCTCCCCTAACGCCTAATATGGATGTAAATTCAAAAATCCATAATCAGCTTTCTATAAATGTATTTCTAACTTCCGTCCGACTACCGATTGGCGTTCGAAAAAAAGAAATTTATTCCCCTATTCGATTTGATTGCAAATATTAAAAGTTCAAAACCCCTCGTTCTTTTTTTTGATGTTGTTTGTTTTGTATTTTAAGTTCAAAACAATAATTAGAAACGTAAAAATTGTAGAGCTTGTAAATTTGTTTACAACACGCGCAATGTGCTTGTATGTATGTGTGTGTATGTATGTTAGCACATAGATTGTATTAAATTGTCTGGTGCAAATCAATTGAATATTAATTAGCAGAAAACAATAACAACAATAAGTAATAAACAAACAAATAAACAAAAAAATCAGATATTTACGATTTCTTGGCTGAGGCATTTCTTCGGTTGTCATTGTAAAGTCACCGAAGAAAAAAATAAAGAAGAAGCATGCATAAATGGAGGGCATTGACATCGGTGGTGGACAGTGTTTTACGGATTTTTTTTTTATGAAAACATTGGAGAATTTAATAAAATATATTTTTATAACAATTTATCTCTATATGTACTAGTTAAAAAATTGAACAAAACTAACCTTAACCTTTAAAAAAGATATATGTGAATTTTTTTTTAAATGCTACGCCTTATATAGGACCTGAAAAAAATATTTTTAAAAAAATCAAACCAAACAAAAATATGTTTAAACCAGTAAGGAAAGTAGTAAAGTCGGACGGGGCTGACTATATGATACCCTTCACCACTATGGGTATAATAAACAGGACTATTAACATGAAATCAGAACGGACATCATTCTAGGCTCAATACGTTATGCCAAATTGCGTGCAAATCGAAAGATATATAGGGACTTTGGTGCACTATTTACATTAAATCGGACAAAAATATATATGGGAGCTGTATCTAAATCTGAACCGATTTTCATGAAACTTTATAGACATCATTCCAATATCAATTCAGTACGTTATGCCAAATTGCGTGCAAATCGAAGGAAATATAGGGGCTTTGGTGTACCATTTACATTAAATTGGACGAAAATATATATGGGAGCTATATCTAAACCTGGACCGATTTTCACGAAACATGGCAAACATCACTCTTGGCAGACATCACTCTAGGCTCAATTCAGTACACTATGCCAAATTTCGTGTAAATCGAAAGAAATATATGGGCTTTGGTGCACCATTTACATTAAATCGGACGAAAATATATATGGGAGCTATATCTAAATCTGAACCGATTTTCACGAAACTTGACACACATCATTCTAGGCTTAATTCACTACTCTGTGCCAAATTGCATGCAAATCGAAGGATATATAGGGACTGTGGTGCACCATTTACATAAAATTGGACGAAAATATATATGGGGGCTATATCTAAACCTGGACCGATTTTCACGAAACTTGGCAGACATCATTCTAGGCTTAATTCACTACTCTGTGCCAAATTGCATGCAAATCGAAGGATATATAGGGACTTTGGTGCACTATTTACATTAAATCGGACGAAACTATATATGGGAGCTATACTAAATCTGAACCGATTTTCACGAAACTTGACACACATCATTCTAGGCTTAATTCACTACTCTGTGCCAAATTGCATGCAAATCGAAGGATATATAGGGACTTTGGTGCACTATTTACATTAAATCGGACGAAACTATATATGGGAGCTATATCTAAATCTGAACCGATTTTCACGAAACATTACAGACATCATTCCAATATCAATTCCGCACGTTATGCCAAATTTCGTGCAAATCGAAAGATATATAGGGATTATGGTGCACCATTTCATTAAATCGGACGAAAATGTATATGGGAGCTATATCTATATCTGAACCGATTTTGACGAAACTTGGCGGACATCATTCTAGGCTCAATTCAGTACGTTATGCAAAATTTCGTGCAAATTGAATGATATATGGGGACTTTGGTGCACCTTTTACATTAAATCGGACGAAAATATATATGGGAGCTATATCTAAATCTGAACCAATTTTCACGAAACTTAACATACATCATTCCAATCTCAATTCAGTACGTTATGCTAAATTCCGTGCAAATCGAAAGTTATATAGGGACTTTGGTGCACCATTTACATAAAATCGGACGAAACTATATATGGGAGCTATATCTAAATCTGGACCGATTTTCACGAAACTTAACATACATCATTCCAACCTCAATTCAGTACGTTATGCCAAATTGCGTGCAAATCGAAAGATATATAGGGACTTTGGTGCACTATTTACATTAAATCGGACGAAAATATATATGAGAGCTATATCTAAATCTGAACCGATTTTGACGAAACTTGGCAGACATCGTTCTAGACTTAATTCAGTACGTTATGCAAATTGTCATGCAAATCGAATGATATATAGGGACATTGGTGCATCATTTACCTAAAATCGGGCTAAACTATATATGGGAGCTATATCTAAATCTGAACCGATTTTGACGAAACTTGGCAGACATCGTTCTATACTTAATTCAGTACGTTATGCCAAATTTCGTCGAAAGTGAAAGATATATAGGGACTTTGGTGCACCATTTACATTTAATCGGACGAAAATATATATGGGAGCTACATCTAAATCTGAACTGATTTTCACGAAACTTGACAGATATCACTCTAGACTCAATTCAGTACGTTATACCAAATTTTGTGCAAATCGAAAGATATATAGGTACTTTGGTGCACCATTCGGACAAAAATATATATGGGAGCTATATCTTAATCTGAACCGATTTTCCCAATTTCAATAGGGTTCGTCCTTGGGCCAAATAAGTGAGCTGTGCCAAATTTGTAAATGCGATCTGTACTTTGTTTACAATTTAACACCAACAGACTGACAGACGGACATTCATAAATCGACTCAGAAAGTGATTCTATGCTCATTCTCAAAAGAAACTATGGGTCTATCTCGTTTCCTTTTGCCTGTTACAAACATATGCACAAACCCTGTACCACAGTGTGGTGAAGGGTATAAAAATGAACCCATAAAAAGGCCCTAAAAATATGTTTAAAACATCTCCGGATAATGAAAATAAATCTGCACCTAAATAGAAGACCTGAAAAATATATTTTCCGCCCATATATTTTACATGAAAAAATAAAAGATATTTGTCCACCGTGCTTTTTGGCGGCAATTTGCCAAGAATCGTTCTGAATGACCAATTTGTCGATGGGTGTGTTTGTCGGTGTAACAACGACCCATACCATTCTGGTCGGCTGATGGTGGTGGTGGTTGGTGGTTCAGTGCAATAAAGATAAAAAAAGGCATTCTGTGAATGACTGTCGCCAGCCATCAAAGCAATTTATATTGGATAAGGTCAGTTCTCGGTGGCTCTGTGGTGGTTACAGCTGCCGCAAATGGTCTACACAGAGAGGAAACCCTCCACCACCATCAACCACTGCCATAACCTAAGGCAACACTAATACATTGAGGCATTGATTCCAAAGTTTATGCAGTTTGTCATTGTGTGAGTAGTTTGGCAGCCGAAAACGTCAAACGTCCGATCTGTCCGACTGTCTGCCTGTCAACCACTAGCTTTTTGCTCTGATGCAACTGAAATGCAGTGTGAAGTGTGGCCGTCGTCAAATACCTTCTGCCCATCACATTAATTGAAAAATTAATCAAATGTTTGTTTTTGTTTCTTTTTAATAAAAGGGGAGAGAGAGAGCTGTGGGGAGCAAGAGAGTCACAACCCAACCTTAGAAATATATATCTGTGTGCAGCCGGTTAGTGTTGATGTAGTGGTAATATTTATAGAATTTACAACAACTACCACTACTGCTGCTGCTGCTCCGGCTGCTCCCATTCAACAATTATAAATTAAATAATCGATTACGAAATTTATTTATTTATTTGTTTTTGTTTGTTTGAACAGCAGCAACATTGTAATGTTTTGTGTAATAGAGAGATGAAGAGAATGAGTGTATGCATTTGTGGTGTTTCTCTTCGAAAAGAGAGTGCATACAAAAAAATAACATGCATTTTCTATTACATGTGCGAACTCATGCTGTAAGAGAGCAAAATGTATCTGAGGGGTGTTCAGAGAGCTTTCTATATTTGTAACACAGCTGCTGCCAAAGTAAATGCAGCCGAATGAGCTTAGTGAAAAAAATAAATAAATAACTGTGCCAAGTGGTTGCTGCTGCTGCTTCTTCTTCTATTTTATTTGATTTCAAACACTGAGATGTAACATTTTGAAGAGTGTCATGCTATGTGACAAGTGGTTGGTTTGTTAAGAAAAAAACAGATTCTGGAAATATTAAAAAATGTGCTCCTAGATTTGTTAATCTACGTTCATATATAAAAATTAAAAATACAAATAAAAACAAAAAATCTTCGCTTAAATATCCTTTTTCAAAAAAAATCTAGCTTTTTAAATATTTTAGTTTTCGTCCGATTTAATGTAAATGGTGTACAAAAGACCCTATATATCTTTCGATTTGAACCAGTTTCGTAAAAATCGGTTCAGATTTAGATATAGCTCCCATATATATTTTCGTCCGATTTAAGATAAATGGTGCACCAAAGTCCCTATATGTCTTTCGATTTGCACAAAATTTAGCATAGCGTACTAAGTCTATCATGATATGTGTTTCGTGAAAATCGGTTAAGATTTAGATATAGCTCCCATCGATATTTTCGTCCGATTAAATGTAAATTGTATACCAAAGTTCCTACATATCTTACGACTTGCACGAAAATTGGCATATCATACTGAATTGAGTCTAGAGTGATGTGTGCTAAGTTTCGTGAAAATAAGTCCAGATTTAGATATAGCTCCCATATATATTTTCGTCCGATTAAATGTAAATTGTATACCAAAGTTCCTACATATTTTACGACTTGCACGAAATTTGGCATAGCGTACTATATTAAGTCTATCATGATAGGTTTCGTAAAAATCGGTTCAGATTTAGATATAGGTCCCATATATATTTTCGTCCGATTTAAGGTAAATTATGCACCAAAGTCCCCATTTATCTTTCGATTTGCACGAAATTTTGCATAGTGTACTGAAATAGTTCTAGAATAATGTGTGTATTTGCACGAAATTTGGCACAGCGTCGAACATTGAGAGCGGAACAAATTGAGAAGGAGTCTGACAAAGTGGGTCTGGCAGTAAACGGCGAGAAGACTAAGCTGATATTATCAACGCGCAAGACGTCCAGTAGACTCGGACCAACTGTGGAATTTGAGAACTACAGCTTCGAGGAAATCAAAGATCTTATATACCTAGGTGCCGCCATAAATAAAAAGAATGACATCAGTTTTGAAATTCGGAGAAGGGTAGTGATGGCCAACAGATGCTACTAGGGTCGGAGCAAACAACTCAAAAGCAAGGCCATCTCCCGCCAGACCAAACTCACACTCTACAAGACCCTGATACTACCCGTGATGTTATATGGATCTGAAGCATGGGTACTTGCGCAAGCAGTTGAGGCAGCTCTTGGAGTGTTTGAGAGAAAAATTCTCCGAAAGATCTATGGGCCGATCTGCGTTGACGGTAAATATCGCCGTCGTATGAACCATGAGTTGTACGAGCTATTCTCGGTCATCGTTGCAGCGACTACGTTGGCTAGGCAAATAAAAGCGAACCAGCTGATGGTTCACGCAGAAGGGGAAGGCCACGAATACGATGGAAAGAGCAAGTCGAAGACTGCGCAAAAGACCGACGCGCCTGGAAATCTTTTCTAAGCTCGGCTTATGGAACGAAAGTTCTGTCACAAGCCAGCTAAGTAAGTAAGTTTGTGCCATAAGCGACCAGAAAACCGACAAAAATTAAGTATTTGGTCCATTTCATACCCTAAATATTAACTGATCTTTATAGGGGTCTTCAATGGCCAGAAACCATCCTACATGCAAAATTTCGTGAAGATTGGTCCATAACTGTGGCCTGTATCGTGTTTACAAATTATAATGGACAGACGGACGGATACACATGTCTAGATCGACTCAGCTAGTCGTGATATTACGATTGGTATACTAAAAAGTGGATCTAGGACAAATATTTCACGGCGTTACAAACTGTAGCACAATGCTATAATACCCTGACAACATAGTTGTGTAGGGCATAAAGGCATGCCTCAAAGCACTATTTGAAAAAAATATTTTTAAAAAATTAACGGCCCTTCTAGTTGTAAAATACAATCGACATCATTTATTATTATTTCTTATAAAATTTTCGCCTATATATCCTACTGTAAAAAAAATATTTGTTTAAATTTTTTTTTTTAATTTTCTATTTAGTTTATTACATATATAGAAAATATTAATTTTTTTCCCAAAAATATATAAAACATTTTTCAAAACGTTATACTTACGAAGTTTAGACAATCGGCATCAATGGATATATTTCATCATCAGTGATCGCCTGTAAAAAAATAAAAACAATTTTTTTAATAATTTTGAAATTTCCATTTCATTTCAAATAACTAGGCAAGCATGTGCGTTGTGCTTCCAACACGCATGTATCCGACACTTGCTTTCCGGCTTGCAACGGCCTACGCAACAACCTAATTGTTGTTATTAAGAATGTCGTCGTCGTTTGGCCCACAATCCGTATCTACCTTCTCCTCCTCCTCCTTGTGACATGACAAGCAAACAAAAAAACAGCCTATTACACTGCCACACTGAAACAGTTTTCGGATGAAAAGTAAAGAAAAAAGAATAACAAATAATGGACCCCACTCCCCCCGATTTGTAGATTCAATTAAGATCGCCTGGCTGGCTGTCAGCCTAGCTTTCTCGCCTACTCAAACATTTTGTCAGAGGCATGCCGTCAGAGCCTCCAATGCCGTGTTTTGTCGCACAAAAGACAATTTTTGTTGTGCCGCGGGAACCTGAGACGTGTGGACGACATAGACGAAGACAAAAACGAACGCGATCATGATGATAAATGACAGATTATATTACAAAACTGCGCTAAGTGAATTCATGAAAGTGACAACGATGACAACAACAACAACAATGCCTATAATAACATCGTTAATAATAGTAAAAAGAAAAGAAAAGAAATATTCAATTTGTAGAACTAGTTTAGTAGGAATAACGACTTGCTCCGCCGCTGCCGCTGGCACTGGCGGAGCACAAGAAATTATACAATTATTGATGCTGATTTACGTAATTTTTTTTTTCAATTTTCCTGATTCGCATGTGTGCGGGGGTGGAGGAGCAGTTGACTGTGGTATAGTTGGATTGAAGACCACAGTGGGGTCTTCAGGCGAAGATTTAAGCATCTGAATAAATATTAATCAGTTTTCCATTTATCACAGAGGATCTCCTAAAATTTTTGTTTATGTGGTGACCTTTTTAATTCTTCAACAAGGTCTTACAGGGGAAGGGAAGTGTTATGAAGGATACCAATGAACTTCACATACCATCTGCCAAATTTCTTTTAAATCGAAAACATATAGATCCTTCGGTGCAACATTTACATAAAATCGAACGAAAATATATATAAGACCTATATCAAAATCTGAACCGATTTCGGCACACCTTATCACACATCATTTCTTCCTCAATTGCATTCGCTATACAAAATTTTGCTCAATCAGAAAAATATTGGGAGTTTGGTGCATAATTTACAATAAATCGGGCGAAACAATATATGTGAGCTATATCGAAATCTGAAACGATTTTAACAAAACTTCGCATACATCTGTCTGGACCTAATTCTGTACTCTGTCCAGAATTTTGTCCCAATCGGACAAATATTGGCAATTTGGTGCATCATTCACATAAAATCGGACGAAACTATATATGGGAGCTATATCTAAATTTGAACCGATTTTAACAAAACTTCGCAGACATATGTCTGGACCTAATTCAGTACTTTGTAAAAAAATTTTGTCCCAATCGGACAAATATTGAGTGTTTGATGTATCATTCACAAAAAATCGTACGGAACTATATATGGGAGCTATATCTAAATCTCAACCGATTTTAACAAAACTTTGCAGACGTCGGTCCGGAGCTAATTCAGTACTCTGTGCAAAATTTTGTCTCAATCGGGCCAATATTGACAAAATGGTGCTCCATTTATAAAAAAAAAATCGGACGAAACTATATATGGGAGCTATATCTAAATCTGCACCGAATCCAACAAAACTTCGCTTACATCGATCTGGACCTAATTCCGTACTCTGTGCAAAATTTTGTCTCAATCGGACAAATATTGGGAATTTCAGTACTCTGTGCAAAATGTTGTCTCAATCGGGGCAAATTTTGGCAACATGGTGCTCCATTTGCGAAAAATCCGGCGAAACTATATATGGAAGCTATATCTAAATCTGCACCAAATCCAATAAAACTTCGCTTACATCGATCTGGACCTAATTCCGTACTCTGTGCAACATTTTGTCTCAATCGGATCATTATTGGCAGTATGATATTCCATTTACATAAAATCGGGAGCTATATCTAAATCTGAACCGATTCCAACAAAATTTCGCATACATAAGTATGGACCCCATTCAGTGCGCTGTACAAAATTTTGTCCCAATCGGACAGATATTGGGAGTTTGGTGCATCATTTACATAAAATCGGACGAAACTATATCGGGGAGCTATATCGAAATCTGAATCGATTTTCTCCAATTTCAATAGGTTTCGTCCTTGGGCCAAATAAGTGAACTGTGCCAAATTTCATCCAAATCGGATCACAAATGCGACCTATACTTTGCTAACAAAAATACATGGACGGAGGGACGTGCAGACGGATATGCATAAATCGACTCAGAAACTGATTCTATGCATATTCTCAAAAGGAACCATGGGTCTACTTTGATTCCTTTTGCCTGTTACAAAAATATACACAAAGACATAAGACCCTGTACCACAATGTGGTGATGGGTATAAAAATATAATTAAACCAGTGAGCGGAGCAGTATAGTCGAACGGGGCGGACCATATGATACCCTACACAACTACCACGAAAATCAAACTTTCTGTTGTTCTATATTCTGAGCTTGGGCAATATTTCGTGATATTTTTACACTTTTTACCGATTACAGATCAACAACTCCACTTTCTAAGGCTGGCATATTTTCCAAATTTTTTTTCCTGAAGTGAATTTTTACACCATAAAATAAAAAAATAGGTCACTTTAGGTTTTGGTTGATTTGACCCTCGGAATATTGACCGATCATCATCTAAACAGCCGCTCTAAGTATTTGATCAGATCCCCTTCACCTTGTAAAATATGTGATGTTCTGCATATAATAATTGCCTCTAGAGCGACTAGAAAATCAGACAAAATTAAAGTTTTCGATTCATTGCACCCCCTTGAATGAAATCTCAAATTCACCGAAAACTATAGGTGTCGTCCTTGACCAAAATCGGAAATTTATGTACAATTTCAAAACGATCAGCGTGACATCCCAGGTATGTCGAATATCAACTTTTCAGGTATTTGTCCTTCAGAAGCAAGAATATACGCCCCGCTAAATATTGACCGATCTTTATAAAAACGTATTCTTTGATCCGATCCATATCTCCATATCTCCAAGTAAAATTTCACAATGTTCGGACCACAACTGCGGCCTCTAGAGCGTCTAGAAAAATCGACAACAAAGAAGTATTTGGTCCATTTCATCCCCTAAATATTAACCGATCTTTAGCAAAAACAATAGGGGTCTTCACTGATCAGAACCCATCGTACATGCAAAATTTCGATGTAGAGATTGGTCCATGGCCTGTATCTTGTTTACAAATTATTATGGATCTTTGAAAATACCCTAACCTATTAAAACTACTTTAAAACCAGTATAGAGTCGGACGGAACCGACCATACGATACCCTACACAACTTCCATGAAAATCTAACTTTCTGTGGTTCTATATTCTAAGACTGGGCAATAGTTCGCGATATTTGCACCCTTATGACTGGCTAGAGGTCAGCAAATGTTACTAATAATCAGTACAGCACCTCTAATTACTTGTCCAGATTCCCTTCACCGTGGGTTGTGTTGTGATGTTCGGCTTTCGACTCGAAAAGTACAAATAATTAAGTTCTCGGTCTACTTCATTCGAAAAATATTGTCTGATCATCACCTAACATTTTAGGCGTTGTCCTTGATCATAACTGGAACCTCATGGAACATTTCAAAGCGATCAGCGCTATATTTCCACCCTCCATGTGTGGTAATGGGTTACTAAATAATATCTGAATACGTAAGCACCTGTAAATATTTAAGTGTAACTGCCGCATCCGAGTACCTACGACAATATAATTGGTATCAATTTAAAGGTCAACTACTCCGCTTGGATATGCTATCAATTTCTCGGGTCCATGTCCTTCAGGAGTAAATATATACGCCATAGAATACAAACTTTGTAATTTTTCACACAAAAGTTAGGGTCCATTTGACCCGCAAAATATTGGACGATCTTTATCACAACCATGTAAAAATTCGCGATGTTTGGGCCATAATTGCGGCCTCTGGAGCTACCAGAAAAAACAGACAAATATTAAGAATTTGGTCCATTTCATCCCCTAAATATTACCCGATCTTTACCAAAAACAATAAGGATCTTCGTTGGCCAGAACCAATCGTACATGCAAAATTTCGTGAAGATTGGTCCATAACTGTGTCGTGTATCGTGCCTGTATCGTGTTTAAAGATTATAATGGACAGACGGACGGAAGGACATACATTTCTAGATCGCCTCAACTAGTCGAGATATGACGATCGGTATACTTAAAGGTCTAGGACCAATTTTTCGCGGAGTTACAAACTTTTGGGGCTGCACAACGCTATAATACCCTGATAACATAGTTGTGTAGGGTATAAAAATACACATATTTTTAAAAATATATACAAACATTTTTAATAAAGTTTTGTAAAATTTTTTTTTACGACTATTTTTGTTCTACTTGAAAACTTTTGCTTCGACACACTCGTTGAAAAAAAAATACTCCTCTCTGTTGTTGTTATTTATTTGTGTCTATAAAAGGGGTAAGCTGGCTAAGGGGCTGGCTGGCTGCCTTGCTAGCCACTTGGCTCTTGGCTGCCAGTTTGACTCTGTACTCCGCCCCAGACCGCTCCACGCCACACAACAGCGGACGTTTACTTTCGAAATCAGTGAAATGGAAAATCCAACGGAAACTAAAAGTGAATTGCGAATAAATTTTGTGAATTCGCTGTTGTTGATGTGTCACAGTGTGTGTGTGTGTGTGTGGGAATCTATCTATTTGTTATTTGAAATACCTTCATACATACCAACTAGATATGAGACTATAAATCTTCATATTGAAACTTTGTTCCAATTTCGATTTTTGTTTTGCATTTTGTTTGCAAAAGACAGATAAATAACAGCAAACAACAACAACAAAAATTTTAATAAAATTTGCAAATTTTTGGATATATGAAATGATATGAATTTTTAATAAAGTGGAATATTTTTTTGGTTAGACTTTTGCATGCATTTCACAGGGGGTGGGATTGAGGTGTAGCAATGACAAAAATCTCCCCTCCCCCCCTTTAATTCTTACCTGAGTTGTTTTTTTTTCGTGTGTAGAATTAGAAATCTGCAAAGAAAATGGGAGAAACACAAAAATTAGTTAAAAAAATTTTTAAAGAGTGAAAAAATTGTATTCGAAAAAAATTTTAAAGCATTGAAAAAAAAACATTAAGGAAAGTAGTAAAGTCGGACTGGGCCGACTATATGATACCCTTCATCACTTTGGGTATATTGTACATATGTATCCTTACATTAGCATGTCAATGTTCCCTCGAAGGAACATACTCATGTCTTTCTACATGCTATGATAAATTTAATTTCATTTGGCAGATTTGGAGTCGTCTGCGTAACATGAGACAAATTTATGAGAAACGATTTATAGGAAAATAGATACAAGCTATCCGGCACGCCGCTCTGTTAAAGTTTTAATTTCAATCAGACACCCGTTCGAAATACATATATGGAAGCTATAGCTGCATCTGCACCAATTTCAAGTCTCAATTTTATACGATGTGCAAAATTTCGTGAACCGATTTTCACGAAACTTAACACATATCACGATAGACTTAATTTAGTACGCTATGCCAAATTTCGTGCAAATCGAAGGATATATAGGGGCTTTGGTGCATCATTTACATTAAATCGGAGGAAAATATATATGGGAGCTCTATCTAAATCTGAACCGATTTTCACGAAACTTGACACACATCATTCTATCGAAGGATAGATATAGACCTAATTGAAAATATATATACGCTATGCCAAATTTCGAGCAAATCGAAATATATATATGGACTTTGGTACACCATTTACAAAAAATCGGACGAAAATATATATGGGAGCTATAACTAAATCTCAACCGATTTTCACTAAACTTAACACACATAACTATAGACTTAATTTAGTACGGTATGCCAAATTTCGTGCAAATCGAAGGATATATAGAGACTTTGGTGCACCATTTACATAAAATCGAACGAAAATATATTTGGGAGCTATATCTAAATCTGAACTGATTTTCACGAAACTTAACACGAAACTTAACACATAAGATATGTAGGGACTTTGGTATACCATTTACATTAAATCGGACGAAAATATATACGGGAGCTATATTTAAATCTGAACCGATTTTCCCGAAACTCACCACTCATCATTCTATACTCAATTCAGTATGCTATGCTAAATTTCGTGCAAATCGAAGGTTATATAGGGGCTTTGGTGCACCATTTACATTAAATCGTAGGAAAATATATATGGGAGCTATATCGAAATCTGAACCGATTTTCCCAATTTCAATATGGTTCATCCTTGTGCCAAATAAATGAGCTGTGCCAAATTCATCCAATTCGAATCAAAAATGCGACTTGTACTTTGTTTACAATTTAACACGTACATGCGGGCGGACGGACATGAATAAATCGACTCAAAAAGTGATTCTATGCATATTCTCAAAAGGAAGCATGCGTCTATCTCGTTTCCTTTTGCCTGTTACAAACATATACACAAAGATATAATACCCTGTACCACTGTGTGGTGAAGGGTATAATTACCCATATTTAGGCTCCATACATGTCGATGTACCCCCACTATAAAGAACAATATCCTCGGAATACCAAGATCGATTTTTTCCAATCGAAAAAAATTCTCGGGACCCCAGAACTTATTTTTTACAATAGAAAAAATCGTGTTTCTAGATTCTATTTTCCTACAGAAAAAATTCCCTGTGCCCCAGGTCCTATTTTTATCTTAGAAAAAACAACAATTTTCAGGATACCAGGTCCTACATTTTGCTATAGAAAAAAATCTCAGGACCCCAAAAAAATCCTATGGAACACATGTCCTATTTTTTCTATAAAAATCCTCTGGAACACATGTCCTATTTTTTTCTATAGAAAAAAAATCCCAGTACCCCAGGTACTATTTTTTTCTATAGGAAATAAATTCTCAGGACCCCAGGAATCCTATGAAAGAAAACACATGTCCTACTTTTTCTATAAAAAATCCTCTGGAACATGTCCTTTTTTTCTACAGAAAAAAAATTCCCAGTACCCTAGGTACTATTTTTTTCTATAGGAAAAAAATTCTCAGGACCCCAGGTGCTATTTTTTGTTAATACTATATTTTTACCCAAAAATTTTCCCCTTTTCAATTATTTAAATATATAAATATATGTATGTACGTATTTGTATGTCACTATAACACTAATTTACCTCTAAAAAAATTTAAGTGAAATTTTTTTACAAAATCGTTGGGATTTTCCAAATAACAAAACTGAAGACACAAAAATAAAAAAAACCACAGCAACAAAACCGGTGTTCCCAAACATTTTCGTAAATCGAAAATAATTTTTATTTTGGCGACAGTTACATGAAACAAATCAGCTTGACAGGAAAAAAAATTAAAAAAACTGGAATTTTTTTTACTTAAAAAATAAACAAATCACAAAGAAGTCATTATCAATCAGTTCAATCGACATGACAAACAGAAATAGCAACAACAACAACTCCAAGACATTTGGTGTTTACCAAATAAAAAACCAAAAACAAAAAACTGCCAACAATTTTGGTAGAGCATTCATCATTGACTGGCTGCCTGGTTAAATTTGTTATGGGATACCCTACATGAAATTTTTTAGACCCGAGGTCCCATTTCAATAGAAAAAAATTCTCACGACCCCAGGTCCTATTTTTTTCTATAGAAAAAAATTCTCAGGACCCCAGGTCCTATTTTTTTCTATAGAAAAAAATTCTCAGGACCCCAGGTCCTATTTTTTTCTATAGAAAAAAATTCTCACGACCCCAGGTCCTATTTTTTTCTATAGAAAAAAAAAAGGTTCTAGAAAAAAATTCTCAGGACCCCAGGTCCTATTTTTTTCTATAGAAAAAAATTCTCAGGACCCCAGGTCCTATTTTTTTCTATAGAAAAAAATTCTCACGACCCCAGGTCCTATTTTTTTCTATAGAAAAAAATTCTCACGACCCCAGGTCCTATTTTTTTCTATAGAAAAAAATTCTCAGGACCCCAGGTCCTATTTTTTTCTATAGAAAAAAATTCTCAGGACCCCAGGTCCTATTTTTTTCTCAGGACCCCAGGTCCTATTTTTTCTATGGAAAAAAATTCTCAAATCCCCAGGTCCTATTTGTTTCTATAGAAAAAAATTCTCAGGACCCCAGGTCCTATTTTTTTCTATAGAAAAAAATTCTCAGGACCCCAGGTCCTATTTTTTTCTATAGAAAAAAATTCTCAGGACCCCAGGTCCTATTTTTTTCTATAGAAAAAAATTCTCAGGACCCCAGGTCCTATTTTTTTCTATAGAAAAAAATTCTCAGGACCCCAGGTCCTATTTTTTTCTATAGAAAAAAATTCTCAGGACCCCAGGTCCTATTTTTTTCTATAGAAAAAAATTCTCAGGACCCCAGGTCCTATTTTTTTCTATAGAAAAAAATTCTCAGGACCCCAGGTCCTATTTTTTTCTATAGAAAAAAATTCTCAGGACCCCAGGTCCTATTTTTTTCTATAGAAAAAAATTCTCAGGACCCCAGGTCCTATTTTTTTCTATAGAAAAAAATTCTCAGGACCCCAGGTCCTATTTTTTTCTATAGAAAAAAATTCTCAGGACCCCAGGTCCTATTTTTTTCTATAGAAAAAAATTCTCAGGACCCCAGGTCCTATTTTTTTTCTATAGAAAAAAATTCTCAGGACCCCAGGTCCTATTTTTTCTATAGAAAAAAATTCTCAGGACCCCAGGTCCTATTTTTTTCTATAGAAAAAAATTCTCAGGACCCCAGGTCCTATTTTTTTCTATAGAAAAAAATTCTCAGGACCCCAGGTCCTATTTTTTTCTATAGAAAAAAATTCTCAGGACCCCAGGTCCTATTTTTTTCTATAGAAAAAAATTCTCAGGACCCCAGGTCCTATTTTTTTCTATAGAAAAAAATTCTCAGGACCCCAGGTCCTATTTTTTTCTATAGAAAAAAATTCTCAGGACCCCAGGTCCTATTTTTTTCTATAGAAAAAAAATAGAAAAAAATTCTCAGGACCCCAGGTCCTATTTTTTTCTATAGAAAAAAATTCTCAGGACCCCAGGTCCTATTTTTTTCTATAGAAAAAAATTCTCAGGACCCCAGGTCCTATTTTTTTCCAAAAAAAAAAAAATTCTCAGGACCCCAGGTCCTATTCTCAGGAGCCAAGGTCCTATTTTTTTTTTTTGAAAAAAATTCTCGGGACCCCATTTCCTATATTCTTGATAAAAAAATTCTCGGACCCTTGGCACTATTTAGGTAACTCTATATTCGACCTCAGTTTTTATTCTACCAAAATAGTTTATTTTGTTTTCATAAAAATCCCCATTGGTATTTAGAGGTTGCATCGGCTCAGCTCGGAATACTCAAAATAAGTAAATGGCTAGCAGATGTGTGTTGCAACAACAACAACACACATACCTACGGTCTGGTATTTGGTAGTTGATATTTGTCTAATGTTTGTGTGTTATTTGATCGTTGGCGAACGTGGTATGGTTGCAGTTGTTGTTGTTGTCGTCGTCGTGGATGTTTGGTTGAAGTTGCTTGACTGGGGGCTGGTTGGCTGTGGTGTTTTGAATTTTTGTTTGCTTGGAGGCGGCATTTTAAGTTTGAGTATCTGGTAACAGCCCGGCCGATGCTGTTGCTCTTTGGTTGTTGTGATTGTTGTTGTTGCTGTCTTTGCTGCTGCTGCTGCCACAGCTGAGTGGCAAGTGAATTGCATTTCACTTTCATTATGATGCAGTTTTTCCCGAATGCACTTGGCCATTTTGGCATTTTCAAATGGGAAATGGCAGACGGAGCGGAGCGGAGGGAGGATGAGAGCCTAACCATTGTCATCATAATAAACATAAGAAGAATAATATTGGTGATTCAGTTGATGTTGTTGTTGGTGTTGTTGTTGTTTCACACAATGTGATGAGATTGTTGTTGCATTACACATGGTTGGTTGTGTGGTTGGCTGGGGCCAATACTGCATAGCTTTACCATTTATGTGAGTGTGGCGCACGATGTTGCAATGAGTGGTGAACAACAACAGCAACAACAATAACACTGTCATCATGATCATAATAATAATTGATGGGGTGGCAGTTTGGTTGTTGTCGTTGTTGTTGTTGCTGCTAATGTTGCTTGCAAGTTGCCAATTGTTGGATTGCCAATCATGTCTGGAATTCATATTTGCAATATCGTTAATTGATTACGATCACCAAATGGAGGAGTAGTGTGTGCGAACGTACAGACGGACAACAAGTGTCGGCCGCTAACCAACCTGGCGCTCAGCATGCACATGCAGTCTTTTTTTTTTTTTTTTGAAACCAAAGAGAGGATTGATGATTGCCGATTTGTTTTTTTTTTCTCTTATTTTCTTTCTATGTTCGATGACAAAAAGGCGGCAAATGAATTTGGCCTCAGGTATGCTGTGACCATTGAAATGTTGTTGGTTGATATAATCACATGTTGTTGTTGTTTGGTGTGGTATTTGATTGTCATCTCTATGTGAGATTTGATATGGCCGCTAACAATGTTGCAGCGAATAGTGCCACCATTCATTTATTTTATTTTTTTTATTTTTCATTGAAATGCTGTAGAGGGGCGGGGGATCCGTTACAGAGAGAGACGTATGGACCTCATTGGACTTCTTACAAAAAGATAGGTTTCGATTTTAGGTATTTACGACATTTTGAAATTTAGCAAAGTACCCAACGAGAGGTTTGATCGAATTTCGAGGAATTGTAAAAAAGGGGATGATAGATACCAAGCAACGGCTCTGATTGGCTTTAACATGGCGAAGTCCAGGCTTATATTGGGCCTCTTTCACCGACCTCCCCGCGGTGTCACCGGGTGATAGCTACCCCACTCGTTGAAATAGTGAGCTATTATGTGCCGCGAGTTCACCCATAAAAACTATAAAAAATTAGGTTGAGGCGTCGGGTTATGAAAAAGCAAAGAAAAAGAAAATCAAACCCCCCTAATGTTGACGACCCCCGCAAACGTATAAAGGACCACGATTTGCCAATCTGCACTTGGAATGTGCACACCTTGTACAGAAGAGGCGCAGTTCTCGCTTTGGTGGATGTACTCAAGAAGTACAAAGCCGATATTATTGCCATACAGGAAATGCGATGGAAAGGCACTGGCGTAAGTAAATCAGAAGATTACGCCCTGTATTATAGCTGCCATGAGACGAGACGCGAATTTGGCTGCGGATTTATGTTTTATGGGAGAATAAAAGACCTCTTCTCCAAATTCACTCCAGTAAATGAGCGAATTGCTATAATCCGCATAAAAGCGAAGTTCTTTTACATTAGTCTTACTTGAGCCCATGCTCCGACCGAAGACAAAGATGAGTAGACCAAAGACATATTTTATGAGCGCCTAGAAACAGGATATGATCACTGCCCTGGCCATGATATTAAAATTCTGTTAGGAGATTTTTATGCAAAAATCGGAAGGGAAAATATCTGTGGCCCCACCCTCGGAAAATTCAGCCTTCATGAAGAAACATCCGACAACGGCATGAGATTGTTTGACTTCGCGGCAGCAAAAACATGGTAGTTAGCAGCACCCGATTCAAGCACCTCGATATACACAAGGTCACCTGGATTTCTCCTGATCAAGCAAGGAGAAATCAAATTGATCATGTTGTGATAGACGGAAGGCATTCATCGAGTGTATCGATCCGAGGAACGAATATCGATTCGGACCATTACCTTTTAGCAGCCAAGGTTCGCATTCGTCTTAATGTTGCAGCAAAGGTGCGATCTAACACAACACGGAAACTCGACGTCGAAAAGATGCAAACACAACATGTAGCCGAGGCCTACTCCGCTCAACTTACCCACCTGCTTGACAAAAGCACCCCTTGTCCCGATAATAACATAGAAGCATAGTGGCAGAGAATTGCCAACTCCCTACAAACTGCAGCAAAAGCAACACTTGGGTACCCAGAAAAAGAGGAAAGAGCAAGAAAAACGTGAGCGTGAGCAAATCGAGATGTAAAGGAGTCAGAATGAAGTCCGAAAATACTACCAACGGGTAAAACACCAAACCGAAGGTTTTGGTGCAGGTATATCCTGCTGTAGAGAGGAAGAAGGAAACCTGGTGACAGATACAGACAGCGTGTTGAGGATCTGGAAGGAGCATTTTAAAAAGTTTCTGGTATCATATAGAGGCGGTGAAGAAGATACCCCAGAACCAATAAGAGATGATGGTATAGAGTGTATATCATCTAGCCAAGATGAGGTCATAAAATCATTAATCGGCTCAAGAACAATAAAACAGCAGGAGTCGACGGTTTAGCAGCCGAACTATTCAAGACTGGTGGTCAGATGCTGGTCAGGAGCATGCACCAGCTGATTTTTAAAATTTGGCTAGAGGAATGCATGCTCAATGAAACCTCAGCATCCTGTGTCCCGTGCACAAAAAGGGAGGCGAGACGATATGTGCCAACTATAGAGGAATTAGCCTTCTTCCCATCGCATATAAAGTGCTATCCAGTGTGCTGTGTGAACGATTGAAGCCAGTGGTCAATGACATTATTGGACCATACCAGTGCGGCTTCATACCTGGCAAATCCCCCATTGACCAGATTTTCACTCTGTGCCAAATCCTGGAAAAACCCCACGAAAAACACATCGACACATTCCACCTATTCGTCGACTATAAAGCCGCATTCGACAGCTCTATCAGTTCATAGGTGTTTAAAGCCATGTCTACGTTCGGCATTCCTCCAAAATTAATACGGCTATACAGGATAACTTTAACTGGCACAAGATCAGCAGTTAAAGTCGGAAAGGACCTATCGGAGCCTTTCAATACCGAACGAGGATTCAGACAAGGTGACAGTTTGTCGTTTGACCTTTTTAACATCCTGCTGGAAAAAGTCATACGTGAGGCAAAGGTGATCAGAAATGGCACTCTGTACACCAAACAACACATGTTACTCGCCTACGCCGATGACATCGATATAATGGGTCGAACATTGAGAGCGATAATAGCCACCTCTGAACAAATTGAGAACGGGTCTGCCAAAGTGGGTCTGGCAGTAAACGGCGTAAAGACCAAGCTAATGGTATCAAAGCGCAAGACGTCCAGTAGACTCGGACCAACTATGGAACTTGAGAACTACAGCTTCGAGGTAGTTAACGATTTTATATACTTTAGTACCGCCATAAATAAAACGAATGACATCGGTTTTGAAATTCGGAGAAGGATTGTGATGGCCAACAGATGTTACTATGGTCTAAGTAATCAGCATAGAAACAAAGGTCACCTCCCGCCAAACCAAACTCACACTTTACAAGACACTGATACTACCCGTGCTGTTATATGGATCTGAAGCATGGGTACTTGCGCAAACAGATGTGGCAGCTCTTGGGGTGTATGAAAGAAAAATTCTCCTAAAGATCTACGGGCCGAATAATCGGGTTTAAGAAACGAATCATCGGTTTTAAGAACCGAATAAACGGTTACAAGAACCCGAATAATCGTATTTTTTTATATTTTCTAATTTGAAATTTGCACGAAATATTTTTGTAGGTAAATTCCGATATTTGTAAACGAATAATCGGTTCTTTTTGGTAACCGAATAATCGATTACTGGTGCAAATTTTCAATTTCAAATAAATATGTAAATTACAATGATATATTTTTAAATACGAATATAACCGATTATTCGGTTACAAATTACCAATTTGTAACCGAATAATCGGTTATATGAACAATTTGGCTACTTCAATACAAACCTAACTAGGAATTTCAATGCAGACTTTTACGGGAATATTTTCGAAACAAAATTATTGCCTATAACAAAAGGAATAATCGGTTTTATGAACCGAATAATCGGTTACAAGAATCATATTTTTTACATTTTCTAACTTAAAATTTACATGAACTATTTTCTTAGGCGAATTCTGAAATTTCTAACCGAATAAAAGGTTCTTCGATTACTTGTGAAAAATGATCGGCGTCGACGGTGAATATCGGCGTCGAATGAACCATGAGCTTTACAATTTATACGCGTACATCGACATAGTCAGTCGTATTGAGCTGCAGCGACCACGTTGGCTTTTGAGCCCCAACTCAAAAAAGCATATAAAAGCGAGCCTACTGATGGTTCCCGTAGAAGGGGAAGGCCACGAATAAGATGGAAAGATCAAGTAGAAAACAACATCGTGGAACGTGGTCTTTCAAGACCGACGAGCTTGGAAATCTTTTTTAAGCTCGGCTTATGGAACAACCGTTCTGTAACAAGCCAGCTAAGTATGTAAGTAAATTTCGGATTTTGTGATCGGACGGATTTTTGAAAATCGAATCGAAATTGTCTGTAACGGATTTTATCCAAAGAAACTTGGGTTCAAAACCAGGCGATTATGGTGTGACACCTCTGCATATGGCACAAGACCTGATTCCCATGGAACCATAAAATAATAATAATATTTCCAAAAATTACAACAACAAGCAAACAAATATTGACATGAATTTAAAAAAAATTAACAATATTTACATTCCGATGAGTCGTTTCGTTTTCCTTTCCAGCCTAAAAAAAAAAATCGATACAAAAAAAAAACACTTTGAGGAAATTGTTTAAATATTTATGACCATAAAATAAAGTCAACGCATTTTTCGTGTTGTTGTTGCTGCCATTTTTTGGGAATGACAGAAACAAAAACAGCGGAGGACTGTAATCGCCAAGAAAACAAGTCCAAGTGACTTGCACATACTTTTGGTCCCAATATGGTGGCGGGTTGGTTCACTACTTATATGCGTAGCGTTCGCACTTTTCGTACCAAGCAATCGACCGATCGATCGACCAACCACACCACACCTTAAGTTATGTGAAGAGTGCGTCTGTCCGGCCCGTAACGTCCAACCAATATCAATCAGTAATAAAGTGGCGGGCTACCAACCAGTAAAGGCAGCAACGAAGGTGACGAATGCGTTCGGGTAATGAAGACGCCAGCAGAGCTCCGCAAATCATGTAAGAGCCATAAAGAGCTTTGTAAATATGACAATGATGGTGATCATGATGATGAAGGAGAAGCAGCAGCAGCACCACCACCACCAACAACAGAAATTGGTTTAACCGAGTTCATTGACACCAAAAAAAAAATAAATAAAACGGCGCAACGGGTCTCTGGGGGGATATTTCAAAAATATATATGAGTACATATGTATGTATGACACACACGCACGCACAAAAAAATGGAAATCGTGTCAAACTTGTTACTGTTATCAGCCGAGGAGTTGTAGTGTCATGTTTTACCATTGTTGTTGTTATTGTTGTTCTTTGCAATGTTTCAGTTTTTATCACTCACTTGGCGGCTTGGTTACTTAGCCGCAGGCCAGTTCTACATTGGTTTACTTGCAAAGAGCCCTAAATGATTTTTTTTTTGGGAATTGTAGTTGTGGCGGAATAATAGAAAGTTTGATTGTCAAAAAGAAAAACAACAACAATACCAATAATAAAATTCGGCAGGAATATACATACCCATACAAATGCATGCATGTCCACAGTTAACACCAATATTTCACACAAACCTTCTAATCACAATACATTTCTTTTAGTAATGGTTGTTGTTGTTGTTCTTTTGTTTTTGACAATTTGACATTGGCGCCAAACATTATCCAAAAAATAAAAAGTGAAACAACCTCCCCCCGTCCCTCTCCAGCCATTCAATTCATTCACTCACCAGCGCCAGCATTCATTCATCTAAACAAACATAGGCCGGCCGGTTGGTCGTTCGGCCACCCAACCCAGTGCAAACGAGAGATGAGAAGAGAGAGGGAGAGGAGGTAACAAGAAACATAATGCTGTTTATTATGTTGGCAAAAATAAAAACATTTTTTTTTTATTTTTTGGGCAAAAATACCATCCACCCATCCATCCATGCTCACAATGGTGGTGGACTCTGGCACAAACGTGATTTGTATATGGGTCTGGCAGCGGAGACGTCACCGCTGTTGTTGGCGGGCTAGTTCGCCGGTTAGATAGCAGCAGCAGCTACCATGAACTTGAACGATTTGTGAAAGTCTGTCTATTTGATAGCAGCACAACAACAACAGCATCAAAAAAATAACAACATAAACAGCTGGGCACCCCCCAAAACAACACACAAACACTCACACGCACACACATATGGAGGCCGTTATTAGAAATTAACAATAACAAAAAAAAAATGTTACTTTTATCAGAGACAAAAATTTAGGTGAAGGGAAAACGAGCGAGAGAGCGAGAGAGAGTGTAAGAGATCAGAGATCGGAAAGAGACAGTGACAAAGGGCAATTTGACTTAACACACATACTTAGATGAGATTTAGCAGTAGAAAATAAAACCGAAAAATTTGTAAAATAAAAATTCAATAAAAATAATAATCGGTTTTAAAATTCGAGTACAAAGAACCGAGTATTCGGTTACAAGATACCGAATATTAAAAAAAAACAAATGCCATTTCCATGCAGACTTACTAAGGCAATATTTGTGAAACAAAATAATCGGTTATAATAAAACGAATAATCGGTTTTAAGAAACGAATAATCGGGTTTTAGAACCTAATAATCGGTTACAAGAACCCAAATAATCGTATTTTTTACATATTCTAATTTAAAATGTACACGAAATATTTTTGTAGGCGAATCACGATATTTGTAACCGAATAATCGGTTCTTTTTGATAACCGAATAATCAATGCAAATCGGTGCAAATTTTCAATTCAATATAAATCAAAATAAATATATAAATTACAATGATATATTTTTATATACGAACATAACCGATTATTAACCGATATACACGAAATATTTTTGTAGGCAAATTCCGAATTTTGGAACCGAATAAACGGTTATTTTGGTAACCGAATAATCGATTACTTTTGGTAACCGAATAATCGATTACTTTTGGGGAAAAAATTGCAATTTTAATGCAAAAACGTTCAATATAAATATTCATTGAAGGAAATGTGTAAATTACAATATCAATTAAATGTTTTTGTATTCGAATTTGTAACCGAATAATCGGTTTTATGAACAATTTGGCTATTTCAGTACAAACATAACAAGGAATTTCAATGTTGAATTACTAAGGCAATATTTTGGAAACAAAATAATCGATTATAATAAAACTAATAATCGGTTTTAATAACCGAATAATCGGTTACAAGAACCCGAATAAGCGTTATTTTTTACATTTTCTAATTTAAAATTTACACGAAATATTTTTGGTAACCGAATAATAGATTACTTTTGTAGAAATTTTCAATTTTAATGCAAAATCGTTCTTAATGTAAATAACAATTTCAATGAAATATTTTTGTAGTTGAACTTTTGATTTGTAACCGAATAATCGGTTATATGAACAATTTCGACATTTCAATGCAAATTTAACTAGGAATAAACAAACAATATAGTGATATGGCATAAAAAACCGAATACAAGAGTAGGAAAATCGAATAAAAGGTTATCTGTAAACGAATAATCGGTTTTATTAGGACCATTACTTTGGGGAAAAAATAATAATTTCAATGAAAAAGTTTAAAATGAAAATTCAATAAACCGAATATCGGTTTTTTGAAATGGAATAATCTTTCATAAGAAACCAATTTATCGGTAAAAAAACCGAATAATCGCATATTTTTTTAAATCTTACAATATAAATTCAACATTTCCCAAGAATAACCGTGAAACCTAATAATTGGTTATAAATATACATTGTGGTTATCAAATAATCGATTACTTTTACACAAATATATAACGAATTAACTAAAATTTTTAATTTTTAAAAGAGACTTGTAATACCTATGAATTACAACTTAAAGCAAATGTAAAGTACAAAGTAACGAATTGTTTCAATAACCGAATAATCGGTTACTTTTTGTAAAACATGATTAGAATTTCATAAATTTGAAATATTATGCAAGGCAAAAATATTAGCTACCAAAGTAATGCGATAGAATTACATAATTTATATTTTGGTAACCGAATAATCGGTAACTTTTTAAGAAATATTATTCGTTTCCCTTAAAAATTAGTAAATTATTAAAGGTATTTTCAAAGTGGAGATGATTATAAACAAAAAAAATCGTTTTATTTTTCGTTTTACCTTCCGAAACGAAACGCCTCCCCCCAAACACATTGAGATCAAAGTTTATATTCATGTGAATATTGTTTTTTGTGTTTGTTGTTGCTGTTTATTTTTTTGTTTTTATTATTTTACGAAATAATGAAACAAAACCGAAAATGAAACGAAATCTGCAAAGCGCAAAAAAATGAAGAAATAAAACCGGTCTTAAAATAATTTGACTTTCTGCGACGAAAATTCCACAACACAACAAAGTTGAAAGTAAACCAAACAGATATTTAACTACAAACATACATATGTAGGTATTATTGTTGTTGTTGCTGCTATTTATTTTTTGTTGTGTGCCAAAAATAAAGATAAAAATAATAATTCACAAAACAAAGAAGAAGAAGAAAAAAAAAACAAATATAGAAATTGATTTTGAGTCGATTCATTTTTGTAAAAGGTTGGGCGCCACGACAAAAAAATATTTTTTTAGTAAATCCACGACTATGGCGGATCCTTGAAAATATTTTTAGCAAATCTACGCCTGTGGAGGACCCTTAGAATATGCCTTCTGGGCGGGGGATCTTCATCCATTCCCACAACTCATGGTTCATTCGACGGCGATATTCACCGTCAACGCAGATCGGCCCATAGATCTTTCCGAGAATTTTTCCCTCAAACACTCCAAGAGCTGCCTCATCCCATGCTTCAGATCCATATAACAGCACGGGTAGTATCAGCGTCTTGTATAGTGTGAGTTAAGTCTGGTGGGAGGTGGCCTTGCTTTTGATTTATTTGCTTAGACCATAGTAGCATCTGTTGCCCATCGATATCCTTCTCCGAATTTCAAAACTGATGTCATTCGTTTTGTTTATGGTGGTACCAAGGTATATATAATCTTTGACTGCCTCGAAGCTGTAGTTCTCAAGTTCCACAGTTGGTCCGAGTCTAATGGACGTCTTGCGCGTTGATACCATCAGCTTGGTCTTCTCGCTGTTTACTGCCAGACCCACTTTGGCAGACTCCTTCTCAATTAGTTCAAAAGGCTCTCAGTGTTCGACCCATTATATCGATGTTATCGGCGTAGGCGAGTAACTGGTGTTGTTTGGTGTACAGAGTGTCATTTCTGTTCACCTTTGCCTCTCATATGACCTTTTCCAGCAGGATGTTAAAAATATCACACTACAAACTGTCACCTTGTCTGAATCCTAGTTCAGTATTAAATGGCTCCGAGAGGTCCTTTCCGACTTTAACTGCTGATCTTGTGCCAGTTAAAGTTATCCTGCATAGCCGTATTAATTGTGCAGGAATGTCAAACGCAAACACGGCTTTATACACCTCTGAACGGATAGGGCTGTCGAATATGGCTTTATAGTCGACGAATAGGTGGAATATGCCGATGTGTTTTTCGTGGGTTTTTTTCAGGATTTGGCGCAGAGTGAATATCTGGTCAATGGTGGACTTGCCAAGTCTGAAGCCGCATTGGTATGGTCCAATAATGTCATTGACCATTGGCTTCAGTCGTTCACACAGTACGCTGGATAGCACTTTATATGCGATGGGAAGGAGACTATAGACCCCTTTGGAAAATAAATTTCTAATAAATCCACACCTCTATGGAACCCCTTGGGAATTAAATGTCTAATAAATCCACGCCTCTATAGACCCCTTAAAAAACACATTTCTAATAAATCCAGGCCTCTATCGACCCCTTGGAAAATACATTTCTAATAAATCCACGCCTCTATAGACCCCTTGGAAAATACATTTCTAATAAATCCAGGCCTCTATCGACCCCTTGGAAAATAAATTTCTAATAAATCCACGCCTCTATAGACCCCTTGGAAAATATATTTGTAATAAATCCAGGCCTCTATAGACCCCTTGGAAAATACATTGCTAATAAATCCACGCCTCGATAGACCCCTTGGAAAATACATTGCTAATAAATCCACGCCTCTATGGACTTCTTGAAAAATTAATTTCTAATAAATCCACGCCTCTATAGACCCCTTGGAAAATAAATTTCTAATAAATCCATGCCTCGATAGACCCATTGGAAAATAAATTTTTAATAAATCCATGCCTCGATAGACCCCTTGGAAAATAAATTTCTAATAAATCCACGCCTCGATAGACCCCTTGGAAAATAAATTTCTAATAAATCCACGCCTCTATAGATCCCTTGGAAAATAAATTTCTAATAAATCCACGCCTCTATAGACCCCTTGGAAAATAAATTTCTAATAAATCCAGGCCTCTATAGACCCCTTGGAAAATAAATATTTAATAAATCCACGCCTCTATAGACCCCTTGGAAAATAAATTTCTAATAAATCCACGCCTCTATGGACCCCTTGGAAAATAAATTTCTAATAAATCCACGCCTCTATAGACCCCTTGGAAAATAAATTTTTAATAAATCCACGCCTCGATAGACCCCTTGGAAAATAAATATTTAATAAATCCACGTCTCGATAGACCCCTTGGAAAATAAATTTCTAATAAATCCATGCCTCTATAGACCCCTTGGAAAATACATTTCTAATAAATCCACGCCTCGATAGACCCCTTGGAAAATAAATTTCTAATAAATCCACGCCTCTATAGACCCATTGGAAAATAAATTTCTAATAAATCCACGCCTCTATAGACCCCTTGAATAAATCCACGCCTCTATAGATCCCTTGAATAAATCCACGCCTCTATAGATCCCTTGAATAAATCCACGCCTCTATAGATCCCTTGGAAATACATTTCTAATAAATCCACCCTCTAAAGATCCCTTGAACAAATCCACGCCTCTATATATCCCTTGAATAAATCCACACCTCTATAGATCCCTTGAATAAATCCACGCCTCTATGGACTCCTTGAAAAATATTTTTTTAATAAATCCACGCCTGCGGAGGATTGTATTCAATAAAACCACACCTCTAGAGACCCCTTAAAATTTTTAATTAATAAATCTACGCCTCTATGGACCCCTTATTGACTCTCTGAAAAATATTTTTTAATAAATCCAAGTACCCACTTTTGCTACCCTCTGTATAACTATTATTATATTTTCTTCACTATCTATTTAACCACCCTGAACCAAAAATAGAAGCAAAAAATTAAAAAAAAACAAGAAATGTAGGAGTGAAATGTTATCTCTGAATTGAATTTGAATTTCTTGCATGTATGTATATATGTGTGCGTGTGTGCGGTTGTTCGATTTATGCGATTAATAAACATTTCATGAATATTTTAAAAATCAATTTTATTTAACTGTGTTTCTGGGACAAGTTGTTTTTTTTCGATCTGTTTTTTTTTCGTTTTTCATCTCTGCTTGCCGCCTTTCTTAATCTGTAATCGGTGATTAACATTCAGATCTCATCTGTTTTTATTGTTCAGCTATCAAATTAATCGATTTAAAGTTTTTTAAATGATTTTTTAATATCAACAAAAAAACAGATCAATGGATTTTTTTTTTTTGTGGTGGGACAAGGAAGATTCTCTTCTGTGGAATGTCTATCGGATAGACAAAATTATTTATTTTTAGATTCTATCAATAAATAATTTTGTATTATTGAAGAGGTATTCATTTCAATATTATTTGGAAATTATGTAGGGATATAGAAAAAAAAATTGAAAAAAAACTAAAGGACCGTCATTTGCATCCGATATTTAAAATTTTTTTGTTTATTTCTAAATCCACGTGACATTTTTGCTTTTTAATTAATTACACACACACATGTATACATGCACATATTCTCCACCTATCTTATTAGATAACATCAAACTATGTTTCTAAATTAAATTCTGACAGCCATGATATGATGTGCCCCCCCTTTTGGCCTGGTCACCCGCCAGATGTCATGTTAGCTGTTATATTTAAATTATTTAACGGCTTTTTAAAAAGTTTTTATTGAGAATTTCACATTGGAAGACAATGTTTCAAATTGTCGATTTTAATTTAAGATAAATCGAGATGTCAGACCGGCAACCAATCTGTCAGTCTGCAACATTCGTCTCAACAATTGATGTCTTAGCAAAAAAACAAAATTAATAAACAAATATCAATTAAAAATCTAAAAAAATATATGTATATTTATTTATTTATTATTTTCAAATAACAAAGTCGGAGACGAAAAACCCAAACAATAACAAACAACAAGTGTTCGGGAAAAAGAAGAAGACGAAAAAAGTCATCATTATTATTTTTAATTCAATTGATTTGATAGACCTTGAACTTGATTTATATCATCATATGTTTGTAACAGGCAAAAGGAAAAAAAAAGAATATGCATGAATCACTTTCTGGCTGGATGGGTGACTGTAAAATTGTAAACTACAGGTCGCATTTATGATCCGAATTGGATGAAATTTGGCACAGCTCATTTGTTTGGCCCAAGGACGAACCCTATTGAAATTGGGAAAAATCGGTTCAGATTTAGATATAGCTCCCATATATATTTTCGTCCGATTTAATGTAAACGGTCCCTATATATCTTTCGATTTGCACGAAAATTGGCACAGCGTAATGAATTAGGCCTAGAATGATGCGTGTAAAATTTCATAAAAATCGGTTCAGATTTAGATATAGCTCTCATATATATCTTCGTCCGATTTAAGGTAAATTGTGTACCAAAGTCCCTATATATCTTTCGTTTTGCACGAAATTTGGCACAGCGTAATGAATAAGGTCTAGACTGATGTATGCCAAGTTTCGTGAAAATCGGTTCAGATTTAGATATAGCTCCCATATATATCTTCGTCCGATTTAAGGTAAATGGTGTACCAAAGTCCCTATATACCTTTCGATTTGCACAAAAATTGGCACAGCGTAATGAATTAGGCCTAGAATGATGCGTGTAAAATTTCATAAAAATCGGTTCAGATTTAGATATAGCTCCCATATATATCTTCGTCCGATTTAAGGTAAATGGTGTACCAAAGTCCCTATATATCTTTCGATTTGCACGAATATGCCAAGTTTCGTGACTATCGGTCCAGATTTAGATATAGCTCCCATATATATTTTCATCCGATTTAAGGTAATTGGTGTACCAAAGACCCTATATATCTTTCGATTTGCACGAAATTGGGCATAGCTTACTGACATTTGAGTCTGTAATAATTTGTGCTAAGTTTCATGAAAATCGGTTCAGATTTAGATATAGCTCCCATATATATTTTCGCCCGATTGTAGGTAATTGGTGCACCAAAGTCCCTGGAAATCTTTTCATTTGCACGAATTTTGGCATAGCGTACTGAATTAAGTCTAGAATGATGTTGCAAAGTTTCGTGAAAATCGGTTCAGATTTAGATATAGCTCCCATATATATTTTCGTCCGATTTTATGTAATTGGTGCACCAAAGTCCCTATATATCTTTCGATTTGCACGAATTTTGGTATAGGGTACGTTGGTCAGCTAAGTACTTCGCGTTGTTACGAGAGACATTTGGGTTTGAAAGGTTTTTTGTATAGAAGCAATAGCTTCTGGGGAGAATATCCCAACAAAAAACTAAGGTAACTGATGAGGATCAGTGGCGTGATCCGAAACTATAGTCTTCCCTGCCTTACCCCTCGGCAATCAATGCTATACATTCCTCACTAATAAATAGTTGTTTTTTATAAAAACAAAATACAAATGGTATCCCAAATAAACCGCCAACACTACTGAAGTACTGAATTAAGTCTAAAATGATGTTGCTAAGCTGGATACATATGTAGAATATACCCAAAGTGGTGAAGGGTATCATATAGTCGGCCCAGCCCGACTTTACTACTTTCCTTACTGGTTTTTATTTTGTACCAATACAGCTGTCAACCCTGGTGCTGAATTTAGCTCCCAGGGGTTTTTGTTTTTTTTTTATATTTTGTAATATCGGCCCTACCAGCAGATCATTTCCTAAAATTTTTTTTTTGTTTATTTACAAGGTTGTCCCCTTTTTTATCCCAGCCCGTATTTTTTTCCATTTCATTTCATTTCCGTTCTGTTATTGTTTTTTTTTTTTTTTTTTTTTGAGAGTTGGAAAATTGAATAATTTATTTGTATGTACTTCGTAGTTGCATTAAATATGCATACGCATGGCATAAGATGAAAATTAGTTATTTTTTTTTCTCAATGTTTCTACAGTGACAGGCAAAAGTGGTAGAACGATTTTTTTTTAAAGTTGTTAAAAATTGGAAATCTTTAAGGGAAATTTTTAGAAGAAGGGAACAGAATGTAATTTTATAATTATCAAATTTTATATAATCCAAATAGATCATAAACCAGTTAGCGGAGCAGTATAATCGGACCGAGTCGACCATACGATACCCTACACAACTACCTCGAAAGTCTAACTTTCTGCGGATGTTTATTCTGAACCTGGGCAATATTTCGTGATATTTGCCTCGACTTGCCCGATTAGAGGTCAACAAAAAATCTTCTTTACATTTTCCGAATATTACAAATATTCTGTACAGTCCTTTTAATTACTTGTCCAGATTCCCTTCACGTCGGGTGGTGTGTGATGATCGGCTTATACAAAAAAAAATTAAGGTTTCGGTCCGCTTCATCCCAAAATTTTAATCTGATCATCACCGAAAAAAATAGGCTTTTTCCTTGACCATAATTGGAACTTCATGGAATATTTTAAAACGATCAGCGCTATATTTCCGCGCTCTAATGTGGTAATGGGTTACTAAATAATATCTGAATGCGTAAGCACCTGTAAAAATTTGTGTGTAACTTCCACATCCGAGTACATACGACAATATAATTGGTATCAATTTAAACGTCAACCACTCCTCTTGGATATACTATCAACTTCTCGGGTATATATCCTTCAGGAGTAAATATATACGAGATAGAGTACAAGTTTTCACACAAAAGTCAGGGCCCATTTGACCCGCTAAATAATGACCGATATATATCAAAGCAGTCATGCATATTCTTTGGTCCTATCCTCTTCTCCGTGTAAAATTTCGCGATGTTCGGGTCATATTTGCGGCCTCTAGAGCGACCAGAAAACCCGACAAAAATTAAGTATTTGGTCCATATCATTCCCTAAATATTAAACGATATTAAAAAAAAAAAAAAAAACAATAGGGGTCTTCATTGGCCAGAACCCATCCTAAAAGCAAAATTTCGTGAAGATTGGTCCATAAATGTGGCCTGTATCATGTTTACGGATGGACGGACACACATGTCTAGATCGACTCAGCTAGTCGAGATATGACCCATTAAGTGGGTCTAGGACCAATATTTCGCAGCGTTACAAACTCTTGGGGCTGCACAAAGCTATAATACCCTGACAACATAGTTGTGTAGGGTATTAAAAGGCCAAAACATTGTCCCCAGATCTACACTAGTGGACCTATTCAATTTATTTTAAGGTCCAGATTTTTTCAACATATTGACTGAATATTTGTTCGTTTCATTTCATAGTTAAGTGTTTTGGAAACTTTTACCTATGTTATGAACACATGTTAAACTTTTCTTTTCGATCTGGCAACTCCTTCATATAGAAACAGGTTTTCAAAAAAGACGAATCCACAATTTTTTTACAATAGAAAAATTAGAAATGTGTGCTTTTATTGCAAAAAATTACGGATGCGTCTTTTTTGAGCACCTATTTCTATATGAAGGAGTTGCCAGATCGAAAATAAAAAAAATTAACATGTGTTAATAACAGAGATAGAAGTTTCCAAAACACATAACTACGAAATGAAACGAACAAATATTCACAAATACCGAGCTTTTTGTGTTAGGCTAATAACTTTCCGAACTGCCCTCGTATGTTGTAAGGGTATAAAATAGCTTTGTGTGGCCCCAAGAGTCTGTTACGTCGCAAAATATTGATGCTAGACCCACAAAAAAAATTATCAACAAGGTTATTTTTGCATTGACCTTACATAGCAATTACATCCGATTTTAAGTATTCTGAATTTGTGCACTACTTCTCTCAACAAATTGTACTATTTTTTTCGAGTTCATAGAGCAATATAGGTCAAATATTCGCTATTGAAACTATAACCGATTTCCAAACGAATCTGCATTTCAGGAATTCGAAGATGTCTTCCCATTACTTTTAATTTTATTTTGCTTGTTTATTTTTTAGCCACCACTGTTCGTCTCCCTTTTTATTATATCCCTCGTATTCTTCATTACAATTAAGTCAACTATTCGCTACAGTGTCTACAACCGATTTTTCATTCCAACGAGTTTTGAAATTTTCCTATTTTACTTAATTTTTTGTCCACCACTGTTCGTCTCCCTATCTATCATATCCCTCATATTCCTCATGAGCAATTTTTTCACATGGTGTTATCACAACAACAATGACAACCTAAAATTGTTAGTTAACACCAAATAGACATAATGTTATGCAGATGTATGCATGTATGTTTGGGTGTGTGTGTGTGTGATAAAAGGGAGCACACTACAAAGATAAACAAATTATTTTTTTTTGTAATTTACATATGTATTTCGATTTGGGTAGAAACAAAATGAGAAGTACTTTATAAACAAAAAATAATAATTATAATCACCAATAAACCTGAAAAAACTGACAAAAAATTGGACTGTAATACACCATAGTAGGGTGTTTCTAACCACTGAAAATTTGAAAATTGTTTCAAAATACATCACATTAAAAATCCTACCAAATCGGTTCTAAAAGATAATGTTTTTTTTTTTTTGAATTTAAATTGAATTTCTCAAACTGTTATACAAAATGTATAACAGTTGCTATAACTGTTATACGCTGAGAAAATGTACTACTTTCAGTTATAGATATATTTGAAGTCATTTTAATGATTTCTTTCAAATATAACCGTTTTCTTAAACAGTATAACAGTTTTCTTAACTGTTATACGTTGAGAAAATGTACTACTTTCATGTATTTAATATATTTAAAGCTATTTTAATGATTTCTTTGGAGTATAACAGTTTTTTTCAAACTGTATAACAGTTTCCATAACTGTTATATACTAAGAAAAGGCAGTACGTTCACGTTATAAATTTATGATAAGTCATTTTAAAGATTTCTTTAGAGTATAACAGTTTTTCTCAAGCAGTATAACAATTTCCATAACTGTTATACAGTGAAAAGATGTACTACTTTCATGTATTTAATATATATAAAGTCATTTTAAGGATTTCTTTGGAGTATAACAGTTTTCTCAAACGTATAACATTATCCATAACTGTTATATACGGATAAAATGCAGTAATTTAATGTTACAAATTTATTATAAGCCATTTTAGCAATTTGTTTGGAGTATAACTTGTTTCTCAAACTGTATAACAGTTTCCATAACTGTTATACACAATGAAAATGCAGTACTTGCATGTTAAATATATATTTTTAAACCATTTTAATGATTTCTTTGAAATATAACATTTCACTGTATAACAGTTTCCATAACTGTTATACGCTAAGAAAATGCAGTGTTATCAATAAAATGAAGTACTTTCATGTTATAGATATATTATAAGTCGTTTTATCTATTTCTTTAGTGGATTACAGATTTTTTAAACTGTATAACAGTTTCCACAACTGTTATACGCAGAGAAAATGCAGTTATTTCATGCTTTAAATATATTATAAGCCATGTTAGCGATTTCTTTGTATTAAAATCATTTTCCCAAACTGTATAACAGTTTCCATAACTGTTATACACTGAGAAAATGCAGTATTTTCATGTTATAGACATAATAAAAGTCGTTTAGCAATTTCTTTGGTGTATAACAGTTTTCTTAAAACTGTATAACAGTTTCCATAACTGTTATACACTAAAAAAATGCTGTACTTTCATGTTATAGATATATTATAAGTCATTTTAATGATTTCTTTGGAGTATAAACGTACTTAGGGGATGAAGTGAAACTGACAACTTTACTTTTATCAGATTTTCTTTTCCCTCTAGAGGCCCCTATTATAAGCCGAACAACAACACAAAATTTTACACGGGGAAGGGAATTTGGCCAAATAATTAAAATGGTTGTCTTGATAATGATCGGTCAATATTTAAGGGTCAAATGAAGCAAAACATGTGTGAGTAAAAAAAACTAAATTTGAATATTCGAGAAAACTTGCCAGGGTAAGAAAGAGAAGCTGTTGACATCCAAACGGGAAAGAGGGTGCAAATATCGCAAAACATTTTACATGCTTGGAATATAGATTCGAAATATTCAAATAGTTATACCTCAGTGGTTTTGTGTAGGGTATGGTATGTTCGGCCCCGTCCGACTATACTGTTCCTTACTGGTGTTTTTTTGTATTTAATACATATTTTTATACCCTACACAGCTTTGAGCAGTCCTAAAAGTTTGTAACGCCGCGAAATATTGGTCCACCCTTTAAGTATACCGATTGTCATATTTCGACTAGCTGAGTCGATCTGGAAATGTATGTCCGTCAGTCCGTCTGTCCATTATAATTTGTAAACACGATACAGGCCACAATTATGGACCAATCTTCAAGAAATTTTGCATGTAGGTTTGGTAAAGATCGGCTAATATTTAGGGGATGAAGTTGACCAAAGTTGATTGATTTTCCGGTAGCTCCAGAGGCCGCAATTATGGCCCAAACATCGCGAAATTTTACATGGTGATCGGACCAAAGAATAAGCATAGCTATTTTGATAAAGATCTGTCAATATTTAGCGGGTCAAATGGACCCTGACTTTTGTATGAAAAATTGCAAAACTTGTATTCTATGGCGTATATATTTACTCCTGAAGGATATAGACCCGAGAAGTTGTCAGTATATCCAAGAGTAGTGGTTGACCTTCAAATTGATACCAATTATATTGTCGTATGTACTAGGATGTGGGAGTTACACTTAAATATTTACAGGTGCTTAGTTATTCATATATTATTTAGTAACCCATTACCACACTAGAGGGCAACATATACCGCTTTGAAATGTTCCGTGAGGTTCCCGTAATGGTCAAAGACATGCCTATAATTTTCGGTGATGATCAGATAATGATTTTGGGATGAAGTGGACCGAAAACTTAATTTTTGTGTGTGTATTTTTTTCTTTTTTGAGTCGATCTATAGGCCACAATTGAAAGCCGAACATCACAACACAAGACACGGTGAAGGGAATCTGAACAAGTAATTAGAAGGGCTGTACTGAATATTAGTAATATTTGTTGACCTCTGGTCAGTCAAGAGGGTGCAAATATCGCGAAATATTGGCCAGACTCAGAATATAGAACCACACAAAGTGAGATTTTCTAGGAAGTTGTGTAGGGTATAATATCCGCTCACTGGTTTTTTGTATTTTTTCGAGTCGATCTATAGGCCACAATTGATAGCCGAACATAACAACACAACGCACTTTATAGGTCAAGAGAGTGCAAATATTGCCCAAGATCAGAATATAGAACCACACAAAGTTAGATTTTCGTGGAAGTTGTGTAGAGTATCATATGGTCGGCCCCGTCCGACTATGCTACTCCGCTCACTGGTTTTATAATTGATTGTAAATTTTGTTTAGATTTTTTTTCAAAATTGTTTAAAGTGTAGTCTTTTTTTTTCAAATAATCTTAAATATTCATTTGGAATATTTAAGAATGTATTTATTGAACTTTTTTGAGAGAATTTTGGAAAGCTAATCTAAATGTAAATGGTTGAAAATCGCAGAAAAAATGCTAGCATTAGCTGTTGAGACCCTGTTTACCTTTTTATTTCATGTGGATTCCAGTGCATTTTGAAAATGTGGTATACACCTAATTTTTCCAAAAAAAATACTTCATTCTCCCTTGTTTTTAATTTAATTCCCAAAAAAAAAGCACACACAATAAGGAACATATGATTTATTTATTTCTCAAGGTCAATATTAAGAATTGGAACCCAAAACTATTTCCCATGAAAACAATGACAACAATATCCTCTTTTAATTTGCATCCTCCAAAAAAATTAAAATCAAAAACAAAAGGACATTAAAAAACAATTGTTTCACTAAAAGTGGCATACAAAATTTTTGGCAACAAAAATGAAAGAGAAAAGGGTGGAAATGTATTGCTTGCTTCAAAAAAAAAAATTAAAATTTTGGGTCATGATTTTTTTTTGGAAATAAAAATAATATATATATAAAAATAATATATATATATATATTTTTTTTGCAGAAATTTTGTTTGCCATATTTGTTTCTTGTGATAGCAGTAAAGTATAACTGTTATACAAATAATTAAATGTTTACGAATTTTATTTTTTAATTAATTATTTACTTTTGAAATATGTAATTCAATTTCTTGGTTCTAATGTTTTTATTGTAACACCACACAAATACACTTGTCACTTGTGTGAGAATTCTATATGTGTGTAGGTGTTACTTGGAAGCTGGAATAAAAAGTGCGCAATTTATTTCCAGGAATTGCGTCGGGATTTTTTCTTTTTTTTTCGTTATTAATATTTGATGTCCTTGGAATCGATATAACACCTTTCGTTGTTTTGTAGTAGTGAAAGATACATACAAAAAATATATCAATACATATTTACATTACAAACGAGAAAAGTGGGAGGGCTTCACTTGATGTTATATCTCGAATAGCTGAGCCGATTAAGACATGTGAAGCACAGTACAGGCCATTATTGGATCAATCGTCATGAAATTTTGCATGTTTCAGCAAAACTTGACAGATGTTATGATACACAAACTTTAGTACGTTGTGCAAAATTGTATGTCAATCGGCCTAACTTTGGGCCTTAAAATCTGACAATTTTCAGGAAACTTTACACACATCATTCTAGACTCAGTTCAGTACACTATAATAAATTTCGTGCAAAATTAAAAATTAAAATTAAATCGGGCAAAAATATATAAGAGCTATATCTAAATCTGAACCGATTTTCACGAAGCTTAACACACATCATTCTAGACTCAATTCAGTACCCCATGCCAAATTTCGTGGAAATCGGAAGATATATAGAGACTTTGGTGAAACATTTACCTTAAATTGGTCGAACATACATATGGGAGCTATATCTAAATCTGAACCGATTTTCAGGAAACTTAACACACATCATTTTAGACCTAATTCAGGTCGTTGTGCCAAATTTCGTGCAATCGAATGATATATAGATACTTTGCTACACCATTTACATTAAATCGGTCGAACATATATATGCGAGCTATATCTAAATCTGAACCGATTTTTAAGAAATTTTACACACGTCATTCTAGACTCAATTCAGTTCGCTATGCCATATTTCGAGCAAATCGGAAGATAAATAGGGGCATTGGTACACCATTTACATTAAATCGGACGGAAATATATAGGGGAGCTATATCCAAATCTGGACCGATTTTCAGGAAATTTAACAGACATCATCCGAGACCTAATTCAGTACGCTGTGCCAAATTTCGTGCAAATCGAAAGATATATAGGGGCATTGGTACACCATTTACATTAAATCGGACGAAAATATATATGGGAGCTATATATAAATCTGAACTGATTTTCAAGAAATTTTGCACACATCATTCTAGACTCAAGTCAGTACGCTATGCCAAATTTCGTGCAAATCGAATGATATATAGGGTCCTTGGTATATCATTTACATTAAATCGGACGAAAAAATATATGGGAGCTATATCTAAATCTGGGCCGATTTTCAGGAAACTCAACACACATAATTCTAGACCTAATTCATTCCTTTCCTGGGATCCTTTACACATATTTCGATTAAATATTTTTATTTTATTCAGATTTATTAAAATTCTCGCAATAAGAATATTTAGTAGTTTTAATTTTTAATTTGAATTTTTAAGATATGTTTTTGTTTTTCAAAATCGTCTATCGTACACATTTTCTGATCAAATATTTCTTAAGGAAAAAAATAGTTTTTATTGTATTTTTTTAATTAATACAATTTTAAATAATTATTATTGTTGTTTTAGTTTATGAATATTAAATTTCAAAATTATTTTTTTATTTCTTTTTTTTTTTTATAATTTTTATATTTTATTCAGATTATTAAAATTCTCGCAATAAGAATATTTAGTAGTTTTAATTTTTTAATTTGAATTTTTAAGATATTTTTTTTGTTTTTCAAAATCGTCTATCGTACACTTTTTCTGATCAAATATTTGTTAAGGAAAAAAAATAGTTTTTTTTTTATTAATACAATTTTAAATAATTATTATTATTGTTTTATTTTAGGAAATTAAAATTTCAAAATTAATTTTTTTTAATTTTTACAAATCTAATTTCAATATTTATATAAAAAAATATATAAGTCCCACAATAACTTACCTCAATTTTATTTAAAATCGTTGAATAGTTGGCATAATTTGTTGTAATTTTTCTTATAATAAAAATTTTATTTTTTTTAGTTTCTTTCTTTTATTTTTAAAATAGTTGAGATTTTTTTTAATGGTAAGTTTCAATTTTTTTTATTTAATATTCAACATTTCATTTTTACATACATCATCCTGTAATGATAATTATTTTTTTTACAATATAATTATTTTAAACAAATATTTTTTTTTAATTTCAATTTAAAATAATCACTTTTCAATTCATTTTTTTTTTTTTTTTGTCTATTTCACTGAAATTCTGAGAAGTAATTTTTTGGCACATTAAAATTATTTTGTCACATAATTATTGGTTTTATTTATTTATTTTTTTTTCTTTTAACAAAATTTGGGTAAATTACCGTTTTGTTGTTTATTTATTTTTATTTAACGATAATTTTTGTTAATTGTTTTCAGTTTTATTTATTTATTTTTTTAGTTGATTTCAATTATTTCTGTTAATTTATTTTTTTGGGAGGGATTTTTTTTTTATTTCAAAAAATATTTATTTTTGGTTAACCACTTTCGGAGACAACGGTTCGGGAGCGAATAATTGCGTTTTCATTCTGAGAACATTATTTAAGACCTGCGACGAGACACCAGTTGACGACTACGGCGCGCTCGACTACGACTTCTGTGGACATTGACTACGGCGTGAGTGAGTTTGGATGGATGGTTGGATGGATGGACAACAAAACGACGACGACAGCAACAACGGCTATGCTTAACTGGCTGGCTGGCTGGCACGACACGATTTGATTTTCAAGCAGAATTTAAATTGAAAACAATTGAGAATAGCGTAAAAAGTAACTCGCAATGAGACAAATCCAAAAAAAAAGTAAAAAAGAATTTTATTCGAAATTCAGATACTCGATTGTTGGCTGAATACACGGCGTCAGCGTCTTCAGCCACACAAAGGTTTCATTGGCCATAAAATCAAATGGAAGTCCAACAGATAACGAACGCATTTCGTGCTACAGCAGCAACAACAACAAGAGCTGCAGCAATGCAGGACCATTGTAATCACTGTACATCGGCCATTAATGACCTGGCGAACGAGCATTTACTGCGCCAGTGGCCGTAGATGGCCATGGAACATTTTACGCACTATTGGGCAGACACAGTGCAGGACAACTGGCAGAGGGCAGCAGTAGCCTCCGCAGCAGCAGCAGCTTTGATGAAGATGCTTTCGTTTTTTTGGTCTTAAGAATTCATTGAAATTACATACATTGATTTTTTTTTTGCTTCTAAAAAAGGCCTAAAATAATTGAGTCCTTGGCAGAGATGCCATATTTTATTTTTTTCATATTTTTGAATCTAAAATTATTCCAAAATTATGCACTAAAAATTGACCTCTTGAGAATATGCATAGAATCACTTTCTGAGTCGATTTATGCATGTCCGTCCGTCTGTCCGCCCATGTATTTTTGTGGACAAAGTACAAGACGCATTTATTATCCGATTTGGATGAAATTTGGCATAGGTCACTTATTTGGCCCAAGGACGAACCATATTGAAATTGGAAAAAATCGGCTCAGATTTATATATACCTCCCATATATATTTTCGTCCGATTTAAGGTAAATGGTGTACCAAAGCCCCTTAATATCTTTCGGTTTGCACGAAATTTGGCACAGCGTAATGACATAGGTCTAGAATAATGTGTGTTAAGTTTCGTGAAAATCGGTTCAGATTTATATATAGCTCCCCTATATATTTTCGTCCGATTTAATGTAAATTGTGCAACGAAATCTCTTAATATTTTTCGATTTGCACGAAATTTGGCCCAGCGTAATGAATTAGGTCTAGAATGACGTGTGTTAAGTTTCGTGAAAATCGGTTCAGATTTAGATATAGCTATCATATATATTTTCGTACGATTTAATGTAAATGGCGTACCAAAGTCCCTATATATCTCTCGATTTGCACGAAATTTGGCACAGCGTAATGAATTAGGTATAGAATGGTGTGTGTTAAGTTTCCTGAAAATCGGTTCAGATTTAGATATAACTCCCATATATATTTTCGTCCGATTTAATGTAAATGGTCCACTACAGTCCCTATATATCTTTCGATTTGCACGAAATTTGGCACAGCGTAATGAATTAGGTGTAGAATGATGTGTGTTAAGTTTCCTGAAAATCGGTTCCGATTTAGATATAGCTCCCATATATATTTTCGTCCGATTTAATGTAAATGGTGTACCAAAGTCTCTATATATCTTTCGATTTGCACGAAATTTGGCCCAGCGTAATGAATTAGGTCTAGCATGACGTGTGTTAAGTTTCGTGAAAATCGGTTCAGATTTAGATATAGCTATCATATATATTTTCGTCCGATTTAATGTAAATGGCGTACCAAAGTCCCTATATATCTCTCGATTTGCACGAAATTTGGCACAGCGTAATGAATTAGGTATAGAATGATGTGTGTTAAGTTTCCTGAAAATCGGTTCAGATTTAGATATAACTCCCATATATATTTTCGTCCGATTTAATGTAAATGGTCCACCAAAGTCTCTATATGTCTTTCGATTTGGCCGAAATTTGGCACAACGTAATGAATTAGTTTTAGAATGATGTGTGTTAAGTTTCCGGAAAATCGGTTCAGATTTATATATAGCTCTCATATATATTTTCGTCCGATTTAATGTAAATGGTCCACCAAAGTCTCTATATGTCTTTCGATTTGGCCGAAATTTGGCACAACGTAATGAATTAGTTTTAGAATGATGTGTGTTAAGTTTCCGGAAAATCGGTTCAGATTTATATATAGCTCTCATATATATTTTCGTCCGATTTAATGTAAATGGTCCACTACAGTCCCTATATATCTTTCGATTTGCACGAAATTTGGCACAGGGTAATGAATTAAGTCTAGAATGATGGGTGTTAAGTTTCCTGAAAATCGGTTCAGATTTAGATATAGTTCCCATATATAGTTTCATCCGATTTAATGTAAATGTTGCACCAAAGTCCCTATATATCTCTCGATTTGCACGAAATTTGGCACAGCGTAATGAATTGGGTCTAAAATGATGTGTGTTAAGTTTCCTGAAAATCGGTTCAGATTGAGATATAGCTCACATATATATTTTCGTCCGATTTAATGTTCATGGTGGACCAAAGTCAGTATATATCTTTCCATTTGCACGAAATTTGGCACAGCGTAATGAATTAGGTCTAGAATGATGTGTGTTAAGTTTCCTGAAAATCGGTTCAGATTTAGATATAGCTTCTATATCTGACCAAATGAAAAATTTAGTATCGGTTGCAGAATGACATGTCTAATGATCCAATTTCATTTTACTGATCCTTTAAAAATGCGACGTCTGTTGAATATACCTAAAGTGGTGAGGGGTATCATATAGTCGGGTCCCTTCGACTTTTCTACTCTCCTTACTGGTTACGGTTTATTTTATTCAAAAGTGTGAGATTTTTTTTTAATTTTTCTTATAAATTTTTTAAAATTAATTCAGAATATTTTGGTAGAATTTATTTTTTCAAATTGATAATCTAGAATTTTACCATTGTGTTTGTAGAACTGTGATTGGGTATGTGGTCGGAATTTTTATTTTTTTAGAAATATTGATTTTTTTTTGCTTTCAAAAATTTGACGGATTTTTGTTCATCCAAATATGGCAACACTAAATTCCTTGCATCTTGCAATTGCCTTTTCCAGTTCATCTTATTTATATTCCTTTTGTACACTCAGCCACAGGTACACATTACTTTATCATGTATCATTTTCTTGTTCTCTGGGTTATCCGAGCACACATTATGTACGAGTATCGCCGATTTACGACCGAACGATATTCACATTAACTTGTCTACGCATTAATAATAATGAATATAAAGACCAGTCATATTAAGCCATCATTAAATGTGCAGCCAGTACACCAATACACTAACACATTTAGTCTGCACAGAATTTGTTTTGATTCATTCCGTAGCAAAATGAAACAAGAATAAAAGGGAGAGCATCTCAGGAGAGATAGCAAAACAACAATACATATAAAAGGAATCGTTCAACAGTTGTTTGAGGCGGTGTTAAGGTTGCTTCATAGAGAAGTAATTTTGGGGCCATATCGCAGATTATCTCCTACACCTCCACCTTTAGATTATCTCCCACACGTCATGAAGTGATTTGAAATTAATGTGACCGATGGGCCGAATTTAATTTAACAAAATAAATATAATTTTATTTTCTATTAAAATTACATAGATTTTTTTAGCTTCATAAAACTTTTTGTTTCATTTCAATATGACAATTTTTCGCCAAGTTACAGCCATTAGAAGAAAATATCATCAAGCAAACACATATGATCAATTTTATCTGTGGGATAAAATCCACTTGTTATGACAATTTGATAGATAACATTGTTATTATTGTTGTCCATAATTTGTTTTATTGGGTTACCATGCATCACATCCATCCATCCATCATTAAACGAGGGTGCCTTCACACACCATGATGAGATAGAAACAAAATCAGCAAAATAATAACTCTAATCATTTTTGCAGGACATCTCCTGCCTGACTCAACAAATACAACAACAAAACAAGGTGATTCGGTTATCAGTGATAGTTCGTTACTGCGTTGTTGTTGTTGTTTCTTTTTTCTATTTTACATTGTCTCCAACAAGACCAAGCAAGTGATTTACAGAGCAGGACTTATAAACAGAGACCAGACATGTTCAAGCAAAAGGGCTCTTCAATATACGGCACTCTCCCAGAGCAAAGAGCCAACCAACCAACAGTAGAGTAAATTGTACACGTGTAACTGTGTGTATCTGAACAATTGGTTTGTTTTGTTGTTTTGTTAATTTCATGCGTGTACAAGAATTCTCATTATGCTCTGCTCTCGCTCTGCCTGTGGAGGTGTGTGTAGCGACGGCGGCAGAGGCCACAGCCGGTGCGTTGCAATGCATGCACACACAGCCAAATATATACACCGTGAACGTCCCTTTTTTTGATGGCAGTCTCTGCAGAGAAGGGTAAACAAAAGCACACAAAGCGTGGTTTTATATTTGCTGGGATCGGGATCGGTGTTGAGAGTCTCTCTCTCTCTCAGTGGTAAATTGTGAATTGTGTTGGAAAACATTGCCACAGGTAGGAACAAAAAAACAAAAGGCACAAATGATAATAAATCATAATTACACACACATAAATAATATATGTTATAATTTAAGCGTAAATGTATTCATGAATAATAAAAAATATAATTTTTGTTTTGGTACGTTTATGTCAATTCGTACCTTTTGTGAACAAAAAGTACGCTTGTTACAAAATTAAAAATAGCGCAACTCTAATTACTCTCTCGTTGCTGCAAACACACACTGATACACATGCACTAGGTATATGGCATGATGTGAGTGCCATTATTTTCGTTGTTGTTTTTATTATTTCGTTTTTTTCTTTCTGTTGTGTTAAATAAAAATAACTAAAAAAGTAAACAAAACAACAAGCAGCAGCAGTAAATTGAGAGCAGTTATTTCCAAAAAAAAATTAAAAAGAGAGCAAATAACAAAAGATGATGTTTGTGGTTGGTTGGCGGTGGTGGTGGACAAGAGCAAAGTTTTTTTTTCTCATTCGGTTTCTCAGCATGTATTGTATTTTGCTTTGGCTGCAAATTGAAAACAAAAAAAAACCAAAAGCATATAGGCACTTCAAATGTCTTAAGTAATTCTTTATTTTCATTTTCTTTTAATTTGACACAGAGATGGCAAACATCATCATTTAATTTCAATTACTTTGTTTAGTTAATTCTTTGTTTTTTTTTATTTGCTCACTAAAATTTAATTATTTTTGTTGCGTTATATATTTTATAAAAAAAAACACTTTCCTTATGCGTAGCCGCCGTGTTCACACTAGCCCAAAAACGACAAAAAAAATCACACACAAAACAACACCCGCCACATACGAACAAACACGTTTGCAACCAAATCGAGACTGAATGAAATACAAATCCAAAACAAAAGAACCAAAAAAAAACAAAAACTACGACGACGTATGAAAAAATCGACAAAAACAACAACAAATTTAGTAGCCATGTTGCTCTTCAAATGAGCTACATATTTGAAGAGATACATTAGGGTTGCCAGGTTTCAAATTATAACATACAAAAATGTGGAGTTTTTTTTTGATTTTTTAAATATATAAATAAAAAGAAAATGGGATATTTGTTCTAAACTAAAATGAAAATAAAAAAATCAATGACCATACTCAAGTGAAGATTAAAAAAAAAAACATTTTAACGGTACTTGGAAGTTTAGATTTCTAAATTGTCTAAAATGATTTTTCAAAAAAAAAAAAAAACACAGTAAGGAAGTTATTTTGGTGCACCACTTATGGAAAATCGGAAGAAAATATATTTGGGAGCTATATCTAAATCTGAACCGATTTTTACGAAACTTAGCACACATCATTCTAGACTCAATTAAGTACTCTGTGTCAAATTTCGTACACATTGAATATAAAGGGCCTTTGGTACACCATTTACCTTAAATCGGACGAAAATATATGGGAGCTATATCCAAATCTGAACCGCTTTTCAGGAAACTTAACACACATCATTGTAGACCTAATTCATTACGTTGTGCCAAATTTCGTGCAAATCGAAAGATATATGGGGACTTTGGTGCACCATTTACATAAAATCGGACGAAAACATATATATGGGAGATATATCTAAATCTGAACGGATTTTCCCGAAACTTAGCACACATCATTCTATGCTTAATGCAGTACGCTATGCCAAAAATCGTGCAAACCGAATGATTTTTAGGGACTTTGGTGCACCATTTACTTAGAATCGGGCGAAACTATATATGGGAGCTATATCTAAATCTGAACCGATTTTCACGAAACTTGGCACACGTCATTCTACACTTAATTCAGTATACTATGCTACGATTCGTGCAAATTTAAAAATTTTTAAGGACTTTGGTATAGCATTTACATAAAATCGGGCGAAACTTTATATAGGATCTATATCTAAATCTGAACCGATTTTCACGAAATTTAGCACAAATCATTCTATGCTTAATGCAGTACGCTATGCCAAAAATCGTGCAAATCTAATGATTTTTAGGGACTTTGGTGCACCATTTGCCTAAAATCGGGCGAAACTATATATGGGAGCTATATCTAAATCTGAACCGATTTTCACGAAACTTAGCACACATCATTCTAGACATAATTCAGTACGCTATGCCAATATTCGTACAAATCGAATGATTTTCAGGGACTTTGGTGTACCATTTACCTAAAATCGAGCGAAACTATATATGGGAGCTATATCTAAATCTGAACCGATCTTCACGAAACATAGCACACATCATTCTATACCTAATTCATGACGCTGTGCCAAATTTCGTGCAAATCGAATGATTTTCAGGGACATTGGTGCCCATTTGCGTAAAATCGAACGAAAATATATATGGGAGCTATATCTAAATCTGAGCCGATTTTTCCCAATTTCAATACGGTTCGTCCTTGGGCCAAATAAGTGAGCTGTGCCAAATTTCATCCAAAAAGGATTATAAATGCTACCTGTAATTTGTTTACAATTTAACATCAACAGATGGACGGATGGACACGAATAAATCGACTCAGAAAGTGATTCTATGCATATTATCAAAAGGAACCATGGGTCTATCTCTATTCCTTTTGCCTGTTACAAACATATTCACAAAGACATAATACCCTGTACCACAGTGTGGTGAAGGGTATAATGATCATCTTTCAAATAAAAAAAATCAATGACCATACTCAAGTGAAGATTTTTTTAAACAATTTTGGTAGTTTAGATTTTTTAATTTTTTTTCAAGAATCATATGCATGCCTGGATATTAAAAAATATTTTTCCAAAAAAATCCTCAATCTTGGCAACCCTAATGCCCTCGTCATCAATTCGAAACACTTGACTTCATAAGAGAATCAACCATTAAATATCTCTCTTAACGTCGTATCTTTTGTTATTAATTTTTGTCGTACTCTCTCTCTCTCTATCTCTCTTCTCTGCCACTCTCTGTGTATCTGCATCTCATTTTTTTGATGTATCGAATGAATACACAAATCCATCAACATGCACACACACACACACACTCTCGAATAACGTTCCGAATGAAAATGGGATTGCTTCAAAATAGTAATCCCTTGTAACTTTGATGAACATGTGTATAACTTGTTGTTGCTGTCATTGTTGTTGTTGTTGCAGTTAGTATTGTCACTTAAGTTGTTTATAGCGTCGTAGTTCATACATTGATAACACCAGACACAACATGTGTAAACCCTACAGTAACAACAAAACTGGCACAGTGGTGGAAAGAGTATTTTTGTGGATTTTACATAGGGACTTGGAATTTTTAAAAGAAAATTAAGAAAAAAAAATAGATTTTTTTCTAGAAGCCATTTTTAAGGAGAACTTTTGGAAAAGGCACTATAAGCGTGAATTTTTTGTAGAAATATTTTTTAGAAGTATTTTTCAAACATATTTTTTTTAATTTTTTTTGAATAGTGAAATAAATATCCACAAATCGTGGACATTAAAAAATATGTTTTTAATGATCAGATTTTTTAAATTAAAAATTTCATTAACAGAAAATGTTTTTATATTTTTTATACCCTTCACCACATTGTGGTGCAGGGTATTATGTCTTTGTGCATATGTTTGTAACAGGCAAAAGGAAACGAGATAGACACATGGTTCCGTTTGAGAATATGCATAGAATCACTTTCTGAGTCGATTTACGCATGTACGTCCGTCTATCTGTCCGTCCGTCCATGTATTTTTGTGAACAAAGTACAGGCCGATTTTTTATCCGATTTGGATGAAATTTGGCATAGCTTACTTATTTGGCCCAAGAACGAACCCTATGAAATTGGGAAAAATCGATTCAGATTTTTGTCCGATTTTATGTAAATGGTGCACCAAAGTCCATATATATCTTTCAATTTGCACGAAATTTGGCACAGTGTAATGAATTAGGCCTAGAATGATGTGTGTTAAGTTTCCTGAAAATCAGTTCAGATTTAGATAAAGCTCCCATATATATTTTCGTCCGATTTAATGTAAATGGTGCACCAAAGTCCCTATATATATTTCGATTTGCACGAAATTTGACACAGCTTAATGAATTAGGTCTAGAATGATGTGTCTTAAGTTTCCTCAAATCGGTTCAGATTTAAATACAGCTCCTATATATATTTTCGTCCGATTTAAGGGAAATGGTGCACCAAAGTCCCTAAATATCTTTCTATATGCACGAAATTTGGGACAGCGCACTGGATTAAGCCTAGAATGATGTGTGCTAAGTTTCGTGAAAATCGGTTCAGATTTAGATATACCTTCCATATATATATTCATCCGATTTAAGGTAAATGGCGCACCAAAGTCCCTATATATCTTTCAATTTGCTCGAATGATGTGTGTTAAGTTTCGTGAAAATCGGTTCAGATTTAGATATAGCTCCCATATAAATGGTACACTAAAGTCCCTATATACATATCTTTCGATTTGCACGAAATTTGGCACAGCGTAATGAATTAGGTCTAGAATGATGTGTGTTAGGTTTCCTGAAAATCGGTTCAGATTTAGATATAGCTCCCATATATATTTTCATCCGATTTAAGGTAAATGACGTACCAAGGTCCCTAAATATATTTCGATTTGCACGAAATTTGGCACAGCGTAATGAATTAGGTCTAGAATAATGTGTGCTGAGTTTCCTGAAAATCGGTTCCGATTTAGATATAGCTCCCATATATACTTTCGTCCGATTTAATGTAAATGGTGCACCAAAGTCCCTATATATCTTTCGATTTCCACGAAATTTGGCACAGCGCATTGAAAAAGGTCTAGAATGATGTGTGTTAAGTTTCCTGAAAATCGGTTCAGATTTAGATATAGCTCCCATATATATTTTCGTCCGATTTAATGTAAATGGTCCACTAAAGTCTCTATATATATTTCGATTTGCACGAAATTTGGCACATCGTAATGAATTAGGTCTAGAATGATGTGTGTTATGTTTCCTGAAAATCGGTTCAGATTTAGATATATCTCCCATATATATTTTCGTCCGATTTAAGGTAAATGGTGCACCAAAGTCCCTATATATCTTTCTATATGCACGAAATGTGGGACAGCGCACTGGATTAAACCTAGAATGATGTGTGCTAAATTTCGTGAAAATCGGTTCAGATTTAGATATAGCTCCCATATATTTTTTCATCCGATTTAAGGTAAATGGCGCACCAAAGTCCCTAAATATATTTCGATTTGCATGAAATTTGGCACAGCGTAATGAATTAGGCCTAGAACGCTGTGTGTTAAGTTTCCTGAAAATCGGTTCAGATTTAGATATAGCTCCCATATATATTTTCGTCCGATTGAAGATAAATGGTGCACCAAAGTCCCTAAATATATTTCGATTTGCACGAAATTTAAAAATGCGACGTCTGTTAGAATTAATCTGTTGAATATACCCAAAGTGGTGAAGGGTATCATATAGTCGGCCCCGTCCGACTTTACTGCTTTCATTTCATTTACAGCCTGTTTTTGTAAAATTCCAAACGAACGAATTCGAGTGACTTACGACCAAACCTTTATTTATGTTTATAAAGGTTTTCTGATTCAAAACAAAAATAAATGACATATTTTTCAAAACCAAGGAGTTTGGTCGTAAGTCACTCGAATTCGTTCGTTTGGAATTTTATAAAAACAGGCTTTTAAATTTTTTTTTTTTTTGAAATTCATATACTTGAAATTCATATTTACAAAGTTTGACTTTGCACCTCGTTCGTTGTCTGCTGTCCCATCGTTACTGAATTGTTGCATATTGAGCACAAGGCCAGTTGTGTGTGTTTGTCTGTCAAATCGATTTCAATTAACAATTCTTCTAATACAAAAATATTCTACGTAGACATTGCCGATCAATGTACCTTTCGTCCTTGACCAGTGGTAACCCAATTTTGAAAATGTTTCTATTTTTGGTAACCCACTCCCCTCAGGTTGGTATTCGAAGCTTTTCGATGCAAATTAACTGAAAGTGACTTGCGTTCAAATAGATGGGTAGGGGGTAGCTAGGTGATGTAACTCCCATTCCACTTCGAACGAAATAAAAAAAAACAAATCAATTCAACTATTTTCGTTTTTCATTTAATCTCATTTTCATTGCGCATGAATGTTGTTTGGCAGGGGCACAGCTACGACCGGGCCTATGGAGAGCAGTGGCGGACGGTGCGGGCGGGCGGCCGATTCCATCCACATAAATGTGATGATGTGCAACAGCAATGGCAGAATCGGCAGTAGCTAGACAAGTTCGTATGTCATTCATTAACAGCTGCTGAAAACGACAACAACAACAGCAAAAAACTGCAACATTACCGAGCGGCCAATTCATTTCAGACCCCGGCAGTTCGGCGGAGGGGATTTTGTTTTCTGTTGAATAAAAATTGTGTTAGCCATGACTTGGTTTATTGAACTCTCAATGGTTAAGTCGACGCACATTATTGCCACACAATTGACATACACACATTGAAAATAACAAAAATATTCAATGAATGCAATACTTTTTTTAAATATTTTTTTTTTAAATTTTTAGAAATATTTTTAAGGAGCCAAAAAAAGGTGTGGATTAAAAAAAAATATTCAGGACTAATAAAGGCTTGGATTTATTTGAAAAATTTTACACGGGATTTTTTAAAACTATTTTTTCTAGGAGCCACAAGGAGGCGAGGATTTTTTTAAAAATATTTTTCTTGGAGGCGCTAACTTTTCAAAAATTTTTTTAATTTTTGTAAGAGTAGGGGATGATAGATACCAAGCAACGGCTTTGATTGGCTTTAACATGGCGAAGTCCAGGCTTATCTTGGTCCCTCTTTCATCTAAATTTTGGACACAGACCTTCCCGCGGTATCACCTGGGGTAACTATTTTCATCACCCTTTGAAATAGTGAGCAAATATGTGCCGCGAGTTCACCAATAAGAACTATAAAAAATGGGTTGAGGCGTCGGGTTAGTTGCCCATTCTCGGAAAACCCCTCTTACTATGGAAAAGCAACGAAAAATAAAACCAAACCCACCTAAAGGCACTTTGAATGTGCGCACGTTGTACAGAACAGGCGCAGTTTTAGCCATGGCGGATGTACTCGAGAAGTACAAAACCGATATTATTGCCTTACAGAAAATGCGATAGAAAGGGACTGGTGTAAGTACAGCAGATGATTGCGCCCTGTATTATAGCTGCCATGGAACGAGACGTGAATTTGGTTGCGCATTCATAGTTAACAGGAGAATAAAAGACTTCGTCTCCAGATTCACTCCAGTAGATGAGCGAATTGCTATAGTCCGTATAAAAGCGAAGTTCTTCTAATTAGTCTTTTTGCGCCCATGCTCAGACGGAAGACAAAGATGAACAGACCAAAGACATTTTTTTACGAGCGCATAGAAGCTGCATATGACCGCTGGCCTGGCCATGACATTTAAATTCTGCTATTAAGAGATGATGGTATAGAGTGTATACCACCTAGCCAAGATAATGTCCGAATAGCAATCAATCGGCAGAAGAATAATAAAGCAGCAGATGCCGATGGTTTACAAGCCGCCGAACTATTCAAGACTGGTGGTCAGTACAATTAGTACAATTTGGCTAGAAGAATGCATGCCCAATGATTGGAACCTCAGCATCCTGTGTCCCGTGCACAAAAAAGTAGACAAGACGAAATGTGCCAACTATAGAGGAATAGGTCTCCTTCCCATCGCATATAAAGTGCTGTGTAAACGACGTGTGAAGCCAATGGGCCATACCAATGCGGCTTCTGACCTGCAAATCCACCATTGACCAGATTTTCACTCTGCGCCATATCCTCGAAGCCCTCTAATACCGAACGAGCATTCAGACAAGGTCACAGTTTGTCGTGTGACCTTTTTAACATCCTGCTGGAAAAGGTCATACGAGACGCAAAAGTGAACAGAAATGGCACCCGGTACACCAAACAACACCAGTTACTCGCATACACCGATGACATCGACTTAATCGGCAAGTCCACTATTGACCAGATTTTCACTCTGCGCCAAATCCTGGAAAAAACCCACGAAAAAACACATCGACACATTCCACCTATACGTCGACTATAACGCCGCATTCGATAGCCCTATCCGTTCAGAGGTGTTTAAAGCCATGTCTGCGTTTGGCATTCCTGCAAAATTAATACGGCTATGCGGGATAACTTTAAGTGGCAAAATATCAGCAATTAACGTCGGAAAGGACCTCTCGGAGCCCTTTAATACCGAACGAGCATTCAGACAAGGTGACAGTTTGTTGTGTGACCTTTTTAATATCCTGCTGGAAAAGGTCATACGAGACGCAAAAGTGAACAGAAATGGCACTCTGTACACCAAACAACACATGTTACACGCCTACGCCGATGACATCGACATAATGGGTCGAACATTGAAAGCGGTAATAGCCACCTTTGAACAAATTGAGAAGGAGTCTGCAAAGTGGGTCGGGTAGTAAACGGCGAGAAGACCAAGCGGATGGTATCAACTCGCAAGACGTCCAGTAGGCTCGGACCAACTGTTGAACTTGAGAACTACAGCTTCGAGGTAGTCAAACATTTAATATACCTTGGTACCGCCATAAACAAAACGAATGACATCAGTTTTAAAATTCGGAGAAGGATATTGATGGCCAACAGATGCTACTATGGTCGGAGCAAACAATTCAAAAGCAAGGCCACCTCCCGCCAGACCAAACTCACACTCTACAAGACACTGATACTACCCGTGCTGTTATATGGATCTGAAGCATGGGTACTTGCGCAAGCAGATGAGGCAGCTCTTGGAGTGTTTGAGGAAAATATTCTCCGAAAGATCTATGGGCCGATCAGCGTTCAGGGTGAATATCGCCGTCGAATGAACCATGAGCTGTACCAGTTATTCTCGGACATCGACATTGTTAGACGTATTGAGCTGTAGCGACTACGTTGGATAGGTCATGTTGTGAGAATGGATGAAGATGCCCCAGCCCAGAAGGCATATAAAAGCGAACCAGCTGATGGTTCACGCAGAAGGGGAAGGCCACGAATAAGATGGAAGACAACATTGCCAAATATGATATGACGTATTGAGATGCAGCGACAACGTTGGATAGGTGGATCTGAAGCATGGGTACTTGCGCATGCAGATGAGGCAGCCCTTGGAGTGTTTGAGAGAAATATTCTCCGAAAGATCTATGGGCCGATCTGCGTTGATGGTGAATATCGCCGTCGAATGAACCATGAGGTATACCAGCTATTCACGGACATCGGCATTGTTAGACGTATTGAGCTGCAGCGATTACGTTGACTAGGTCATGTTGCGAGAATGGATGAAGATGCCCCAGCCCAGAAGGAATATAAAAGCGAACCGGCTGATGGTTCACGCAGAAGGGGAGAGCCACGAATAAGATGGAAGACATCATTGCCAAATATGATCTTTCAAACTGGAAAAGCTGCGCAAAAGACCGATGTGCTAAGTAAGTAAGTATTTTACTGGGTGTCACAAGGAGGCGTCGATTTTTAAAAAATATTTTTTAAGGAGCGTGGGGCGTGGATTTTTTATACTATTTTTAAGGAGCCACAAAGTGGCGTGGATTTAAAATTTTTTTTTTTTTATAATTTAACAATTATAGTCCCCAATGGGTTATCTACCGAAATCTGCTGTTGGAATTTGAAAATTTATTCCTTTTTCTGTGGATTGAGCAAAATTGATTTGTTTTACAAATTTGTGTGTCTTGCCCTGAAAACTGGAGCGATCATTTCGACATCCAAACTAATTTCCATACATCCGGCAGTGAAATTCAATTCCAGAATTGATTCTTTGATGCCAGATCCGTTATTCAGTTGATTTTTTAATGAATTCGAATAACCACAAAGAGACAAAAGAAGTTGCAACAAAACGAGAATAGAGGGTGGCTGATTGACGATAATAAAATCTATGCAACGTCATGACCTTTTGAAAATCTAAAATTTCGAAAATTCAATTGCGATACTTTTATATGGGAAATATTTTGGATCATATAAAATTCTTAAAATTTTTAATAATTCAATGTTTCTCATTAACTCCGCCAAATATTGACCTCTTCAAAAATTCTTAAGACAACATATCGCATTATTTTCAAATATTGACCCCATGCGAATTACTTAAGGCAAAATTTTCTCTGTCAAATTTTGAAGCTTCTGTATGAAGGGCGTAACTTAACTTCTCCGTCGGCATGATCTCAAATTTATGTTCATATTATCAACGCTTTGGTGTCGCATGACGTTTTATTTACAACTTTTTAACTGTCAAATGGATGGCATCGACCTGGACATTCCTGCCTTGTCTTGCCTTGCCATGCACAATCGGCCAACTTCATCAGCCCAACAACAAAACCTTTTTGATAGTTTATTCACCTTTAAACTGGCTACGCAAAGGTTCAACAGGAAAGGTAAAGAAGTGTCTTCTTCTTCGGGATTTTGTTACGTTTGTTTGTGTGTTTTTTTTTTTCGATGACACACATACACGGGTTATTTATGTCATACACCGGCACATACTCATAAATATGCGGAATTAAAAAAACGCCCATATATTAAGTGGCCTCATATTCGGGAATGAAAGGGCTAAGGAATTTATGACTGGATATTATTTTTTTATTTATTATTGAAAGTTGTTATTAAATTTCCTCGTAAAAAATATTTCCAAAATTTGGCTCCGTAAAAAATATTTTTAAAAAAATCCACGCCTCCTGGTGTCTTTTAAAAAAATTAAACATCCACGCCTCCTTACTTACTTAGCTGGCTTGTGACAGAACATTCGTTCCATAAGCCGAGCTTAGAAATGATTTCCAGGCGTGTCGGTCTTTTGCGCAGTTTTTCCAATTTCAGAGACCATTTTCGGCAATATTGTCTTCGACTTGGTCTTTCCATCGTATTCGTGGCCTTCCCCTTCTGCGTGAATCATCAGCTGGTTCGCTTTTATATACCTTCTGGGCTGGGGCATCTTCATCCATTCTCATAACATGACCTAGACAACAATGCCTATGTGCGAGAATAGCTGGTACAACTCATGGTTCATTCGACGGCGATATTCACCGTCAACGCAGATCGGCCCATAGATCTTTCGGAGAATTTTTTCTCTCAAACACTCCAAGAGCTAACTCATCTGTTTGCTTAAGTAACCATACTTCAGATCCATATAACAGCACGGGTAGTATCAGCGTCTTGTAAAGTGTGAATTTGGTCTGGCGGGAGGTGGCCTTGCTTTTGAGTTGTTTGCTTGAGAACTACAACATCGAGGTAGTCAAAAATTTTTTTATACCTTGGTACCGCCATAAACAAAAAGAATGACATAAGTTTTAAAATTCGGAGAAGGATTGTGATGGCCAACAGATGCTACTATGCTCAGACGAGCATCTGGTGGTCATCACAATCCTTTTCCGAATTTCAAAACTGAGTCCATTCGTTTTGTTTATGGCGGTACCAAGGTATACAAAATCGTTGACTACCTCGAAGCTGTAGTTCTCAAATTCCACAGTTGGTCCGAATATACTGGACGTCTTGCGCTTTGATACCATCAGCTTGGTTTTCTCGCCGTTTACTGCCAGACCCACTTTGGCAGACTCCTTCTCAATTTGTTCAAAGGTGGCTGTTACCGCTCTCAGTGTTCAACCCATTATGTCGATGTCATCGTCGTAGGCGAGTAACATGTGTGGTTTGGTGTACAGAGTGTCATTTCTATTCACTTTTGCCTCTCGTATGACCTTTTCCAGCAGGATGTTGAACAGGTCACACGACAAACTGTCACCTTGTCTGAATACTCGTTCGGTATTAAAGGGCTCCGAGAGGTCCTTACCGACTTTAACTGTTGATCTTCTGCCAGTTAAAGTTATCCTGCATAGCCGAATTAATTTTGCAGGAATGCCAAACGCAGACATGGCTTTAAACACCTCTGAACGGATAGGGCTGTCGAATACGGCTTTATACTCGACCAATAGGTGGAATGTGTCGATGTGTTTTTCGTGGGTTTTTTCCATGATTTGGTGCAGAGTGAAAATCTGGTCAATGATGGATTTGCCAGGTCTGAAGCCACATTGGTATGGTCCAATAATGTCATTGACCAATGGCTTCAGTCGTTCACACAGTACGCTGTATAGCATTTTATATGCGATGGGAGGGAGTCTTATTCCTCCATAGTTGGCACATATCGTCTTGTCTCCTTTTTTGTGCATGGGACACAGGATGCAGAAGTTCCAATCATTGGGCATGCTTTCCTCTAGCTAAATTGTACTAATCAGCTAGTGCATGCTCCTTACCAGCATCTGACCACCAGTCTTGAATATTTCGGCTTGTAAACCATCGGCACTTGCTGCTTTATTATTCTTCAGCCGATTGATTGCTATTCAGACCTCATCTTGGCTAGGTTGTATACACTCTATACCGTCATCTATTATTGGTTCTGGGGTATCCTCTTCACCGTTACTATTTGACACCAGAAGTTTTTCAAAATGCTCCTTCCAGATCCTCAGAACGCTGTCTGTATCTGCCATCAGGTTTCCTTCTTCATCTCTACAGGAGGATGTGTCTGCACCAAAGCCTTCGGTTTGGTGTTTTACCCGTTGGTAGAATTTTCGCACTTCATTCCGACTCCTGTACATCTCGATTTTCTTGTTCTTCCTTCTTTTTCTAAAAATACGTTCTCCTCTCTCTCCTTTTCTCCCGATAGTTCCCCATCGCATTACGTGTTGCTACTGTTCGCAGGGTTGCCCTATACGCTGCGTTTTTCATATCAGTAGCATTACGATACTCCTGATCGTATCACGGATTTCTTGATGGTGGTCTTTGGTACCCTTTGGTTGCTTTTGCTGCAGTTCGTAGGGAGTGGACAATTCTCTGCCACAGTGCTTCTATATTATTATCGGAACAAGGGGTGCTTTGGTCAAGCACTTGGGTAAGTTGAGCGGAGTAGGCTTCTGCTATCTATTGTGTTTGAAGCTTTTCGACGTCAAATATCCGTAATACATTAGATCACACCTTTGCTGGTACATTAAGACGGGTGCGCTCATTGGCTGCCACAAGGTAATGGTCCGAATCTATATTCGCTCCTCGGATCTATCGAACGTCTAAAACACTAGATGAATGTCTTCCGTCTATCACAACATGATCGATGTGATTTTTCGTTGTTCGATCGGGAGAAATCCAAGTGACCTTGTGTATATCGAAATGCTTGAATCTGGTGCTGCTTACTACCATATTTTTATGCTGCCGCGAAGTCAATCAACCTCATGCCGTTGTCGGATGTTTCTTAATGGAGGCTGAATTTTCCGACGGTGGGGTCAAAGATATTTTCCCTTCCGATTTTTGCATTAAAATCTCCAAGCAGAATTTTAATGTCATGGCCAGGGCATCGGTCATATGCTGTTTCTAAGCGCCCGTAAAATATTTCTTTGGTCTGTTCATCTTTATCTTCGGCCGGAGCATGGACGCAAATGAGACTGGTGTAGAAGAGCTTCGCTTTTATACGGATTATAGCAATTCGTTCATCTACGTGAGTGAATCTGAAGACAAGGTCTTTTATTCTCCTGTTAACCATAAATCCGCAGCCAAATCCATGTCTCGTTTCATGGCAGCTATAATACAGTGCGTAATCGTCTGCTGTACTTACGCCTGTCCCTTTCCATCGCATTTTCTGTAAGGCAATAATATCGACTTTGTACTTCTTGAGTACATCCGCCAAAGCGAACACTGCGCCTGTTCTGTACAACGTGCGCACATTCCAAGTGCAGATTCGCAGATCGTGGTCCTTCATACGTTTGCGGGGGTTGTCAACATTTTCTCTTTCTTTGCTTTTTATACCCTACACAACTATGTTGTTGTAACGCCTCGAAATATTGGTCCTAGGCCCACCTTTAAGTATACCGATCGTCATATCTCGACTACCTGAGTCGATCTAGACATGTGTGTCCGTCTGTCCATTATAATTTGTAAACACGATACAGGCCACAGTTATTGACCCATCTCCACGATATTTTCCATGTAGGATGGGTTCTGGCCAATGAAGACCCCTATTGTTTTTGGTAAAGATCGGATTATATTTAAGGGATGAAATGGACCAAATACCTAATTTTTGTCGGTTTTTCTGGTCGCTCCAGAGGCCGCAATTATGGCCAGAACATCGCGAAATTTTACATGGAGAAAGGGATCGGGCGAAAGAATAAGCATGCCTGTTTCGATAAAGATAGGTCAATATTTAGCGGGTCAAATAGACCTTGACTTTTGTGTGAAAAATTACAAAATTTGTATTCTATAGCGTATATATTTAATCCTGAAGGACATAGAACCGAGAAGTTGATAGTATATATGATAGAGTTGTTGACCTTTAAATACCGGGGCTAATACCGCGAAATGTTGCCCAAGCTCAGAATATAGAACCACAGAATGTTATATTTTCGTGGAAGTTGTGTAGGATATCATATGGTCGGCCCCATCCGACTATACTGCTCCGCACACTGGTTCATAGTAGGTTCGGTTTTCTGAGTGTGGGCAACTAATCCGACGCCTCAACCCATTTTTTATAGTTCTTATGGGTGAAATCGCGGTACATATTAGCTCACTATTTCATCGGTTGATGAATATAGGTACCCTAGGTGGCACCACGGGGAGGTCAGTGTCCACAATTGAAATGAAAGTGGGACCAAGATATGCCTGGACTTCACCATGTTAAAGCCAATCAGAGCCGTTGCTTGTTATATATTATCCCCTACGCCACCCATCCACGCCTCCTTGTGTCCTTTTTAAAAAATACAAGGCTTCTTAAAAAATATTTTTTAAGAATCCACGGCTTTTTAAAAAATATTTTTTAAAAATCCACGCCCACTTGTGGCTCCTTAAAAAAGTAAGCCTCCTTAATACCAAATGTTGGCTTATGCTGCAACATACAACAAATATACGAAAGTGATTTCCAACCATAAAACAAGGAATACCAAGAATTATGCTTCCGAAAATAAGCGGTACATGCGAATTTGGTTTGTTACGAGGTTTATTTGACAAGTGTCTCTAGATGTGTATTCGATTTTCAGATTTTCGAGTCTCGTATTTTTTGAAGTATTTCTAAAATAATATTTTTTGGAAGGTCTAGTTCGTATTTTCAGGGATACAAAATAGATATTCAGAAATAAAAAAAATTCCTCATAATTTTCAAACAACCCTCGTAAATTTTACATTGTAAAATTTAAGAACATTTTAATATTCTTTAAAACTCAATATTATTTCTGTGATTCATATTCCAAAAAATGTCAATGCAGAAAATTTCCAATTTTTCATAATGGATTTTTAATGGACGTCATATTAAGACCGCAGAAGTCCTCGGCGGATATTTGATGCCATTAACAGCAATTAAAGGTGGAACTGTTATATAAACATACATACATATGTACATACATAAATACCAATTTTGATTTGTGTTCATGTAAGCCGTTATACAATTTTCAAAACTTTATGTGCATAAAATGCATTTGAGATAAATTTAATTTGCATCACTTTGTCGTCCGTGGATGGAAAGACATAAAAAATGGGCTTCGTGGTAAAATGATTTGAAAATATATTTGCATGACATTTATCGACGAATTGCGTTGCATTTCACAGCAACCGAAATCGAATAAACTCACAATATATTTTTTATACCCTCCACAATAGTATCAGGGTAAAATTCTAAGACGATCTAGCCATGTCCGTCCGTCTGTTGTAATCACGCTATCTTCTGAAGGAATTTAGATATGGTGCTGAAATTTTGCATAGGGTTGTCTTTTGTCTGCAGGCAGGTCAAGTTCGAAGATGGGATATATCGGTCCACGTTTAGGCATAGCTCCCATATAAGGGTACCCCCAAATTTTCGGTATTTTGGGGTTCTTGAGCGCGTTTTTCAACCGAATTCGCTGAAATTTGGTACATTGGGTCTTATTGGGTACTAAATGTCGCCACAAAAAAATTATAAATATAGGTCCACTTTTTCTGGTAGCCCCCATATAACGGTATCTCCTAATTTTCAGTATTTTGGGGGTTTTGGTCGTATTTTTCCACCGAATTGGCTGTAATTTAGTACTTTTGAGTTCTAAATAGGTTCCAAATCACTGCATAAAAAAATTATGAATATAGGTCCATTTTTCTGGTAGCTCCCATATAAGGGTACCCCCAAATTTCGGTATTTTGGGGTTCTTGAGCGCGTTTTTCAACCGAATTCGCTGAAATTTTGTACATTGGGTTCTTATTGGGTACCAAATATCTCCACTAAAAATTATACATATAAGTCCATTTTTTCTGGTAGCTCCCATATAAGGGTACCCCCAAATTTCGGTATTTTGCGGTTCTTGAGCTCGTTTTTCAACCGAATTCGCTGAAATTTGGTATATTGGGTTCTTATTGGGTACCAAATATCTCCACTAAAAATTATAAATATAAGTCCAGTTTTTTCTGGTAGCCCCCATATAAAGGTACCCCCAAATTTCGACATTTGGAGGTTCTTGAGCGCGTTTTTCAACCGAAATCACTGAAATTTGGTATTTTGTAGCCGTATTCCCCATATAACCCCATCATATTAATATAATTATCTGATTTTTCCGCGTTTTGGGTTTGGTTCTAACACTCTGTTGTAATCATTTCACCTGCGAAGGTTATCGAGATAAAAAACTAGAGCGTGCTGTTCGATAATGAACTATATGTGAACTATAGCCCGCATTTAGGCTTAGCCATACCCCTTGTGTGGGAGGTACCAGAAGGCATGGACCGATATTTCCCAAATTCGGACTTGAACTAAGTTTGGAAGACATAATAAGATGGGATGAAATCAAATTTTTCTGTAACGGATTCGGCCCGAAGAAACATGGGTCTAGAACCAATATTTCGATGAGGCACATTTTCGCCGTGTGAAAGTGTATACACACTAATTAGCCATAAGGCTGAGGGTATAATTTTCTATTAAAAATTATTGTTTACATAATCGGATTGTAGAAATATCGGTATAGGTCCATTTTTTTGGTATGTTCCCTATATTTTCATTTCAAGTACCTGTCAGTATATCTATGGTGGAGGGTATCCAAAGTTCACTTATTAAGCGTTTACAAAAATTGAAACAAAAAATTATTGTAAAAAATATATTTTAAGTTGATTTTTTTATTTTATTAGGTAGATTTTTTAATTGAAAACAAAAGTCTGGATTTTAGTTTTTATATAGGAGCTACTATAAACTATAAAGCTTGATTTATAGTTATTTTTCCTAGGTCTGTGTTTTTTTTTCTTTTTTTGAAAATATTTTTTCTAATAGCTGCTATGGACAATTTTTTCAACTACCTACTGTATGAGCTAATTTTTCTGGTTTTTAAATGTTTTTTTTTTTTTAATTTTCGTTTTTAAATTTAAAAATTAAATCTTCTTAGCCAATTTAATTATTTATTACATGCTTAACTAACTGTCAACCAAAAAAGGTCATGATCGACCTTTAAAAATTTCTTAGTTTGCATTACGGTTTTCAATTTCAATACCAACAGACATGGTAAGCAAAAAATTAATTTTTGAAATAAACAATCGATCACTCAGGTGTCGAATGAAATAGTTTTTTGCAATTACTTACAAATCAAATTATTGAAAGTTAAGCAGTCTTCTAAAACATAAATATTGTAAACAATATTATTAAAAACAAAAAAATAAAAAAAAAATATTTAAGTTCATTGACAATAATTTGAAGTTTAGAGAATTAAAAAAAAAGAAATATTTTATTAATGATTATTAGAGTCAATGGCTTATTTTTGTGGTTTGAAACATATTTTTTTAAAGTATGCGCTCGGTCAGAAGCTTGATTTTGAAAAAAAATGTTTTTTTATAACACAGCTAAAAATTATTTAATGAAATATCAATATTTTTATATTTCGCTACTGTGTTTTGTTGCAGAATATTGCTAAGATACTGTTATCGAATTTATATATTTTTTAAATTACAATTTATTGTTTTCTATATCATTATATTATATATATATATATATATGCATATATAGAATATAAATTGCATTGAGTATTATCAAGCACACATTTTTGACGACCAGACAAATATTAACAAAATCAATTTTCAAATTCCTTTTGAATGAAGAAAGTGTATTTCTAAAAAAAATTAATTCAATAGCAGTTTTTTCTTTTTTTTTTTTTTTTTTTTTTTTGAAAAAATAATGCATTTTGGTCACGTTCAAATAATATGACATGTAGTTGTGTACCCCATTTTGAAAATACACACATACATTTTCGTTTTTTTGGAACAAAACCTAAGAACATATGTAAATTACTGATATATAAATATACATATGTATGTATGTATATACATATATGCAAATCTATGTGAATATTTATTTGCGTTTCCAAATATAAAAGTATTCCATTCTTAAACTTTGTTTACTTCTTTTGCTATTATCGTCAAAACGCGCTTATTTCAGTCAATCGTGAACGTGAGATGAATTCCAGTTTTGGGTGCAGAATTGGGGGAATAAATTTGGCGTTCTAAGTATTTTTCGGCTATGATTTTCATTAATTGTGGAGATATTCAAATTTAATTTAGAACGTAATACACTCCATTGTTAAAAGACATATTGGGTTTTCTTGGACCGTTTGTTCTTCTTGTAAAAGAAAAGACGGTCTTCTTGTACAAGACCAGAAGGTCTTCTTATAGAAGACCAGAAAGTCTTCTTATAGAAGACCAGAAAGTCTTCTTATAGAAGACCAGAAGAACTTCTTATAAAAGACCAGAAGGTCTTCTTAAAGACGACCAGAAGGTAAGAAGACCTTCTGGTCTTCCTATAGAAGACCAGAGAAGACAATAAGATTTTCTTATAGAAGACTATAAGATCTCCTTATAGAATAACAAAAGGTATTCTTATAGAAGACCAAAAGGTCTTCTCATAGAAGACCAAAATGTCTTCTTATAGAACACCAAAAGTCTTCTCAATGAGGGCCAAAAAGAATTCTCATAGAAGACCACAAGGTCTTCTCATAGAAGAGTACAAGGTTTTCTCATAGAAGACCACAAGGTTTTCTTATAGAAGACCAAAATGTCTTCTTATAGAAGACCAAAATGTCTTCTTATAGAAGACCAAAATGTCTTCTTATAGCAGACCAAAATGTCTTCTTATAGAATACCAAAAGGTCTTCTTATAGAATAGCAAAAGGTCTTCTTATAGAATAGCAAAAGGTCTTCTTATAGAAGACCAAAAGGTCTTCTTATAGAAGACCAGAAAGTCTTCTTATAGAAGACCAGAAAGTCTTCTTATAGAAGACCAGAAAGTCTTCTTATAGAAGACCAGAAAGTCTTCTTATAGAAGACCAGAAAGTCTTCTTATAGAAGACCAGAAAGTCTTCTTATAGAAGACCAGAAGGTCTTCTTATAGAAGACCCGAAGGTCTTCTTATAGAAAACCAAAACATCTTCTTATAGAAAACAAAAACATCTTCTCATAGAAGACCTTCTGGTCTTCTATGAGAAGACCTTCTCGTCTTCTATGAGAAGACTTTCTCGACCTTCTGGTCTTCTATGAGAAGACATTCTCGTCTTCTATGAGAAGACCTTCTGGTCTTCTATGAGAAGACCTTCTCGTCTTCTATGAGAAGACCTTCTGGTCTTCTATAAGAAGATGTTTTGGTTTTCTATAAGAAGACCTTCTGGTCTTCTATAAGAAGACCTTTTGGTCTTCAATGAGAAGACCTTTAGGTCTTCAATGAGCGGACCTTCTCGTCTTCTATGAGAAGACCTTCTGGTCTTCTATGAGAAGACATTCTCGTCTTCTATGAGAAGACCTTCTGGTCTTCTATGAGAAGACCTTCTCGTCTTCTATGAGAAGACCTTCTGGTCTTCTATAATAAGACCTTTTGGTCTTCAATGAGAAGACCTTTTGGTCTTCAATGAGCGGACCTTTTGGTCTTCAATGAGAAGACCTTTTGGTCTTCTATGAGAAGACCTTTTGGTCTTCTATGAGAAGACCTTTTGGTCTTCTATGAGAAGACCTTTTGGTCTTCTATGAGAAGACCTTTTGGTCTTCTATGAGAAGACCTTTTGGTCTACAGAAGACCAAGAGGTCCTCTTATTAACAGACCATAAGGTCTTCTTATAGAAGACCAAAAGGTCTTCTTATAAAATACCAAAATGTCTTCTTATAGAAGACCAAAAGGTTTTCTTATAGAAGAATGCCTTCTTATAGAATACCAGACCAATAGGTCTTCTTATAGAAGACCAGAAGATCTTCTTATAAAAGACCAGAAGTTCTTCTTTTGGTCTTCTATGAGAAGACCTTTTGGTCTGTTAATAAGAAGACCTCTTGGTCTTCTATAAGAAGAACTTCTGGTCTTTTATAAGAAGATAAGAAGATCTCATAGAAGACCAGAAGGTCTTCTCATAGATGACGAGAATGTCTTCTCATAGAAGACCAGAAGGTCTTCTCATAGAAGACCAGAAGGTCTTCTCATAGAAGACCAGAAGGTCTTCTCATAGAAGACCAGAAGGTCTTCTCATAGAAGACCAGAAGGTCTTCTCATAGAAGCCCAGAAGGTCTTCTCATAGAAGACCAGAAGGTCTTCTCATAGAAGACCAGAAGGTCTTCTCATAGAAGACCAGAAGGACTTCTCATAGAAGACCAGAAGGACTTCTCACAGAGTACCACAAGGACTTCTTATAGACGACCAGAAAATATTCTTATGAAAGGCCAGAAGTTCTACCTTTAGAAGACCATGAAATTTTCATATTGAAGACCAAGAGGTCTTCATATAGAGAACCAGTATGTCTCTATATAGAAAACCAGAAGGTCGTCTTATAGAATACCAGAAGATATTCTTTTTGAATAGGTCTCTTATAGAATTCTCGAGTACTAAACGATTTTTTCTAAACCAAATAACCTTTGTATAGAAAAAATTAAATTCCCCTGCTCCACACAAAACATTTGAATACATTTGTATTACAAAGTGATCATCAGCAATTGAAGGTCATTCGCAAGTATGGACGTGATGATTGTCTATTATCATGTGACATGTGGGCCATAGACCAAATCAAACTAATAAATTAGAGATATTTAATTAAATCATTTAAATTTTATTTACACATATATAGTTTTGTTGCTGTGGATTTTTAAACATAACTCCATTAAACTCCTTGTTTTTATAAATGTAACTCTTAAGGTAATAACTTAAAGAAAATGTGTGTTGTTGGGGGGTTGAGGGACAATTTCAATGGAATAGATTATTTCGTTTTATGGTTTTGTTTTTTAAGAATCACCATTATCTATTTTAATACTTTTCGACTAAATTCTACTATCCAATCAAGTGCCACAAAAACTCCAGAATTTATTCTTCAACATGACGACCATAAAGAGTATACCCACAGCTGCGGTGAACACTTCAATGCTGATTATTTTGGATTCCACAATGACATTGAGCATATTCGATATGGATTCGCTACGCATTTCATTACCACAGCAATCGTTCATGGTGTTGTTGTTGGTGTGGTGGTGTTGTAATTTGGGGGTCCCTTTGTGAAGAAATGCTGGTGGTTGTTTTTGGCTAGGCAAGAATTTGTCTGAAATATATAAATTATTATTATCAATAACAACAACAAATTAAATTTTAATTATTTACCTTTGAAATGTGGCCTTTTGTATTTTATTGTAAATGTTCTTGTTCTTTGTTATGATATCATTTCATTTTTCTTGTTCTTGTAATGTAATATTCACGAATGAACTAGTTCAAAGAAATAATTCTGCAAACTGAACGATCGGAACTAGTTACAACGCATTCGTTTATCTATTACCTTTAGTTCAGCTAGTTCACTTCGCTGAATCCATTTCGTCGACTTGAATAATTGAACAAAAATGGAAAATTGAACTAATTCGAATGTGGATTTGAGATGCGTATAATATAAATACCTATAAATAAGGAAGATCAAGCCTGTCAGCAAATTCTCAAGTATTTTCATTTTTGTTGAAACCTGGGCCATACAAATTTTAAAGGTATTGAAAGTGATATTTTGAAACCCAAGAGCTTTTGGACCAAATGTTTATCACGTTGAGAGTAACCGATTCTATCCAACCCTTATAAATTTGTGTATTTTATCTAAAAATAAATAAAGGTGGAAATGTATCTCTCTGACCAGTGGTAAACATCATGGGATGTCTTTTTCAATCAGAGCATTTTAAAGCAAAGATGGGAATGCTTCTTTAGAAATGAATCCATCTGTAGAAGCCCAAAAGTCTTTCTCTATTATAGACTGGAAGTAGATTTCATTGAGAGATGGTCAGAAAAACATCATCACCCCCAGGTTAAAATTTGGAACCCAAGAGTTTTTGGACCAAATTAGTTTCATACTATTCGGAGTAAATTTTAAAATTTCTTTCCCTCTGGCAGTAACCGATTCTATCCAAACCTTATAATTTTTTTATTTTATATAAAAATAAATCAAGTTCGAAGATGGAAAGGTATCTCTCCGATCAATGGTAAACATCTCCAACCCCAGGTTAAACTTTTTGGGAAGTATTTTTAATCCTTGCATTTAAGAGCAACGATTGGAATGCTTCTTTAAAAATGAATCCGTCTATATAAACCCAAAAGTCTTTCTCTCTTATAGCCTGGAAGTAGTTTTCTTTGAGAGATCAGGGATATGATCAGAAAAACTTTTTGGAATTCCTATAGGTCTTCTCAAAAAACTCTAAGGTAAGGATCAATGTTCTACAGATGATTGGAATTAGTCTTATTCTATACGAGAAAATCATCTTCTTCTTCTTCTTTAGAAAATCTTGTCGTTCTTCCTGGGAAAATGAGAGAGTCATCTCATATTTATAGAAGAGCGGAGGGTCACTTATCTCAGCAAAAATACCAGAAATTGGCAATAGATGTCTAGAGGTTCTTTTTCCTTAGAAGAAACCAATTTGTATTTTTCCACAGAAGACCAAAAGGTATTCTACCATAGAAGACAAGAAGGTCTTCTTGATAGTAGAGCAGAATGTATTCTACCATGGAAGACTTAAAGGTATTTCCCTACAGAAGACAAAGAGGACTTAATTTCTTAAAGATCTAATTATGTTATTCCATAAGGCTATTCTTTAGAAAATCAAAAGGTTTTCTTCCTGGGCAAACGAGCCATCTTACCTCTATAGAAGACTAGAAGGTTTCCATCCACATAAGATCAGAACGGAGAGGGTCACATGAAGGTCTTATTGTCTCAGTAAAAAAAACAAGAAATTGGCTATAGATGACTTGTAGAACGAAATAAATTGAATTGCCAAAAAGTTCTTTCCATAGAAGACTAGAAGGTTTCCTTCCACATAAGATCATAACGGATTCTATAAAAAACTAGAAGTTCACCATTCTCGGATGACAAGTTCTTCTTCTGTACAAGACCAGAAGTTCATTTTCCTTAGATTACCAGAAGGCGTTCTTCCATAGAAAACCAATTCGTATTTTTCCACAGGAGACTAGAAGGTATTCTACCATAGTAGACAAGGTCTTCTTGATAGTAGAGCAGAATGTATTCTACCATGGAAGACTTAATGGTATTCCTCTACAGAAGACCAAGAGGACTTAATTACTTAAAGATCTAATTATGTTATTCCATAAGACCAATAGTCTACCTCCATAAAGTGTTCTTCAATAGAAGACTAAGAGGTCTCCTTCGTTTAAAGACAAAGAGTTTTTTTCATATAGTTTCCTGTTTTATGAATCACTCCTGGCCCTATGGGCTAAATTCTTGTATACGAAATAAATTTAATTGCCCAAAAGTTCTTAATCTAATGGAAAAGAGGTATTCTTCTAAATAACAGAAATTACTCCAAAGAAAGGCAGATGGCGTTCCTCTATGGTGGCCTAGATGAAGATCATAAAGTATAATTCTATAGAATACCACAAGTTCCTCTGTTGATCTTCAACATAGAAACCCGCAACTTATCCTTCTATGAATTACCAGTCTTCTTAAAAAAATACAAAAAACCTCATACATAGAAGTTTCCATTAAAAATGTTATTTTTTCTGTTATCCAACCTTTGGCCAGTTAATTTTCATTTTTGTTTATTTTATTTTGTAAATTATACTATCGGGGGAGATGAATTCTACAATAATAACATCTTTTATTCGTCATTGGCGAATTCAGCTGGGTTCTTGCGGCTCAAATGGTGATGCTCAGCTTCAACCAAGTTGTAGATCAAGTAGCCAATAATGAAAGCTAAACATAAAATACAAAATTAATTTCAATATTAAAATTTGTGTCATCCCAAAGGGAAAAGTTGTGACTTACGTGGAGCTACAGTGAAAATGTTTGAGCGGATGCGACGGAAAATGTTAGGTACACCCTGGCTGATGGCGCCAGCAAAAGCGCGTTGCTCAAAGGGGGAAATTTTGTATGTGACAATACCATGGACCTTGGCAAGGTTACCAAAATGTTGGCCATTCAAAGCATTGGTTAGACGCATCTTGGATTTTGTGGTATTTTACGATTCTGTAATGGAAAGAAAACAACAACAACAATTAGAATTTGGTTCTACAAAAACAACTCGCGGAACAACAATTAATATGACGACACACACACTGATCATCAGGACAAAAGACAAAATAAAATTTGCACAAATATACATATGGTGAATATGAACATTTTTGAAGGATATTTGTTGTAATTTTCTCTTGGTTTTATGTTATTAAATAATAAAAAAAAATCCGACAAAATTCTTTGCACTTCTCCACTTGGGGTTATGTAATTTTTTTCTTAGGTTCGCCACAAAATTTCTGGTAGTGTGTTTTTCTTCTGTCTTCAGTTGCTTGTTGTAGTTCTGTTGCCAAAATACCAGCATAATTGTAGTGCATTTCCCTTTTTATTAATTATTGTTGTATGCCAATTTGTGCAAGTTTTACCTTGACAATATTTGTTACCTTTGGAGGGGAGAGAAAAAAAACTAAAACTCACAAAATTTCACAGCAACAATCCTTCGCACACGACACAGCCGTACAAACACCAATAAGGTAATTTTTTTCGTTTCAAATGACAGCTGTCAGTTGATTTTATTTAGCAATGTAGTTGCAGAGAGCACCGGTTGACAACAGGGTGTTCCAAAAAAAAAAACATTTGTGGGGGTTATTGCAAAATCGTGATTAGTGAAGTGTGGACGTAGTAATGTCGTAACGTAGGTAGTTATAGTTCTATCAGGGAGGTTTATGCCATTTAAAATCTAGGTTTATAGTGGAATGTGGGGGATGGAGATCGATCTCAATTTTGGAAGAATATTTTAAGGACTCAAGGCGTTAATTTTTAAATTAATTTTAGAACAATATTTAGAGGACTCTATGCGTGGGTTTATATATAAATTTAAAAAGAATATTTAGAGGACTTAAACGACATATACATTAGAACTTTTTACCGGGTTAACCTACTTTTTTTTAAATAATACGGAATTTACATTAGAACTTTTTGCAGGGTTAACCTACTTTATGAGGATTTATTTGGCATATATTCAAAGGAATTGAAAATGTATACCCACTCGGTTAACCAAATCCGATTTTTAAAATAATTTTAAAAGCATAATTAGTGATCTTGAGGTGTGGATTTTTTAATTAATTTTAAAAAATAATTACGAGTCTCAAGGCGTGGATTTTTTAAATAATTTTAGAAGAATAAATAGGGATCTTGAGGTGTGTATTTTTTAAATAATTTTAGAGGGATAATTAGGGATCTGCAGGTGTGGATATTTTAATAATTTTTAAAAAATAATTGCGAGTCTCAAGGCGTGGATTTTTTAAATAATTTTAGAAGAAAAAATAGGGATCTTGAGGTGTGTATTTTCAAAATAATTAGGATTCTCAAGGTGTGGAGTTGGGGGTTTTAAATGAATTTTAGAAAAATAATTATAGGATTCAAGGTGTAGATTGCTAATTTTAGAAAAATATTTAGAGGACTCAAGGCGAGTATTTTTAAACCAATTTTGGATGATCCAAAGCGTAGGTTTTTAAATGATTTTTTAGAGGACATAAAGCGTGGATTTTTTAATGAATTTTAAAAGAATAATTAGACAATCCAAGGCGTGTATTTAAAAATGAATTAAAAAAAATATATTTAAAGGACTCAAGGTGTGGATTTTTAGTTGTATTTTAGAACCATATTTAGAGGACAATTCATGGATTTTTAAATGAATTTTAGAATTCAGAGGGTTCATGGCATTGATTTTTTAATTCGATTTAAAAGAATAATTAGGGCCTCAAGGCGTGGATTTTTTTAATTGATTTTACAAGAATAATTAGGGCCTCAAGGCGCGGATTTTTAATTGATTTTAGTCCAGGCGTGGATTTTTTAATTGATTTTAGAAGAATTATTAGGGTCTCAAGGCGTGGATTTTTAAATTCATTTTAGAACAATAATTAGGGCTTCAAGGCGTGGATTTTAGAAGAATAATTAGGGCCTCAAGGCGTGGATTTTTAAATTCATTTTAGAAAAATAATTAGGGCCTCGAGGCGTTAATTTTTTAATTCATTTCAGAAGAATAATAAGGGTCTCATGGCGTGGATTTTTTAATTGATTTTAGAAGAATAATTAGGGCCTCAAGGAGTTGACTTTTTTAATTCATTTTAGAAGAATAATTAGGGCCTCAAGGCGTTAATTTTTTAATTCATTTCAGAAGAATAATTAGGGCCTCAAGGAGTTGACTTTTTTAATTCATTTTAGAAGAATTATTTGGGCCTCAAGGCGTTAATTTTTTAATTCATTTCAGAAGAATAATTAGGGCCTCAAGGCGTGGATTTTTTAATTGATTTCAGATGAATAATTTGGGCCTCAAGGCGTGTTTTTTTAATTTAAAAGAATAATTAGGGCCTCAAGGCGTTAATTTTTTAATTGATTTCAGATGAATAATTTGGGCCTCAAGGCGTGTTTTTTTTTTAATTTAAAAGAATAATTAGGGCCTCAAGGCGTGATTTTTTTTAATTTAAAAGAATAATTAGGGCCTCAAGGCGTGGATATTTTAATTCGTTTTAAAAGAATAATTAGGAGTGAATTTTTAAATAAATTTTAGACTATTTCTTTTTTCAAATTCTCAATATAATACTTTTATTAAAACACATCTGATTAATTTTCTAAAACACTAATTAAAATATATATAAGGCACAAATTAAAAATAAAATGTCAACTGACAAAACTGTCATCTTTTTGATTACCAATACAAAATATACAAATTGAGATGAGATAACAATATATAATGTACAAAATGCTTATATGGACAATACATATACATATGTATGTAGTTTGTTTCTTTTTTTTCTATAAGGACTAATATAATCGAGCAATATATAATAACAACAATAAAACATAACGTTGTAAGAGAAAAATACTTATTTTATAAAATGGACTTAGTCGTTTTCTTTTTTGTTTTGGATTATTTTATCTTTCCTTAAACCCATAAACAAATGGCAATTCATTCTTTTTTTCTAGAAACAATAAACAAAGGTCCAATATAGGCAATTGAAACCAAGGAACGTTAGGGGAAATAGGAATCGGGATCGTCGATCTATCCACATGGCAATTTCTTGTGGTGTCATGGTGGTAAAGGTGGTATTTTCACCAGTCTTGTTATCCTTATTGTTGTCGTCCATGTTGATGACATGGCCGGTGCTATTCGGATTGCTGGCAATGGAAACGGTATCCGCCGATTGGGTTGTTATTATGGGTAAATTCTGTAAGCAATTGGAAATATTTTTTAGTTAAGTTAAGTTAAGTTTATTGAGACTTATAAAAAAAACATATAACGCATTAACAATAAAATTTCTATACATATATCGGCCACTTAAAACTATAATGTATTATTTTAATTTTAATGTATTGTGTATATTAACAAATTGCAAACATGACAATGACAAAATATTTATGATAATGTAATCTGATGGTGTTACAATATGTTTGCTCCCGGCATATACAAATGTTTTGTAGAGAATCATCTACACAAATCTGTTTTAATTTGTTTATTTATTTCTACTTACATGCACTGTCAAATAATTATTGAAACCCGGATTAACATTCCCGTTCATAACACTTTCCGTACTCGACACAATATTATCCAAACTGGAACATGAACGTGTCCTCGATTGATTATTCAACCCAATTTCACGGCGTGCCGGCCTGGGTGTCAGTGTCGATTTGATAATATATTTACTGTTGACTTTTTTCAATTCGATATTTTCCTTACGCCTCCAAATCGTATTGACAAAGGCAAATTCCACCAAACTGCCGAAAATGAAGAAAGTACAACCCAAAAACCAAACTTCAGATACTTTTATGTAACTGACTTTGGGCAGGGTTTTACTTTGTGAGGATGACAGAGTGATGAATGATAACATGGTACTGGTACCTGTAAGGGGAAAGGAGGGAAAGGAAGGTTAGAGAACGGCATCTTTAGAAATTATTTGAAATTAGTTTCGTCTTACCCAACATAATACGTGGTGGCGATGCATCGGCCTGCAACCAAAATGATACCCAGGATATGGCCACAATCATCATTGAGGGTAAAAAGTAATCCATTAAATAAAAACCAATTTCACGATTCAGGTGGACGGTAAAACTCAGGGAACTGTAGTTGCCATCTGAAAAGAAAAAAAAACAAAAACAAATGTCAAATTTTAAGAAGAATAAGAAGAAGAGGTCTCATTTTAAATTTAGAGGCGGAAGGCTTGAATAATTTGGTGGACGATTTCAGTATGGGTTGTAACTTCTTTAAAAAGAGTGAATTTTTTTTAAAAGAATTTTAGAAGTATATTCAGATTACTCAGATGAGGACTTTTAAATAAATTTTAGATGAACATTCAGAGGACTCAAGGCGTAGATTTTTAAATGAATTTTAGAAGAATATTTAGAGGATTCAATGTTAGAATATTTTTACGAATTTAGAAGGATATTCTGAAAACCTAATCTGAAAAGTATTCAGTGGACTCATGGTGTGAATTTTTAGGACTCATGGGTTGTTTTTTAATGAATATTAAGTGAACTCGAAGCATGGACTTTTATAAGAATTTCAGAAGAATAATCAGTGGACTTTTATAAGAATTTCAAAGCCTGATTTTTTTAAAGAATATCCTAATAATAATCAGTGGACTCAAACGTATACTTTTATAAGGCGTGGAGAATTTGAGAAGAATATTTAGTGGACTCAGAGCGTAGACTATTATAAGTATTTCGGAATAATATTCTGTGAACTTAAGGCGTAGATTTTTAAATAAATATCCGAAGAATTTTAATAGGATTCAGGGCGTGGATTTTTAAACAAAATTCTTCAAGAATATATAGAGGTCTCAAAGCTGAATTCTTTAAATGAATTTCAGAAGCATTTTTAGAGGACTCAAAGCGTGGTTCTTTAAGTGAATTTCAGAAGAATTTTTAGAGGACTCAAAGCTGAATTATTTAAATGAATTTCAGAAGAATTTTTAGAGAGCTCAAAGCGTGGTTCTTTAAATGAATTTCAGAAGAATTTTTAGAGGACTCAAGACGTGGTTTTCAAAAGAATGTTTAGAGGACTTAAATCTGAATTTTTTAAATGAATTTCAGAAGAATTTTTAGAGGACTCAAGGCGTAGTTCCTTAAATGATTTTCAGAATAATTTTTAGAGGACTCAAGGCGTGGTTCTTGAAATTAATTTCGGAAGAATTTTTAGAGGACTCAAGGCGTGGATTTCGAAAGAATGTTTAGAGGACTTAAAGCTGAATTTTTTAAATAAATTTCAGAAGAATTTTTAGAGGACTCAAGGCGTGGTTCTTTAAATGAATTTCAGAAGAATTTTTAGAGGACTCAAGGCGTGGTTCTTTATATGAATTTCAGACGAATTTTTAGAGGTCTCAATGCGTGGTTATTTAAATGAATTTCAGAAGAATTTTTAAAGGACTCAAGGCATGGTTCTTTAAATGGATTTCAAAAGAATTTTTAGAGGACTCAAGACGTGGTTCTTTAAAGTAATTTCAAAAGAATTTTTAGAGGACTCAAGGCGTGCTTCTTTAAATGAATTTCAGAAGAATTTTTAGAGGACTCAAGGCGTGGTTCTTTAAATGAATTTCAGAAGAATTTTTAGAGGACTCAAGGCGTGATTCTTTAAAGTAATTTCAGAAAAAATTTTAGAGGACTCAAGGGGTGGTTCTTTAAATGAATTTCCAAAGAATTTTTAGAGGACTCAAGGCGTGCTTATTTAAATGAATTTCAGAAGAATTTTTAGAGGACTCAAGACGTGGTTCTTGAAATTAATTTCGGATGAATTTTTAGAGAACTCAAGGCGTGGTTCTTGGTGGTTCGTGGTTCGGATGGATAATGCCGTTAATTTTAAGTTCCTAGATAGTAGAAAATATTCCATGCAATAAAATGTCAGATCGGGTTCAGCTTTAGGAACAGCGTTGTATATAATGCTATACTGCAATTGTCGATTTGATTTAAGGATTTTCTATGTTATTTACAATCCAAATGATTAGAATGTAATTTGTTCCGATTAGATAGGGAATATGTATGCCCAAAATAATCAATATTCGTCCAGTTTTTATTAAAGGTTCCATATAAAGATACCTCCGTATTGTGAACATTTAGAAAATATTTTCCAAACGAAGAGATTATCGTCTGACATTCTGGGTTCTGACTAGTTGGCAAATCTTCCTACAAAATATTATCAACATAAGTTCACAATTCGTTATAGTTATATTATCAATATGAGTTCACAATACGTTATAGCCCCCACATAGCGATACGGTCCATTCGATTGCCATTCATTTTTTTGCGATTTTGAAAACGAATTCGAATCGAATTAGCTTTAATGTGATATTATCATTTCTGAGAAATCGTTTTCATTGTCGCGTTTCCAATATTTAAATCATTATTAATTTTTAATAAAAATTAATTAATTTTTTGTTACTCTTTCTTCCGTCTTTAACCCTTATCTATTTTTATTAATATTTATATATTTCTTTAAATTTTCTGTTGTTGTTGATATTATTATTTTTGTCTGTACTTACAGAAAGCCCCATGACGTAAGTGGATGTCATTCGAATTGACTACCGTCTCGTTGTACCAATAACGCTGCATGTTGTATTCGGTTAGGCGCATATCGGGATCGAATGATATCGGTGTTTTATCTTCCCAATGCAATATCAGTTCCGTTGTATTGTACATCCCTGGAAGGTAACAACAAATACATAACGAAAATTAATTAATTAATTTAATATAATAAAAAACAACAACAAAAAGGTTCATTCCACCTACAGCTTTCAAGAACTGTCGAACACGATTGCTCATCGAATGGGAATTTTTTGAAATTCATCCAACAATAGAGTGTGGCCTGCAGTCGTGTTGAGAATATCACCTGACCCTGAGGAGATATGGAGACAAGAACATCTTTTTCGTCGGTACCCAAGATATTCGATTCACGTTCATTGGCAAAGAAAATGTGTGGCAACCACAAACGTTCGCTCATTTGTTTCTGGCCCAAAATGTTATCCTTGCGCGTGGGGGCATAATTGGAGAAGGCCAACCGTTTGTCGAGGAAACTTAGCTGCAGCAGTGCATGCATTTTGAATTGTAATAAATCCGAGTTGAGATTCTGCATATAGTATATGTATATACGGGCATTGACCCGGGTGGGATAACGCTCTTTGGTGACTAGATCATATTCTGAAAAGAAGAAGAAGAAGAAGTGAGTTTTAATTTTAGAGTTTAATTTTGTAATCGCTTTGCTTTTTTTCTTACCAATAGGTCTTTCTAGACGATCATATCGACAGACATGTGTCAGACGAGTTATTAACTGTGAGGGCTGCAAGGTTGTGGCATTTTCTAGTGGCGGGCATTCCTCGTCCACTGTGCTGCTTCCAAGCGCTCTGTAAAACAAGAAAATGAAGACAATTAGAAAGGAAAGGATAGGATGGAAAAGGAAAATAAAATAAGAACAAAAATTGAACCTAAATCAAGATCCCAAGGAAGGATCGTTTAAAAATTTGATACATTATTTCAAAATACCGAAAACAGAGGAATACAATATCAAAAATATTGAGGTTATGCTTCTTGAAGAATATTACTGAAAACACCATTCTGTTGGCTTTTTGAAAAAATAGTTTATATTGTTCGATACCCAACGATTTGGCATTAATTTAATGTTTTAGGTTCCCATCGATCCTAACGATTTGGCTATAATTAAATATTTTAGCTTCCCATTGGGCAAATCTTTTTACCCAAAATTACTATGTTCCCCCATATAAGAGGACTGCTCCTTTATGGGTATTTTAATTTGGCTTTTTGGGATCTGGGTGGACAAAAAGGGGATTTTGATGTCCCCATATACAAGTTCCGAACAGATCCGATAGCTAATTGGAATTTCGACCACTAGTTTGGCAGGATTTAACGACGTGGTTTAAATATTAAAAACAAATATATAATTTTCTAGAGCCCACTGAACAATACATTAACCATTTACTGGATTTTACATCTTTCCCATCGCCATGTAGTGATGTAGGTTCCAAACCAAAAAATGAATCTTGACCAATATTTTGTTTTCGTTTTCTTATTGTTTTGGAATTTTAATTGCCATTTAGAACAAAATATAGTCCATATAACTAATCCATTATTCGGAATATTCTCAATATTTTGTTATGGCTTTCAAAGCACATGTTTTGTTGGTTTGTTGTTGTCGCTGTATTCGTAGTCACGTAATTTTAACTGAGGTATTGCATAAATATTCTACAATTAGTGCATTGTAAATAATTATATTAAACGAAACATGTGGATAATTCGTTGGATGTGGAAACAAGTGTTTTGAATTTTGAAAAAAAAATAAAAAATAAAAAAAATGGCGTCATGTATTTTAAGATGTGATATCGTAATTAAGATGACTGTTTGAAAATGTAGGAGGAGGAGAAGCTTTATAATATTTTCTAACACACATTTTCTTGCAGAAGATTGAATTAAAAAAAAAATCCAGAAGACCATCGAGTGTCTTCTGGAAATATCAAATATAAAAGATCGAAATAAAACACTTTTTAAATATATATAAACCAGTGAGCGGAGCAGTATAGTCGGACGGGGCCGACCATATAATACCCTACATAACTTCCACGAAAATATATCTTTCTGTGGTTCTATATTCTGAGCTTGGGCTCAGACAACAAATATTATTAATATTCAGAACATTCCTTATAATTGCTTGTCCAGATTCCCTTCAACACGATTAGAAAAACACAAAAATTTAAGTTTTCGGTCCACTTCATCCCAAAATTATTATCTGATAATCATCGAAAATTATAGGCATTGTCCTTGACCATACCTGGATCCTTATGGAAAATTTCAGAGCGATCAGCGCTATATTTGTGGTAATTAGTTTCTAAATAATATATGAATACGTAAGCGCCTGTATATATTTAAGTGTAACCCCAACATCCGAGTACTTACTTTAATATAATTGTTATCAATTTAAAGGTCAACCACTCCCCTTGGATATACTATCAACTTCTCGGGTCTATGTCCTTCAGGGGTAAATATATATGCTATATTTTGTCATTTTTCACACAAAAGTTAGGGTCCATTTAACCCGCTAAATATTGACCAATCTTTATCAAAACATGCATACTTATTCCTTGGCCCGATCCCCTTATCCATTTGAAAATTCGCGATGTTTGGGTCATAATTGCGGCCTCTGGAGCGACCAGGGGTCTTCATTGGACAGAACCCATCCTACATGCAAAATTTCGTGAAGATTGGCCTGTATCGTATTTAGAAATTATAATGGACAGACGGACGGACACACATGTCTAGATCGACTCAGATAGTCGAGATATGACGATCGGTATACCTAAAGGTGGGTCTAGTCTAGTCCTTTAATTAAAAAAAAAAAATTCTTGAGCTTTCAGTACGCTATGCCAAATTTTGTGCAAATCGAAAATAACTAAGGGACTTTGGTGCACCATTTACATAAAATCGGGCGATACTATATATGGGAGCTATATCTAAATCTGAACCGATTTTCAGGAAACTTAACACACATCATTCTAGGCCTGATTCATTACGCTGTGCCAAATTTCGTACAAATCAAAAGACATATAGGGACTTTGGTGCACCATTTACATAAAATCGGACGAGACTATATATGGGAGCTATATCTAAATCTGGACCGATGTTCAGGAAACTTGACACACATCATTCTAGACTTAATTCATTACGCTGTGCCAAATTTCGTGCAAATCAAAGGATATATAGGGACTTTGGTGCACCATTTAAATTAAATTGGACGAAAATATATGTGGGAGCTATATCTAAATCTAAACCGATTTTCAGGAAACTTAACACACATCATTCTGTACCTAATTCATTACGCTGTGCCAAATCTCGTGCAAATCGAATGATACTAATTGAATTTGGTGCACCATTTACCTAAAATCGGACAAAAATATATATGGGAGCTATATCTAAATCTGAACCGATTTTCACGAAACTTGGCAGACATCACTCTAGGTTCAATTCAGTACGTTATGCCAAATTTCGTGCAAATTGAAATATATATATATATATATATATAGGGACTTTGGTGTACCATTTACATTAAATCGGACTATATATGTGAGCTATATCTAAATTTGGACCGAAACTTGGCAGACATCATTCTAGGCTCATTTCAGTACGTTGTGCTAAATTTCGTCCAAATCGAAAGATATATAGGGACTTTGGTGCACCATTTGCATGGGAGCTATATCTAAATCTGGATCGATTTTCACGAAACTTGACAATCATCATTCTAGGCTCAATTCAGTACGTTATGCCAAATTTCGTGCAAATTCAGAACTCCAAATGCCAAATTTCATGCAAATCTGAACCGATTTTCTTCAATTTCAATAGGGTTCGTCCTTGGGCCAAATAAGTGACCTATGCCAAATTTTATCCAAATCGAATCATAAATGCGACCTGTATTTTATTCAATTAAAAAATTTTTGATTTCTTCCAAACTTTGCCCATCTTTTTATTTCTTCCAAAATTTGTTCAAGTTCGAACATAGGGAATATCGGTCCACTCCTTCTGGTACCTCCCACACAGGGGCTAGGCCTAAATGCGGGTTACAGTTCATTTTTGGGGGACCAAATTTTAGTCTTTATTTTTAAAATGTTTTTTTCTTTTCTAGAAGTCACTTCGATTTGGTTAAAGAATTCCAAATAGTAGTCCAAGGACACTTGCCAAGGAATCATTTCGGGCAAGGTTATATCCATTATTGGTATAAAGTTATTCCACAAAAACATTCTATATGGCTGCCGTTAATACAAGATAAACTATATTACAAAAAAAAAAACGACAAAGTAAATAATACCAACAACAAATAAGAAATTTATTTGTTTGTTGATCTGGAAGTTATGCCGCCTGTTATTGTCAGCAGCATCTTGCCTTGGCTGTAAACCTGGCGGCCGACAAAACCTGAACAAACAAATAAATGACAATTCGTTTGCAGAATACAAACAAGAGGATCGGATCGAATCGGAGAAACAAAATACACACACACAGACATTTTGTCAACTTATTTGCACAGAAATTAATTCATTTTTGTTTATTATTAATTATTTGTTTAATTAAAGACGGAGAACGTCGTTAAGTCGTTTATACGACGAAATTAGCATCATAATTGTTTCGTTGCATCGTTCGTTTGTTCATTCCGTCGTTCGTTCGTTCCTTCGTCATTATTAAAAGAGGAAATGTAAATAGAATGGAAATTTTGCAAAATATGTTATTTGGTTCCCGCTTGGTTTGGATAATATTCGATCACGTGTGGATAGTATTTGTTTTAATTGAAACAAGAACACACAAATAAATAAGAAGAATTGTATCAGCTGAGAATATAATTGTTAATATGTTTTCTTAATTAAATAGAGGAATTTTTTGGGCGAATGGGTGACATAAAATTTTGTCCCGAAATAGAAAACACTTTTTTCCAGTTTAACCGGTTATGCGATCAAATGTTGACACATTTAAATATTTGCCAATTCAAATGTTTAGTTAATAAATATATATATATTTTTTGCAAGTTCAATAAAGTTTTGGATTTTAAATAGTTGTTTTTAAAGCGGGCATGCTTTTCAATATCAATGATATATTGAAGAGCATGATTTTTTTTAAGGAAAGCTTTTTAAGGAGACATTTTTTGTGAGATCAGCTATAAGCGATTTTTTTGAGCTACTATATGCCAAAATTAAAAAAAATACGTGGATTTTTTTTAATTATTCAAAAAACCCCATAGAATCTAAACGCAACCATAGAGTCTAGAGTCAGCGACAGTCGTTTGCCGTTTGTTTCTTATTGGCAACGGGAAATCGCGACGGCTGACGTTCGCGTCTAGCGGCTTGACGCTAGAATAGATTTAATTCATTTTTGCTCAGCGTCATACTCAAATTTTCTCTCTTGCTCTCAACTGAGTTGCCATATTTTAGGTAAAAATCAGCAGTGCTACCAAATTTTAATGATAATTTTATAACATTGGAATCTAAAATGGAAGAAAAATATTTTTTTCAATAATTTTTCAAATTCTTGAAATTGTTGAAGAAATTGAATTTGTTATGCACAACGTATAATACTCTGTCAAAAACTGAAAACAAATAATTGACATTTTGTGAGGCTAGCCGCCAACTCTTTCGTTTGGTTTTCACGCCGGCGAAAAGGTATGACGCTGACTCGTGACTCTCTGGTTGCGTTTAGACCAGTGATGCACACGGTGAGAGGATGGCATTTTGTAAATGTATGTGTGAGACTAGCACACAAAATTAAAGCGGGCCACATAGGTTAAGCACGTGCTTTCCATCGGTGTGAATTAAATTAAGAAAATAAAGTAAATAAAATTGATCGGTCTTTTTTGCGTCGTCACCATCGCTGACCTTCTTCATTCTTTAAAAACCAAATTCGAAATAAAGCTTTCTTGATTCATTTGTGCCCTATCAGCTTCACACCGATCAAACGTACATGTTTGATGTGTGTGGGCCGCTTAAGCGTGGCCGCAATATGATGCGCACCAGCATAGACATGTTTACTTGTTGAAGTCTCAACAACGACTAAACAAATGAGCGTAAGAATCCGTGTGAGTTGAGCTGACCCCTAGAGTGCAAGGGCGTGCATCCCTGGTTTAGACTCATAGTCTGCCTGCTCTAAAATTATGGTTTAATGTGGCTGAAGTTTTAATTAATGTTTGAAGAAACTCGACCTTAGGTGTCAATGAAGCAGGTCCCACGTTGGGCGCCAGCGAAGAAACTCGAAACAACAATATTTACAATAATGTTGGCTACTTCTTGTTTAGGAACTACTTCCAGCTTATGATCTAGTCCATCAACTTGGGCAAGCGTGGGTAATGATGTTAAGCCTTCAGTGTTCGCTTAAACGAATTAGAGAAGAAGCTGATTTTATTGAATTTAGATTGTGCTTAGGTACTACTTATGAGAAGCAAGATCCTCATCTAGTATATACATAATTAGCCGTTAATTTCAAATTTTTAAAACAGAGTTGCATTTTAGTATTTAAATGATTAATAAAACATATGTGTTTATACTGTAGTAATTAAAATTGAATAAAAATAGAGTTGATCCGCTTCATGTTTAATTATACCCTACACAATTATGTTGTCAGGGTATTATAGCTTTGTGCAGCCCCAAAAGTTTGTAACGCCGCGAAATATTGGTCCTAGATCCACCTTTAAGTATACCGATCGTCATATCTCGACCGTCCGTCCGTCTGTCCATTATAATTTGTAAACACGATACAGGCCACAGTTATGGACCAATCTTCACGAAATTTTGCATATAGGATGTGTTCTGGCCAATGAAGATCCCTATTGTTTTTGGGAAAGATCGGCTAATATTTAGGGGATGAAATGGACCAAACACTAAATTTTTGTCGTTTTTTCTGATCGCTCCAGAGGCCGCAATAATGGCCCGAACATCGTGAAATTTTGCATGGAGAAGGGGATCGGGCCAAAGAATAAGCATGCCTGTTTTGATAAAGATTGGTCAATATTAGCGGGTCAAATGGACCCTGACTTTTGTGTGAAAAATGACAAAATTTGTATTCTATAGTGTATATATTTACCCCTGAATGACATAGACCCGAGAAGTTGATATTATATCCAAGAGGAGTGGTTGACCTTTAAATTAATACCAATTATATTGTAGTAAGTGCTCGGATGTGGGAGTTACACCTAAATATTTACAGGTATCTCCGTATATTATTTAGTAACCCATTATCACTCTAGAGCGCGGAACTATAGCGCTGATCGCTTTGAAATATTCCTTAAGGTTCCAGTTATGGTCAATTTTCGGTGATGATCAGATAATAATTTTGGAATGAAGTGGACCGAAAACTTAATTTTTTGTGTTATTTTCGAGTCGATATATAGGCCACAAATGAAAGCCGAACATCACAACACAACCCACGGTGAAGGGAATCTGGACAATAGCTGTACTGAGTACTCGTAATATTCGGAAAATATGTCAGTGTGCTGTTTACCTCTAATCGGGCAAGAGGATGCCAATATCACGAAATATTGCCCAGGCTCGGAATAAACATCCGCAGAAATTTGAGTTCCGTGGTAGTTGTGTAGGGTATCGTATGGTCGGCCCCGTCCGACTATACTGCTCCGCTCACTGGTTTTAATTAAATTTAATTTTTTCTTAAGTTCCTTCTAATTTCCCAAAAAAAAAAAATATTTATATATTTCCCAAAATTATATCCCTTAGTGTTCTATATCGATGTCAGACAATAAAACAATATTCTCTTATCTTCTGTTTGAAACTTCATGTTTAATTTTGTATTTCGGTTGTAGCTAAAAATATCATTTAGAACCAACCCCCCATTGTCTTGTACAGCACAATGAACTGAACATGACAATTTGGGTGTTTTTTTTCTTATTAGAAACAAAAATCAAAAATACAAGAACAAAAGACACAAAAGACACACAAGGGACACATTTTAAAAATTTTTGGTAAGAAAATTTTTTACCATATACGATTACAAAATACCAAATTGCAGCGAATTCGGTTAAAAACGCGCTCAAGAACCCCAAAATACCGAAAATTGGGGGTACCCTTATATGGGGGCTATCTAAAAAAATGGACCTATATTTATAATTTTTGTGGAGAGATTTGTAAAGAACTATTAAGAACTCAAATACGATCAAAACCCCCAAAAATACTGAAAATTGGGAGGTACCGCTATATGGGGGCTACCAGAAGAAGTGAACCTATATTTATAATTTTTTGTGGTGACATTTAGTACCCAATAAGGACTCAGTGTACCAAATGTTAGCGTATTCGCTCAAGAATCCAAAAAGACCGAAAATTGGGGGTACCCTTATATGGGGTCTATCCGAAAAAATTGACCTATATTTATAATTTTTTGTGGAGAGATTTGTTACCTATTAATAACTCAAAATACTAAATTACCGCCAATTCGGTGTAAAAATACGATCAAAATCCCCAAAATACTGAAAATTTAAAAAATATATATTTTTTTAATCCACACCTTAAAAATATTGTTTTTTTAAATCCACGCCTTAAAAACAATAATTTTTAAATCCCGCCTTAAAGCATCCACCCCTTAAAAACATATTTTTGAAATCCAAAACTAGAATAAATATTTTTACAAAATTCATGTCTTGAAAAAATATTTTTTTAAATCACGCCTTGAAAAAATATGTTTAAAGAATTCAAGTTTTCAAAAATGTTTTTTTTTTTAATCCACGCCTTAAATTGTTTTTTAATCAACACCTTAAAATTTTTTTTTAGAATTCAAGTCTTGAAAACATATTTTTAAATAATCCACATATTGACAAATTATTTTAAAAAAATCCTCGACTTGAAAAAATATTTAAAAATAAAAAAGAACTCCATTTTAAAATTATTTAAAAAAATCCACACCTTTTAAAAAATAATTTTCATATATATACCATATATTCATATACAGGGTGAGATAAAAAAAACTGCAACAAAGTCAAGCGCCATAATTTTTACAATTTTTTTTTTAATTTTATTAAATAAAATCAAAAATGTCGGAAATAGCCTCAATTTTAGAATAAGTTTAGATTTGTTCGAATTGGTCACCTTTGGCGCGAATTATGGCCTTCAAACGGCCAATAAAGCCATCACACGCTGCCCGATTGTTGCTCTGCGGTATTTTGGCCCATTCCCATCGAAGCGCTTGCTTGAGGTGATCGACACTTTGGCATTTTTTTAGTGCCAACCTTGCTGTCCAAAATACTCCAGACACAATAGTCCAACGGATTGGTATCAGGAGATGTTGCAGGCCATTGTGCGGAAATGAAGCGAGGAACCTCATTTTGTAACCATTCTTGGGTGGCGCGTCCACCATCGCACTCAGGATGGTCATGTTGGAATATCCACGGTCTGCAGCCAAAATGTTTGCGTGCCCAAGGCTTTAATACACCCTCCAGAATATTTTCGCGATAATGTTCAGTATTTATTCTGAAGATATTCGATTAATACGAGCGAAGAGTGGGATATTCGAAGAGTGATATTCGATTAATACGAGCGAAGAACTACCATCGGCTGTTATGGCGGCCCACACCATCACCATGGCCGGCGCTTGAGTTTTGGTGACCAACCGAAAGTTCACATTTTCAGCTGACCTCTTTGGCAACACGATCATTTTGTTTGTTGACAAACTGCTGGACAAAGAATGTTTTCTCATTGAAGAAAACCAAATTCGGCAGTTCACCACTTTCGGTCATGCTCTTTAGCTCATTTCAATCTATTTTCTTTCTGTTCGATCACGAATAACTTTTTTCAGGAAAATTCTTACCAAAATGCTTTTGTACGCTTGTAAACAATATAATGAGCTGTCACTGGAAAAATGTTAACAGCTTTCGGACGAGTGGCTTGGAAATTACAGCAGTCTGAAGTTGGTTGCAGTTTTTTCATTTCACCCTGTATATACCATTATATACCATTCTGTCATAGCAGAATATTAACAAGTGGATTGGATCGAATACATATTTCGTCAACTTATTTGCACAGCAATTAATTAATTTTTAAATTATTATTTGTTTAATTAAATACGAAATTAATACCATAATTTTTTTGTTTGTTTATTCGTTATTTATGAGGAAAAATAAATAAAAACCAGGAAAAATAAATAAACAGTATAGTCGGACGGGGCCGATCATATGATACCCTACACAAATTCAACGTCAATCTAACTTTCTGTGCACAAAGTAGGGTATTATTGCTTTCTGCAGCTCCAAAAGTTTGAAACGCCGCGAAATATTGGTCCTAGACCCACCTTTAAGTATAGTAGATATCGGATATAAGCACATCTCATATAAGAAAGATTATCAAAAACACCGAGCTTATACTTTCTTATATCCGATAATTCCATATAAGAAAAAAACGCATAGAAGAAAGAAATCTCAGTTTTTGGACCAAAAACTTTATTTTTGTGTGATTTTCTGGTCGCTCCAGAGGCCGCAATTATGGCCTAAACATTGCGAATTTTTGCATGGAGAAGGGGATCGGGCCAAAGAATAAGCAAGCCTGTTTTGATAAAGATCGGTTAATATTTAGCGGGTCAAATGGACCCATACTTTTGTGTGAAAAATGACAAAATTTGTATTCTATGGCATATATATTTAGTCCTGATGCATATATATTTAGTCCAAGAGGGGTGGTTGACCTTTAAGGGAACCCCGCCCATTCGCGATTTTTATTTTTCAAGATTTTCAATGGGCTGGTAAATCAATACCAATGCTTGTTAAGGTTTGTAACTTTGCACATATATATTTGAAGATTTAATAGAGAAGAAAAATAATTTACAAAAAATTTTTGTTATTGTTTTGTTGTTGTTTTTTGTAATTAAAGAAAAGTGCTTATTTTTGATGGCGGGCATGATAACTCCTCACTGGAACATCGGAATCCGAAAATTCCAACGGTGTTAGAAAGAGTACATGTCTGTCTCTGGTATGAACTAGGATTATTGACTTCGCTCTAAAATTAACAAAATGGCGGACCTTTGAAAAAATATTTTTGCAAAATCGCCGATTTTTGACCATAAACCAAGTTAAAAAATAAGGAAGATCTTCATCGATTGGCGTTATCCTAGTTCATACGATAGCTATACACTCACAGAGAGACGTGTAAAAATTTGGAATCGATTGGGTTATTAGTTTTTGAGTTATCGTGCCCGCCATTCGCAAAAGAGAAAAACGCGTTTAAAGTTTGAGAAGCCCTTTAGCCGTCATTTGATGCTGACACAATAAATCGGCTATATCTTCAAGATTTCTTGAGATTTTCACATGCAATTTTGTAGGGACATTCTTGCCTATAATTTATGGCGTTGATCAGATCATAATATTGGTATGAAGTACATCGAAAACTTAACTTTTGGTGTTTTTCGAGTTGATCTATAGGCCACAATTGAAAGCCGAGACCAAGTAGAAACCAACATCTTGGAACGTGGTCTTCCACATTGGTGGACTTGCGCACAAGACCGACGCGCTTGGAAATCTTTTTTAAGCTCGGCTTATGGAACAGCCTTTCTGTAACAAGCCAGCTAGGGAAGTAATTGTCCAGGCTCGGAATAAACATCCGCAGAATGTGGTCGGCCCCGTCCGACTATACTGCTCCACTCACTGGTTTAAAATTAATAACAATTAATTAAAACAATAAAGTACCTAAAGGTACTTGAAAAATATACGCCTGTGGCGGCTCTTTGAAAATATATTTTTTTTAATCCATTTTTTTTATTTTTCCCCAGGGGCTGGGGAAAATTACAAATATTTTTTAACAAAATCTATGCTAGCTCTTTGAAAAAATATATATTCTTTTAAATCCACACCTACAAGATGTAGCCTCTAGAAAAATATTTTTTTTTAAAGCTCCTCATTACAAAAATATATATATATATGTATTTAAAAATATATATTTTTTCAATTTAATTTATTTGAATTAACATTACTTACGTCATGTTCATTTGTGAGATTGTCAGGACCAAAGTGATTAAAATAACTTTGGTATAAATCTGATAAAATAAATTTGTCATTTTTGGGGGCTGCGGGTGTCGTGGATTGAAAGTTGCTGATTTTTATTTCTATTTTTTCACAATTTAGAATATTGAATATATTTATATTTAATATTCTTTAAAAAAAATAATTATTGCAAAATTTTGGAAGACATTGAAAATTTTTTTTTTTCACTTTTTTTTCGTTTTCAATTAAATTTTTAATAAAAATCACTGAACTTATTTTTTTTTGTTTTGAAAATTTTTTTTTGTTTCCCTGATAACTTGGCTTCTAGAAAACAATTTAATTGATATTTTTTTTGTAATATTATTTCCCCGTTATATATCTCTTGTTGTTCTTGTTCTTTTTTTCCGTTATTATTATTTCAAGTAAATTGTATTTTTTATTATCTTATATTTTTTTTTTGTTGGTGCCTTGTTTTTATTTCATACGCGTTTTGGGGAATTTTTTTCTTTTGAATTTATTCCGAATTTCTTAACGTTTTCTTTTTTTTCGTCCAGTTCACCTTAGCAATGCGACTACCTTTTCCAAACTAAAACTTCGTCTGTCACATTATATCACTTTTATTGTTTTAAGATACTGATAAGGAAGCTTTGTTCGTGCGCCTCCAAGTTCCACTACGTAGAATATCATTTTTTGTTTTTTTTTTCTTGGTTGGTGTGTATTAACACACACACACACAAATGTAAAAAATACAACAGACCTGGGAGATAGACCAACGACACCGGAATATTGACTCTAGATTTCGTTTGTTTTGGTTTTTGGGTTCGGGGGATGACTACGAGTGGTGGGTGCTGTTCCCGCTGCTGCTGTATTTTCTGATATGACACGGTTTTTTCTCTTTCGGTGCGGTGTTATCTTCATTCTATGACGGTAGTTGTGCTAAGATCACTCACACATGTGTATGGGTGTTGAAAGCCTACTCTCAAGACGGAAATGCTTTCTTCTTGGCATCTGTCAACAACTCTCTCTTTTGTTTTTGGCACAAGGGATCACCCATTATTCTCTCTCTTCTTCTCCCCCAACCTTTAATAATTATTAATTATGTATTTTTTTCAAAACAAACCATAATCTACAAACATGTGTTTGTATGTATGTGTACGTTTGTATGCATATCAAGCCACAAAAAAAGAACAGTTGTTTATTAATTAACAACACGTATACGCCACACTGTCCGTATACACACACACATACGAATCGTGTTGCGCTTCGATAAACACACTTCAAACATGACACAAAGTATTGTATTGTCAAGTTCAAGAGCATGATGGGCCCTTAACACCACTACTTAAGTATCTTGAAAAAGATCTCCACTGAAGTATCACCTAACCCAACATTTGTCAAAATAACCGATGACGATGATGATAGGTCGGACATTTTATCTATCATGGAGAGGTGAAACAATACACAAACAACAATAAGTAATAACAGATAACGATCTTCTACGAGGCATTAGAAAATGAAGATAAATGTACCCTATGGAAGGTATGGAGGAGCATCTGATAGGACTGAATATAAAAAAAAACTTTAGAAAATATATAAAATAATATAAACCTGTAAGGAAAGTAGTAAAATCGGACTGGGCCGACTATATGATACCCTTCACCACATTGGGTATATTCTACATATGTATCCTAACAGATGACGCATTTTTGTTATATATCTATATCTGAACCGATTTCAGGGAAACTTGCAAGAGACTAATTTATATTACTTCAATACGTTGTGTCAATCGGCCTAGCTATGGATCTTTTCACGAAGACTTAATTCAGTACCCTATACCAAAATTCGTACAAATCGCAAGATATATAGGAACTTTGGTACACCAATTACATAAAATCGGACGAAAATATATATGGGAGCTATATCTAAATCTGAACCGATATTCACGAAATTTAGCACACGTCATTCTAGCCTTAATTCAGTACGCTATGACCAATTTCGTGCAAATCGAAAGATATATAGGGTCTTTGGTGCACCATTTACCTTAAATCGCACGAAAATATATATGGGAGCTATATCTAAATCTGAACCGATTTTCACGAAACTTAGCACACATTATTATAAACGCAATTCAGTACGCTATGTCAAATTTCGTGCAAATCGAAAGGCATATAACCGATGTTCACGAAACTTGGCAGACATCATTTTAAACTTACTTCTGTGCGCTATGCCGAAATTTCGTGCAAATCGAAAGATATATACTGACTTTGGTACACCATTTACCTTAAATCGGACGAAAATATATATGGGAGCTATATCTAAATCTGAACCTATCGTCACGAAACTTTGCACACATCATTTTAGACTTAATTCAGTACGCTATACCAAAATTCGCGCAAATCAAAAGATTTACAGAGACTTTAGTGGACAATTTACCTAAAATCGGGCGAAGTTATATATGGGAGCTATATCTAAATCTGAACCGATTTTCACGAAACTTGGCAGACATCATTCTAGACTTAATGTAGTACGCTATGCCGAAATTCGTGCAAATCGAAAGATATATAGGGACTTTGGTGCACCAATTACCTTAAATCGGACGAAAATATATATGGGAGCTATATCTAAATCTGAAACGATTTTTACGAAACATAGCACACGTCATTCTAGACTTAATTCAGTACCCTATACCAAAATTCAAGCAAATCGAAAGACATATAGGGTCTTGGGTGCAACAATTACCTTAAATCGGACGAAAATATATTTGGGATCTATATCCAAATCTGAACCGATTTTCACAAAACTTAGCACACGTCATTCTAGCCTTAATTCAGTACGCTATGACAAATTTCGTGCAAATCAAATGATTTTCAGAGACTTTGGTGCACCAATTACCTAAAAACTGATGAAAATATATATGGGAGCTATATCTAAATCTGAACCGATTTTCACGAAACTTTGCACACATCATTTTAGACCGAATTTAGTACGCTTTGCCAAATTTCGTGCTTTTCACGAAACTTTGCACACACCATTCTAGACTTAATTCAGTATGCTATGCCAAGTTTCGTGCAAATCGAAAGATATATGTCTTTGGTGCACCAATTACCTTAAATCGGATAAAACTATATATGGAAGCTATATCTAAATGAACCGATTTTCAGGAAACTTTGCACACATTATTATAGACGCAATTCAGTACGATATGCCAAATATCGTGCAAATCGAAAGATATATATGGGAGCTATATCTAAATCTGAACCGATTTTCACCAAACTTGGCAGACATCATTCTAGACGTTATTCATTACGCTGTGCCAAATCGAAAGATATATAGGGACTTTTTGGTACACCATTTACCTTAAATCGGACGAAAATATATATATGTATATATATATATATGGGAGCTATATCTAAATCTGAACCGATTTTTCCCAATTTCAATAGGGTTCGTCCTTGGGCCAAACGAATGAGCTACGCGAAATTTCATCCAATTCTGATCATAAATGCGACCTGTATTTTGTTTACAATATAACAAGTACAAACGGACGGACGGACATGCATATTCTCAAAAGGAACCATGGATCTATCTCGACAATTTTTGCCTGTTACAAACATATGAACAAAGACATAATACCATGTACCACAGTGTAGTGAAAGGTATACAAAAGGGTATAAAAATCCACACCACTGGATGCTTCTTTAAAAAAATATGTTTAAAAAATCCAGGCCTCTGGAAGCTTCTTTAAAAAATTTGTTTAAAAAATCCACGCCACTGGAAGTTTCTTCAAAAAATCCACGCCCCTGGAAGCTTCTTAAAATTTTTTTTTTAAAAAATCCACGCCACTGGAAGTTTCTTCAAAAAATCCACGCCCCTGGAAGCTTCTTTAAAAATTTGTTTAAAAAATCCACGCCTCTGGAGGCTTCTTTAAAAATTTGTTTAAAAAATCCACGCCTCTGGAGGCTTCTTTAAAAAAATATGTTAAAAAAATTCACGCCTCTGGAAGTTTCTCAAAAATTTGTTTAAAAAATCCACGCCTCTGGAGGCTTCTTTAAAAAATTTGTTTAAAAAATCCACGCCTCTGGAAGCTTCTTTAAAAAATATGTTAAAAAAATTCACGCCTCTGGAAGTTTCTCAAAAATTTGTTTAAAAAATCCACGCCTCTGGAAGCTTCTTTAAAAAATTCACGCCTCTGGAAGCTTCTTTGAAGAATATGTTTAAAAAATCTACGCCTCTGAAAGCTTCTTTAAAAAATATGTTTAAAAAATCCTGGCCTCTGGAAGCTTTTTTAAAAAATTGGTTTAAAATCCACGTCTCTGGAATCTTCTTTAAAAAATATGTTTAAAAAATCCTCCATCCTCTGGAGGCTTCTTTAAAAATTTGTTTAAAAAATGCATGCCTCTGGAGGCTTCTTTCAAAAATATGTCTAAAAACTCCACGCCTCTGGAGGCTTCTTTAAAAAATATGTTTAAAAAATCCACGCCTCTGGAGGCTTCTTTAAAAAATATGTTTAAAAAATCCACGCCTCTGGAGGCTTCTTTAAAAAATATGTTTAAAAAATCCACGCCTCTGGAAGCTTCTTTAAAAAATATGTTTAAAAAATCCACGCCTCTGGAGGCTTCTTTAAAAAATATGTTTAAAAAATCCACGCCTCTGGTAGCTTCTTTAAAAAATATGTTTAAAAATCCACGCCTCTGGAATCTTCTTTAAAAAATTTGTTTAAAAAATCCACGCCTCTGGAGGCTTCTTTAAAAAATATTTTTAAAAAATCCAGGCCTCTGGAGGCTTCTTTAAAAAATATGTTTAAAAAATCCACGCCTCTGGAAGCTTCTTTAAAAAATATTTTAAAAAAATTCACGCCTCTGGAGGCATCTTTAAAAAATATGTTTAAAAAATCCACGCCTCTGGAGGCTTCTTTAAAAAATATGTTTAAAAAAATCAACGCCTCTAGAAGCTTCAAATCAACACCTGTGAATTTTTAAATTACCCCATTTGAAGGCATAAATATGAAACCATTTTTGCATATCATTGCCATACACCAATTGATATTGAACCAATTTTAAAAAAAATCACATTCCGCACACATTCCAAAATATTTTTATTTTGTTTTTGGCTATTTAAAATATGCAATTTAAACCCGCAACTTATTCCAGTTGTTGTTGTCTTACCTTTTACTTTTATTTATAAACTTCGAATTAGATTTCAAAAAATGAAAAAAATATGGCAAACATGTGGGTGACCGGCTGATCGTCCGGCTATACCTTTCATTCTCGTTTCAACGAAGGTAGTACCGGGAGGTAGTTCAATAACCCAATGAAACTATTGGCCATTGGCCACACAACAACAACTCCTCAATCACACAGTGGATCAATAGGTTAATAAACGTGATTAATTTTTGGTCATTGTTGTTACCAATTGTTGTTGACGGTTTTGTTGTTGTAGTTGCTATTAAACATTATAATTGACAATGACCAAAAAAATCAATCACTTGATTATTGGATAAGTGAATAATTACGTGACAATAACATAACATAATAAAATATGTGTGAATACCCACCCATACATATACTTGTGTGTGTGTGTGTGCATGTGAATACATGTGTTGTGTATACAAAGGAAGGAAATTTTCTGAGGCATTTATGCCTGAATATGTCGCCTTGTCTCTTAACCGCTTCGAAAATAATTAAATTATTAAAAATCTTATTTTTTGCTGGATTTATTTTGAATGCCAATTATGACAAACTGTGCAAATTTTAATTAATTCTATAAAATTATCGATAATGCTAATTGAACCAATAAATAATCTTTGGCAGAACGACGTGCTTCTTTGTTTTTATAGCCTTCATCACACTGTAGTGCATATGCATATGTTTGTAACAGGCAAAAGGAAACGAGATAGATACATGGTTCCTTTCGCATGCATAAATCGACTTTCTGAGTCGATTTATGCATGTCCGTCCGTCCGTCTGTAGATGTTAAATTGTAAATAAAGTACAGGTCGCATTTATGATCCGATTTGGATGAAATTTGGCACAGCTCACTTATTTGGTCCATGGACGAACCCTATTGAAGAAAATCGGTTCAGATTTAGATATAGCTCCCATATATAGTTTCGTCCGATTTAAGGTAAATGGTACACCAAAGTCCGTATTTATCTCTCGATTTACACGAAATTTGGCACAGCGTAATGAATTTAGTCCAGAATGATGTGTGCAAACTTTCGTAAAAATCGGTTCAGATTTAGATATAGCTCCCATATATATTTTCGTCCGATTTAAGGTAAATGGTGCACCAAAGTCCCTATTTACCTCTCGATTTGCACGAAATTTGGCACAACGTAATCAATTAGGTCCAGAATGATGTGTGCAAAATTTCGTGAAAATCGGTTTAGATTTAGATATAGCTCCCACATATATTTTCGTCCGATTTAAGGTAAATGGTACACCAAAGCCCCTATATATCTTTCGATTTGCACGAAATTTAGCACAACGTAATGAATTAGGTCTAGAATGATGTGTATTGAGTTTCCTGAAAATCGGTTCAGATTTTGATATAGCTCCCATATATTTTTTCGTCCGATTTAAGGTAAATGGTAAGCCAAAACCCCTATATATCTTTCGATTTGCACGATATTTGGCACAGCGTACTGAATTCAGCCTAGACTGATGTGTGCAAAGTTTGATATAACTCGGTTCAGATTTAGATATAGCTCCCATATATATTTTCCTCCGATTTAAGGTAAATGATGCACCAAAGTTCCTATATATCTTTCGATTTGCATGAAATTTGTCATAGAGTTCTGAATTAGGTCCAGAATGATGTGTGCAAAGTTTCATAAAAATCGGTTCAGATTTAGATATAGCTCCTATATATATTTTCGTCCGATTTTATGTAAATGGTGCACCAAAGTCCATATTTATCTCTCGATTTGCACGAAATTTGGCACAACGTAATGAATTAGGTCCAGGATGATGTGTGCAAACTTTCGTAAAAATCGGTTCAGATTTAGATATAGCTCCCATATATATTTTCATCCGATATTAGGTAAATAGAGCACCAAAGTCCCTATAAATCTTTCGATTTGCACGAAATTTGGCACAACGTAATGAATTAGGTCTAGAATAATGTGTGTTGAGTTTCCTGAAAATCGGTTCAGATTTTGATATAGCTCCCATATATATTTTCGTCCGATTTAAGGTAAATGGTACACCAAAGCCACTATATATATTTCGATTTGCACGAAATTTCGCACAACGTAATGAATTAGGTCTAGAATGATGTGTATTGAGTTTCCTGAAAATCGGTTCAGATTTTGATATAGCTCCCATATATATTTTCGTCCGATTTAAGGTAAATGGTGCACCAAAATCCATATTTATCTCTCGATTTGCACGAAATTTGGCACAACGTAATGAATTAGGTCCAGAATGATGTGTGCAAACTTTCGTAAAAATCGGTTCAGATTTAGATATAGCTCCCATATATATTTTCATCCGATATTAGGTAAATAGAGCACCAAAGTCCCTATATATCTTTCGATTTGCACGATATTTGGCACAGCGTACTGAATTCAGCCTAGACTGATGTGTGCAAAGTTTCATAAAAATCGGTTCAGATTTAGATATAGCTCCCATATATTTTTTCGTCCGATTTAAGGTAAATGGTAAGCCAAAACCCCTATATATCTTTCGATTTGCACGAAATTTAGCACAACGTAATGAATAAGGTCTAGAATGATGTGTATTGAGTTTCATAAAAATCGGTTCAGATTTATATATAGCTCCCATATATATTTTCGTCCGATTTAAGGTAAATGGTACGCAAATTCCCTATATATCCTTCGATTTGCACGAAATTTGGCACAACGTAATGAATTAGGTCTAGAATGATGTGTGCAAAGTTTCATAAAAATCGGTTCAGATTTATATATAGCTCCCATATATATTTTCGTCTGATTTAAGGTAAATGGTGCACCAAAGTCCCTATATATCTTTCGATGTGCACGAAATTTGGCACAGCGTAATCAATAAGGCCTAGAATGATGTGTGCAAAGTTTCCTGAAATCGGTTCAGATTTAGATATAGCTTCTATATCTGACCAAATGAAAAATTTAGTATCGGTTGCAGAATGACATGACATTTGTGGATACAATTTCATTTTACTGGTCCTTTAAAAATGCGACGTCTGTTAGGATTAATCTGTTGAATATACCCAAAGTGGTGAAAGGTATATTATAGTCGGCCCGTCCGACATTTATATTATATAATATATATTTTTTTAAATCCACGTCTATGGTAGCTTCTTCAGAAAATATTTTTAAATATTAAAATTAATTATTTTTTAAGGTAGTAGTTTTTATTACCATATATAAAAAATATGATTTAGATATCAGTCAATACTCATTTGCCAAAAATATCACAATACTATACACATTCTAGAGTTATAAAATCTGTGCTTCCCTTTATTTATTTATTTTTTTATAAAAGGAAATGCCGAATTTTTCACTTTTTATGGAAAACATAAACTGTAATTATATCGCCTCATCTATCTATTCTAGAAATTTGAATCATCAATGTTATCACTCCAAATATGTCATCATGTCATCATTATAATGGCATAATAATAATTATAACAGTTTTAAATAAATATTTGATTTCAAACACCAATGTTTTTATAACACAATAATTATAACTAAATCTTTGTCACAGATTTATTTTTGGAAGTGAATTATTTATTTTTAAATTAAAAAAAAATACATTGGGAATATTCCCAAATAAAAGGAACGTGGATTGGTTGGTTCCTCCGAGTCAATCCGGCCGTCGTGGGATTGAAAAAATGGAAATGGGCAGGGTGGTCCCGCTACTGAAGCCGGGCAAGTATGCCAGCAAAGGTGAGTCATACAGGCCGATCTCACTTTTGTCGCCAGTAGCCAAGACACTTGAGGCTTTACTATTCCATGGCATTCGTGAATGCTTGATCATCAACATGGGTTCCGGAAGCAGCATAGCACAATAACAGCTTTGCACGTCATTTCCACACACATAGTAGAAGGACTCAACCAAAACAGGCCATGTAACAGGACAGTCATGGTGGCGCTGGACCTATCAAAGGCATTTGATACCGTTAGTCACACCAATCTGTTCGAGGACGTCGAGAGTTAAACAGGGAGTTCCCCAAGGAGGGGTGATATCTCCGGAACTGTTTAACCTCTACCTCTCTGGAATTCCACGACCACCTGACGGCATAAAGATCGTAATATATGCGGATGATTGAACGATTATGGCGTCAGGACCTACAATTGACGACATTTGCGAGAGACTGAACCACTATCTCGTGGATATCGCAGACTTTTTCCGGTTGAGGAATATGAAAACATCCGCCACTAAGTCAACGGCCACACTGTTTACCACATGGACAGCGGAGATGCGGCTATCTTTGAATGTACAGGTCGAGGGGTCCACAATTCCGAACACTAATTACCCCAAGGTTCTAGAAACACATTATATAGTCTCTACAAGTCGTCCGCGCATACCACATCTATTTGCGATAAATTTAGGAGCAGAAACAAGGTTCTCAAGTCGCTAGCCGGCAGCACTTGGGGAGCTGACAAGGAAACCTTGTTAACGACTTATACAGCAATAGGCCGGTCTGTGGTAAACTATGCGGCGCCAGTGTGGTTCGCTAACGTCAGTGCAACGCAGTGGAAAAGTCTTCAATCCTGTCAGAATGCCGCCCTGAGGACTGTAACAGGGTGTCTCCTCATGACTCCAATAGACCACTTACATGAGGAGACGAAGATCCTTCCTGATTGGGTGTTATAGGATTAGCCATCCAAACCGTACAAAAGAGAGCCTCTAGATCAACAGGCCTATGAAGCAGGATTGAATCGTATTCATACGGATACACTTGAGAAAGCAGTTCAAGAATATCGTGTGAATACCATCCTCGGAGATCATCCGCTTATGATAGCTGCAGAAGAGCAGCAGCTACCTCGTCAAACCGGAGTGGTCTTGGCACAGCTAAGATCTGGATGGTGTAGCCGCCTCAATTCATATTGGGCACGAATTGATGGAGAGGTCGACAATATCTGCCCGGCATGTGGTAGCGGACCAAATGACACGCTACATCTATTTAACTGCCCAGCCAAACCCACTCACCTAACCCCATCTTCTCTCTGGACTCAACCAATACAGGTCGCAGCCTTCCTGAACTTGGAGTTAGAGGCAGAACCAGGTTAAAGAAAATAGAAAAATACACAGCAGTACAAGCTGCTACAACAACAACACTCAAAATTTCAAGCTTCTAGCTTTAGCATTTTCCGCTTGGCGATGATCTGTCAATATATATAAAATTCAACAACTACAACAACAAAGTGGACATTAAAAAAACATATTCTCAGTGGCGTAAGTATTTTTTAATTTTATTTTAAATATCAACCATATTCCTATATTTATAAATAATTCCCAGGACTATAATAAGGTTTATTTTAGGAATATTTTTTGAATGTCTCACAGAAGCGGGAATTTATGAAACAATATGTTTCTTCACCCTCGTTATTTCTTGGAATTGCAAAAGCAACAACAACAACTTTATACAGATCATGGCTTTTAGCCTTTATTCAATATATATAAAATTCAACAACTACAACAACAAAGTGGACATTAAAAACACATATTCTCAGTGGCGTAAGCAGTTTTATTGCCATTTAAATTTAATTTTTGAGATAAAAAATTTAACTCCTCTTTTTTTCGGTGATAAGACAAGCTACCTGTGGCGGTGTTATAAAAAAAACAAAACAACTTCAAAAATATACTATTTGCTCTCGTGCAGCATATTTTGCCGAATATTTTTTTTTTAATTTAAGTAAATGAACAAACACAGTAAGGCTATTGTTTGGAAAAAAAATCAGATTATTTTTCAGTTTTCCTAATCCTATTTAATTCCAATACCCTTATCGTTTTCTTAATTTTGTTAAATAAATCATAAAAGTGTTAAAAAGAAGAAACCTAATATACTAAATTTAAAATTATATATTTTTAAATATTTGTTTTAAAAATATCACGTGTTGGTTAGTTTGTCTCTGGTTCTATATGGTGAGAGTGCCAGAATGGTTGCATGACCAAATCGTGTCATGAGGTTTTGGTATATTTTATTAAAATTTACATTAAACTGTTATACTCAGAGACTGTTTGTTTTATTTAAATATAATTTTTCTTAGCAAAAAAAAAACATATTTTAAGGGAGTATAACAGTTTTCGTAACTGTTATACATAGGGAAAATTTCATATTTTCTAGCTGAAAATACATACAACTTAATTTTATAGTTATTTAATACTTTTCGGACATGTATAACAGTTTCGCATAACTGTTATACAAAACGAAAAATTTCACATTTTTCATTTTTAAACACAACATATATAATTTTAAGACCACACAATAGATTTTGTTGAAGTATAAAAGTGGTAACTGTTATACATTCAATAAGTTATACATTCACAAAAAAATATTTTTATAGCCTTCACCCCATTGTGATAGAGGGTATTATGTATATGTGCATATGTTTGTAACAGGCAAAAGGAAACGAGATAGACACATGGTTCCTTTTGAGAATATGCATAGAATCACTTTTTAAATCGATTTATGTATGTCCGTCCGTCTGTCCACGTTAAATTGTAAACAAAGTACAGGTCGCATTTTTGATTCGAATTGGATGAAATTTGGCACAGCTCACTTATATGGTCCAAAGACGAACCCCATTGAAATTGAAGTCGGTTCAGATTTAGATGTAGCTCACATATATAGTTTCGTTGGATTTAAGGTAATTGGTGCGCCAAAGTCCCTATTTACCTCTCGATTTGCACGAAATTTGGCACAGCGTAATGAATTAGATCTAGAATGATGTGTGCAAAGTTTTATAAAAATCGGTTCAGATTTATATATAGCCCACATATATATTTTCGTCCGATTTAAGGTAAATGGTACATCAAAGCCCCTATATATCTTTCGATTTGCACGAAATTTGGCACAACGTAATGAATTAGGTCTAGAATGATGTGTGTTGAGTTTCCTGAAAATCGGTTCAGATTTTGATATAGCTCCCATATATTTTTTCGTCCGATTTAAGGTAAATGGTACACCAAAGCCCCTATATATCTTTCGATTTCCACGGTATTTGGCACAGCGTACTGAATTCAGCCTAGACTGAGGTGTGCAAAGTTTCATACAAATCGGTTCCGATTTTGATATAGCTCCCATATATATTTTCGTCCGATTTAAGGTAAATGGTGTACCATAGTCCCTATATATCTTTCGATTTGGATGAAATTTGGCATAGAGTTCTGAATTAGGTCCGGAATGATGTATGCAAAGTTTCATAAAAATCGGTTCAGATTTAGATATAGCTCCCATATATATTTTCCTCCGATTTTATTTAAATGGTGCACTAAAGTCCCTATATATCCTTCGATTTGCACGAAATTTGGCACAGCGTACTGAATTAAGTCTAGAAATATGTGTGTTAAATTTCGTTAAAATCGGTCGAGTTAAAAAGTTGCAAAACTTGTGAACTTTTAGGTTCTGGAATGGAACTATAATTTTGTCCCATTGTAAGAAGCAACTCTATATCTGACCAAAATTTAGTATAGGTTGCCGAATGACATGTTTAATTTCATGTTAATGGTCCTTCATTAATGCGACGTCTATTAGGATTCCATATGTTGAATATACCCAAAGTGGCTGGTTTAAATCTCAATAATGTGCGGATTTTTAAGGAATTTTTTTTCAGAGCCAACAGAAGCGTTAAAGAATATTTTTTCAAGGTCTCACATTAAAGTTGACTTTTTGAAGAATACAGTACGTTTACCGGATTTCGTTAACCCAGTGGGTTTCAATTGTCAATTCATTTGCATATATGTCAAATAAATCCTCATAAAGTAGGTAAACCCGGTGAAAAGTTCTAATGTATATTCCGTTTTATTTTCTCCGGGTGTCACAAGTTCGTAGATGTTATTAAGAATATTTTTCAAGGTCTCAGAGAAGAGTGGATTTTGAAGACATTTGGTCTGTTTCCGTACTGCAAGAATCTACTACTTTTTACTACGATAACGAATTTTCCTTTATAATATCGAAGAAAATAGTAAAATGTAGTAGATTCTTGCAGTACGGGAACAGGCCAATTTTTTTTTTTTAATTATCAACATGTATTTTTAAGAAATATATTTTACAGTTCTATAAGTCTCTCCAAAGTGCCGTTTTTGTAAAGAATATTTTTTCCAGCCTCCACTGAAGCGTGGATTTTTATGGAATATATTTCAAGGACTCTGAGAAGAGTCGATTATTTAAAGAAATTCTATAAAAAGGGTGGGGTTTTAACTATTTTTTTTTTTAATAATCAACCAAAAGCCTGTGTTTCTTAAGAATATATCTTGTAGATCTAAATCCGCGATATATTTTCAGTATCACACAGAAGCGTAGATTTTTTGAAGGATATTATTTTAAGTTCTCCCAGAAGCGTAAATATTGTATCCACTCTCGGAGAAGAGTGGATTTGTTTTCAAGGTCTATTTTTTAATTATCTACCAGAAGCCTGTGTTTCTTAAGAATATTTTTTCAAGGTTTATAAAAAACCCCGGATTATTAAAATAATATTTTTTCAAGTCTAACTGAGAAATACATTTTTTTAAAGAAGATTTGGTAGAAACGCATATTTTTTTAATAATAGTCACACAGAAATGTAGAATTTGTAAAAAAATATTTTCTTTAATTATCAACCAGAGAGACGTCGGATTTTTAAAGAATAAAACGGCGTTTACATTAGAACTTTTTACCGGTTAACCTACTTTATGAGGATTTACTAGACATATATGCAAAGGAATTGACAATTGAAACCCACTGGGTTAACGAAATCCGGTTAAATGTAAACGTACTATAAGTTGGCAAGGTCTAGCAGAATCACGGTATTTTAAAAATAAATATTGTCTCCAGGGACTAAACGAATCCTGGGTTTATTTAAGACTGGATTTAATTCTTTTATTTATCAGTATTATTTTAAATTATAAACCTTTTTTAACATAAAAAAATGCAATATTACGTTATTGAACATGAACTTGCAAAAAAGAAATGCTTTGAGGTAATTAAAATTTGTTTGTAAATATATTTACGTAGGTGTTTCTGACCTGTTCACATCCAGTCAGGCGTTATTTTTTTATAATTACAATTTTTTTTATTGTTTAAATTTAATTCAGCCACATTTATTTATTGGTAGTTTTATTTATATTTATTCAGCTAATGACGTTCAAGTTTTATCTCGTGTTTTTTCGTTTTTTTTTTCTTCTTCTGTTTCACTTCTGTTGTCTTTTTTTATTACCTTTATTGTTATTTTTTTGTTTCACGTTTGTATTTGTTTTTGAAATTATTACTTTGGAAAATGTCAACCTACAGTAGCGCAAAGAGAGAAGCATAGAAAGTGGGTGTTGGAATCCGTAACAGACGTAAAAAGCCAGCCTGGCGATTCGGTTCTATTTACCTCATAAATATAAAGAAAAAAAAAAACAAATTGGCGGCATTGCTTTGAATTTGGGCAACTAACGTAAATGTATACCCGGTGGGTAAGACGAACTAGGTCGTAATCAAAATGTCGTTGATACTAAGAAAGATTACGGTTAGTTCCAATCTTTAATCTAAAGATTACTTTAATATGGATATCCAACTTCTTCAATCTAAATCAATTTATTACATTAGAAACCGTTTACTTTAATATGACATATATGCAAAGGAACTTTTGAAACGCACTGGGTTCACTAATAAGCCTTAGTTCCATTTAATGCATTATCATATATTTTATACTCGATTATACTCAATTAGACCCAGGCCATGCTTTACATACCCTACAATTCAAATGTAATCAATTGGATAGCACTTTCCGACTTTAACTGCTGATCTGCTGCCAGTTAAAGTAATCCTGCATTAATTTTGCAGGAATGCCAAACGCAGACATGGCTTTATACACCTCTGAACGGATGGGGCTGTCGAATGCGGCTTTACAGTCGACGAATAGATGGAATGTGTCGGTTTTTTCCAGGATTTGGCGCAGAGTGAAAATCTGGTCAATGGTGGATTCTCCAGGCACTTTATATGCGATGGAAAGAAGGCTAATTCCTCTTGTCTCCTTTTTTGTGCACGGGACACAGGATGCTGAGATTCCAATCATTGGAATCTCAAATTGTACTAATCAGCTGGTGCATGCTCCTAACCAGCATCTGGCCACCAATCTTGAATAGTGCGCCTTGTAACCCATCGGCACATGCTGCTTTATTATTTTTCAGTCGATTGATTGCTATTCTGACTTCATCTTGGCTAGGTGGTATACACTATATGCCGTCATCTATTATTGGTACTGGGGTATTCTCTTCACCGCTACTATTTGATACCAGAAGTTTTTCAAAATGCTCCTGCCAGATCCTCAGCACGCTGTCTGTGTCTGTCACTAGGCTTTATACACCTCTGAACGGATAGGGCTGTCGAATGCGGCTTTACAGTCGACGAGTAGGTGAAATGTGTCGATGTGTTTTCCGTGGGGTTTTCCAGGATTTGGCGCAGATTGAAAATCTTTTGCCAGGCACTTTATTTGAAAACAAGGCTCAGTTGGCACATACTTTTTTATGAAAATCTGGTCAATGGTGGATTTGCCAGGCACTTTATATGCGATGGAAAGAAGGCTAATTCCTCTATACTTGGCACATATCGTCTTGTCTCCTTTTTTGTGCAGGGGACACAAGATGCTGAGGTTCCAATCATTGGGCATGCATTCTTCTAGCCAAATTGTTCTAATCAGCTGGTGCATGTTCCTTACCAGCATCTGGCCACCAGTCTTGAATAGTTCGGCTTGTAACCCATCGGCACATTCTGCTTTATTATTCTTCAGCCGATTGATTGATATTCTGACATCATCTTGGCTAGGTGGTATACACTCTATGCCGTCATCTATTATTGGTTCTGGGGTATCCTCTTCACCGCTACTATTAGAAGTTTTCAAAATGTTCCTGCCAGATCCTCAGCACGCTGTCTGTGTCTGTCACCAGGTTACCTTCTTCATCTCTACAGAAGGATGTGCCTGCACCAAAGCCTTCGGTTTGGTCTTTTACCCGTTGGTAGAATTTTCGGACTTCATTCTGACTCCTGTACATCTCGATTTGCTCACGCTCACGTTTTTCTTGTTCTTTCATCTGAAAATACTACACACCCTACACTTCAAATGTAATCAAGTGATAACTGTGAACATACATTAGTTCCAAGTTTGTAACTAGTACAATTGATAACTAGTGCCGGAACTAAATATATATAACAATCCCAACTACTAGTGGGTTTATTTTATTTTTAACTATTGTCTGCACCTACTGAGATTGGGACAACGCACGGCGCTAAACATAAAAGGAAAAAAGTGCTATCCACCCTCCTCCCCCCAAAGAAAATTATTTAATAATAATTATCACACATTTGGCGTAAATTTTGGTGACCTTTTTACCAAATTGGCGAAACCCGACAATAGCAACAAAATCACAAAATAAATAAAAAAACCCTAACCAAGATTTGTTTATCTAAATAAGAAGTTTTAAAAATTATTTTTTTTTTTTCACAGGAAATGTGACATTTCATATTTCACCTCTGCTGAAGTTCTTCCACAAATACAACAACAATGGAAAATAAATATAAATATACTTTCATGTATTTCGAATTACTCTTCACTATCTAAAAAAAATTCCATAGAAGTGCTGCAACGCAAACATTTAAATTTCTGTTGTCTTCTTTTCTTTTTTTAGCTTCGGAAATTTATGGCCTTGTTCCGGTGGGATTGTATTCCATTCTGTTTAGCTTATTCATTTTTTTCGATATTAATCATATGGAAATCTTTAGAAAGCATCACATTATTATAGCTGTTCGAAATCCGAACGAAATTGTAGTGAAAATGTATTTAAAAACAATCGGCGCCTATGTTTAGTCCTGAAAAAAATATTGATAAAAAATCTACGCCTATGTTTAGTCCCTGAAAAAAATGTTAATAAAAATCAACGCCTTACTTAGTATCCGAAAAATAATGTTTAAAAAATCTAAGTTTAAGTATAGCCCGTAAAAATTATTCTTATAATAACATACGCCTAAATCTAGTCCCAGAAAAATTATTTTTAAAAAATATACACCTGACATAGTCCCAGAAAAATATTTAAAAAAAAATACTCCTATGTATAGTCGCAGAAAAATTATTTTTAAAAAGACCCAGAAGAATTTACTTACTTAGCTGGCTTGTGGCAGAACTTTCGTCCCATAAGCCGAGCTTAAAAAAGATTTCCAGGCGCTTCGGTCTTTTGCGCAGTTTTTCCAGTTTGAAAGATCATATTCGGCAATATTGTCTTACACTTGATCTTTCCATCTTATTCGTGGCCTTCCCTTTCTGCGTGCACCATCAGCTGGTTCGCTTTTATATGACTTCTGGGCTGGGGCATCTTCATCCATTCTCACAACATGACCTAGCTAACGTAGTCGCTGCAGCACAATACGTCTAACAATGTCGATGCCCGAGAATAGCTGGTACAACTCATGGTTCATTCGACAGCAATATTCACCATCAACGCAGATCGGTCCATAGATCTTTCGGAGAATTTTTCTCTCAAACACTTCAAGAGCTGCCTCATCCGCTCGCGCAAGTACCCATGCTTCAGATCCATATAACAGCACGGGTAGTATCAGCATCTTGTAGAGTGTGAGTTTAGTCTGGCGGGTGGTGGCCTTGCTTTTGAGTTGTTTGCTCCGACCATAGTAGCATCTGTTGGCCATCACTATCCTTCTCCGAATTTCAATACTGATGACATTCGTTTTGTTTATGGCGTTATCAAGGTATATAAAATCTTTGACTACCTCGAAACTGTAGTTCTCAAGTTCCACAGTTGGTTCCACTGTTGGCCATCACTATCCTTCTCCGAATTTCAAAACTGATGTCATTCGTTTTGTTTATGGCGGTACCAAGGTATATAAAATCATTGACTACTTCGAAGCTGTTCTCAAGTTCTACAGTTGGTCCGAGTCTACTGGAAGTCTTGCGCGTTGGTCTTTTCGCCATTTACTGCCAGACCCACTTTGACAGACTCCTTCTCCATTTTTTTCAAAGGTGGCTGCTACCGCTCTCAACGTTCGACCTATTTTGTCGATGTCATCGGCGTAGGCGAATAACATGTGTTGTTTGGTGTACAGAGTGCCATTTCTGTTCACTTTTGCCTCTCGTATGACCTTTTCCAGCAGGATGTTAAAAAGGTCACACGACAAACTGTCTCCTTGTCTGAATCCACGTTCGATATTAAAAGGCTCCGAGAGGTTTTTTTCGACTTTAAATGCTGATCTTGTGCCAGTTAAAGTTATCCTGCATTAATTTTGCAGGAATGCCAAACGCAGACATGGCTTTATACACCTCTGAACGGATAGGGCTATCGAGTGCGGCTTTACAGTCGACGAATACGTAGAATGTGTCGATGTGGGTTTTTTCCAGAATTCGGCGCAGAGTGAAAATCGGATCAATGGTGGATTTGCCAGGTCTGATGCCGCATTGGTATGGTCCAATGATGTCATTGACCATTGCCTTCAGTCGTTCACACAATATGCTGGCTAGCACTTTATATGCAATGGGAAGGAGACTTATTCCTCTATAGTTAATACATATCGTCTTGTCTCCTTTTTTATGCACGGGACACGGGATGCTGAGGTTCCAATCATTGGGCATGCATTCTTCTAGCCAAATTGTACTAATCAGAAGGTGCATGCTCCGTACCAGCATCTGACCACCAGTCTTGAGTAGTTCGGTTTGTAACCCATCGGCACCAGCTGCTTTATTATTCTTCAGCCGATTGATTGCTATTCTGACTTCATCTTGGCTAGGTGGTATACACTCTATGCCGTCATATATTATTGATTCTGGGGTACTATTTGATAGCAGAAGTTTTTCAAAATGTTCCTTCCAGATCCTCAGCACGCTGTCTGTGTCTGTCACCAGGTTTCCTTCTTCATCTCTACAGGAAGATGTGCCTGCACCAAGACTTTCAGTTTGGTGTTTTACCCGTTGGTAGAATTTTCGGACTTCATTCTGACTTCTGTACATCTTGATTTGCTCACGTTTTTCTTGTTCTTTTTTCTGAAAATATGTTTCTCCTCTCTCCTTTTCTCCCGATAGTTCTCCATCACATTACGTGTTGCTACTGCCCTATACGCTGCGTTTTTCATATCAATAGCATTAAGACACTCTTGATTGTACCACGGATTTCTTCATGGTGGTCTTTGGTATCCAAGTGTTGGTTTTGCTGCAGTTTGTAGGGAGTGGGCAATTCTCTGCCTCTGTGCTTCAATATTATTATCGGGACAAGAGGTGCTTTCGTCAAGCAGTTGGGTAAGTTGAACGTAGTAGGCTTCTGCTATCTGTTGTGTTTGCAGCTTTTCGACATCAAATTTCCGTGTTACATTAGATCGCACCGTTGCTGCTACATTAAGACGGGTGCGTACCTTGGCTGCCACAAGGTAATGGTCCGAATCGATATTCGCACGTGGTATAGATCGGCCGTCTAAAACACTGGATGAATGCTTTCCGTCTATCACAACATTATCGATTTGATATATCGAGATGCTTGAATCTGGTGCTGCCGCGAAGTCAACCTACCTCATGCCGTTGCCTGATGTTTCTTCATGGAGGCTGAATTTTCCGACGGTGGGCCAATGATATTTTCCATTCCGATTTTTGCATTAAAATCACCTAGCAGAATTTTAATGTCATGGCCAGGGCAACGGTCATATGCTGTTCCAAGGCGCTCGTAAAATATGTCATTGGTCTGTTCATCTTTATCTTCGGTCGGAGCACGAGCGCAAATGAGACTGATGTAGAAGAGCTTCGCTTTTATACGGATTATAGCAATTCTCTCATTTACTGGAGTGAATCTGGAGACGAGGTCTTTTATTCTCCTGTTAACCATAAATCCGCAGCCAAATTCATGCCTCGTTTCATGCCAGCTATAATACAGGGCGTAATCTTTACTTACGACAATCCCTTTCCATCGCATTTCCTGTAAGGCAATAATATCGGCTTTGTACTTCTCGAGTACAACCGCCAAAGTGATGTGAAAAACTTTTTTAATCTTTTAAATTTTTTCCAATTTTTTTTTAATCTTCTCAAAATATTTTTTAACCTAAAAAATTCTTAAAAAAATATATCCTTGTGTATTACATAACAATTGGTTCGTTCGTTTACTCAATAATTTGTACAAAAAGTCCAGTAAAAGAGAGTGAATTGAGAGAACAGATTTGACAGTTGTGTTGCTGAGTATTTGCAAATTCTTACAAGGAAACTTTATTCAGTAAGACATTAGGTTCGTTCGTTTACTTTCCCAGTAATATTTACTCAGTAAGAATTTGCAGAGAGTAAATACGAATTTTTCCTTTTCAAGAGAGAAAACTGCAAAAAGTAAACGAACAACATCCAGTAAAACGATTGTTTTGATTAAAACAACAAACAAATTGGCGCAAACTATGCATTTTTATTAGAAAAATGGATAACAAGTTCCCCATAAACATTTAAAAGGGTTGTGACGGTAAGTTTTAACTATTTATTTGGAAATATATTTTTGATTGATGTTTACAGATTCGGTGTATATGGAGTCATTGCAACTTTTTTGTTTGGATTAAAATGGCCAATTACTCTTGTATTACCTTATTTTTAAAAAATCCATTTTGGTATTTAATGATACAAAATCAAAATAAAATTCACAAAACAATCAATTTTCTTGAGAAGAATTTTTTGTTTGTTTACAAAACAGCTGATTAAATATCAGCTGATAGCAGTAAATTTTTGCAAATAATAACACAACTGTCAAATCTGCTCTTTTTTGTTTACTGGACTTTTGGGTAAACCAAATAATTTGATTTTTGTATTAGCTGATATCTAATCAGCTGTTTTGTTATGTAAAGAAACAACAAAATTGTTCTCAAGCAATTGATTATTTTGTGAATATTATTTTGATTTTGTATCATTAAACATTAAAATGGACGAGAAAATTTGAAGAAAATGCAAAAACAACATCAATTTTCCCCTTGATAGCAAATTTTTGAATAAAACTGCTACTTTTTTGTTTTCACCAAATCTTTTTTTTTTTTTTGTATTAATCAGCTGTGTCGATAGAATCTTTTTACTGAATGCTGTTCGTTAACTTTTGGCAATTTTCTCTCTTGAAAATGAAAAATTCGTATTTACTCTCTACAAATTATTATTGAGTTAATGTTACTGGGAAAGTAACGAACGACCTAATACCTACCAAGAAAAATAATCCGTCTCAAATCAAATGCCAAACAGATAGTACTCAAATTTTCTTCGAAAGATCTAAAGACAAAAGAAAAAGGGTAAATAAAACATGACATGCTTGGAGATCATAAAATATATAAAACGGAAGCAAATGTTATCTAAATTTTTCTGCAGTGAGTCTCCATCGTTATCTATTTATTAATTGGATATTTATGACGAACGTTATTTAATTTAATGAATTGACTTTTATTTTCCTTAATCACTTCACATTTTATATATAAATAGCCACCCGTGTCAATGATGATAGTCTTTTCAACAATATTTTTGGGACTCGTTTTGAATCGAAGTGGAAATACCACTTGTAAAATATTTAACGGGAATAGAAATTATTATCGTTGACATCGATTGGTCGGCTATCTTTTAATTTTCTATAATATTCGAGTGCTTGAAAGTGCGCTGTGATATGATAATGGGTATTTTTTTTTCAAAAAAAAAAAAAAAAAAACAAAACAAAAAAACTTTAAAAAATGTCAATATTTATTTTAAGACATTATGATTCTATAGATAAAAAAATAAATAATTACTTATTAAAAATAAATTTTGCAATTGTCATGAATTTTTAAATACCAAGGCATATTGGTAAATACCAAGGCATATTTAACAGAGAAATTTTGATTTTTTTTTTTTTTTTTTTTTTTTGGCAGACATTTTGGCGTCTTGAGAAAATATTTTAAATTGAAGATATAATAATAAATAATGTTCTTAGTGAATAAAAATGTCCCACTATAGAAAGGGGACCATAACGATTCAAGTTGGTATCCCAAATAAAATCTTCTTCTTCTAGAAGGCAACACCAACAATCTATTTAATAGACGTATCTATTGTTTTCGATTCAATTCTTGTATTATTATTTTTTTATTATTATTATTAACAATAATTGGAACCTTATCACGGGAATCTCTAAAATATAAATTATTAAAATTGATAAAACAAAAAATAAAATCAGTTAATTTCATTCTGAAAACAAAACAAAACGAAGAAGAAGCACAAGAATTGCCATACGTCTTACATCCGTCACTCACTTGACAACTATATGTTTTGTTTTGTCTACTACCCAAATGAATTGAAGATAGGGCCAATATGACTAAGATTTTTAACAAAAATAAGAAACATCGAGATAATATTTTCAAATATATATGTATGTATGTACATTATCTGAACATGTATATGTACTGTATATTTTCTTACTTTCAAATAAGTAAACAATAAACTACAAATGTGGGCTAATGAATGGAACAAGATACTCTCCCTCTGACAGAAATTTCCGACATATTAAATGTTAAATAAACATACTATATCCGCAAAGTTATCAGAATGTGGACATAGCCTATTATTGAAAAGAAGTAGTAGCTCAAGAAATCAAAAAAAAATCCATTATAAAAAACTGAAAGCCTACATGGTTAAGATCCGAAATTCTAGTTTTTATTAATATTTTGTATTTTTTTTTTTTTTTTTTTTGCAAATATTTCTTTTCTGGTATGTCTACCAGACGTGTCCTCCATTATCTTCTTCGAAATTGAAAAAAGATTTGATATGGAGGGGCAAAGGGCAAATTTGGAGTAGTTCTCAATTTTTCTACCTAAATTAAAGTATGTCATCTTTTTTATAATATACAAATTTAAATTCTTATATTTTATACAATGCTGTTTATTACTAAATATTGAATATGTGATATTAATACACTTACTTGAGTAGTTAGCCACTTGCCAAACATTCAAATATATTATTATTTTTAGAATAATACCTTCTAAGATATCATTAAGAAATCTTGTCAAATGGAGTAGTACATTTTGCAATTTAAATGAAATCGGCCTTAATGGCTTCAAATTGCATTTTTGGAATAAATAAATAAATAATGTCAATGAGTCTCACAAGAGTACTGCTTCTCTGGCCACAGATATATTAGATTAAAAACCTCATGACCACAGCAAATCCATTAAAACCATTGAATTCCTTAAAAAATCATCTACGTGATCTTCTTTTTAAAAAACGTGTTTTCTTTTCAAAACTACTTACTTAACACTCTAATCCTAAAAATATGCTATTCTTTATTTCAATAGCAGAATCATCGTTTTTTATTCGAATATTTTCCACTTAAACCCCTCCCTCTATGATATTCGGAGTATATAAAGTTGACAATTCCATGTTTTATAACTATTTTTGATCGGAGTAAAATTCTAATATGATATAGATCTATCTGGCCAGCCGCTGTAATTTGCCTATAATAACGTGAAGTCAAAAAATATTCCATAAAAGGCCACATTTAGCCATATGCCCACATATGACTACACCCATTGATTTTCGTCATTTGGAAAGAAGTGCTCAAAAGGATGTTATTTATCCTTCCAACAAATTCTCGGTATGGGTCCAGTTTATTTAATTTAGATTTTTGACACATTTCCCAACCAGCTGAGTATAGTTTGGCATATTGGATTTTGATTACAGTTGACAAATGTGCTCCAATTTTCGGTATTGGTACCGTATTACTCTAACCCCAAATATTCGGACCATATTTCAAATAGAATTGACTATAATTTTGGATTATGATTGAGTAACAAATCGGCCTACCAATAATTTCATATATTAATCCACCTGTATTGGAAGACAGAGAAAACCTTCTGGATTTCTATGAGGAGGCTTTCTAGTCTTCTATAAGAAAAAGTGCTGGTCTTCTATGAGAAGACCCTCTGGTCTAATCTCACACAATTTTCTCGTCTTTTATAAGAAGACATTCAAGTATTCTATGAAAGAGCTTTCGAGTACCTTGTGGTCTTCTGTTAAAATACATTCAAGTATTCTATGCACTTCTATTTAATGGGTTTATTTTTGAACACCTTCTGTCCTTCTATTTGAAGACCTATTGGTTTTCTATAAGAGGACCTCTTGCTGGTCCTCTATAAGAATACTTTCTGTTCTTCTATAAGAAGACATTCTGGTTTTCTATAAGAGTCTTCTATAAAAATAAAACCCTCTAGTCTTCTATGAGAACTGCTTTAAATCTTCTTTGAAAAGGCCTTCTGGACTTCTGTGCGAATACCTTCTGGACTACTATAAGAAGAGCGTCTAGTCTTCCATTAGAAGACTTTTCAAGCTCCTTCTGGTCTTCTATTAGAATGCATTATAAACTTCTGTGAGAAGATTTTCTAAACTTCTATTTAAATTGATTTTTTGGTCTTCTAAATAAAGAGCTTTTGACTTTTTTGGACAATATCTTCAGTAGTGTTGGCGGGTTATTTTGGATACCATTTGTATTTTGTTTTTGCAAAATAGTCAGGCTGAATCCCAGTTTGTTGTTTTTATAAAAAAAACAACTATTTATTAGTGGGGAATGTATGGAATTGTCCGCCGAGGGATAAGGTAGTGAAGACTATAGTTTCGGATCTCGCCACTGATCCCCATCAGTTCCCTTAGTTTTTTTGTTGGGATATACTCCCCAGAAGCTTTTCGAAAAAACCTTTCATAACCAAATGTCTCTTATGACAATTCGAAGTACTTACGCGACCTGCTTTTTGACCGACTGACCATCTGTCTTTCTGGACATCTACATGGCTATCACTATCACACAATCGATATTAAGTAAAGATGTCATGTGTTCTCTTTTTCTGATTTTTTATGTCTGTTTAGAATATTTGTAGAATTTTCCATTTGTAAAAAATAACAGTCATTATTTTAATTTTATTACCACAGGACAGCTTTTATTCGGGGAAAGGGAATCGGTTGATCGACAATAATTGTCATCATCATCACACATATTAGTATTTTTATCGATGATTTACAATATTATTTCTTTTCCGCGAGACACATTTATGTTTATCATATCAATGCACTAAAAACAATCTATCTATGAACATACATTATTTATATTAATATAACATCCCACCGACACAAAAACAAAAAACCCTGCTTCTTCTGTTCACCTGCTCAGTTCGATGCTTTTGGTGGTGGTTGGGCGAATTCATTAAATGTGTCTTTGGTTTTCTTTGCCAATTGTCCAGCATAGCAAGGAAGCATTTCGATGAAATGGAATGTGTTCTTCACACCCTGATTGTAATAATGTTTAGCGAGGAAGCGAACTTCTCCTGTCTGTGGCAGTGATGGCACCTCAAATGGCAATTGTTTCTCCAAACTCTGAACGTGGGGGCGCAATTGACTTTTCACACAGTTATAGAATTTCTCCGATTCTTCGGGACTACCCCAGACTCCCAATTTCTTGGAATAGTAGACGGCACCGACAACCAAACCAGAACGAATAACGAATCTATGAATGGTAGCGGGGGAACAAAACAAAAACAATGATTACGTAAAGCTGTTAATGTTCGATGGAAACATAATCCAATTGGAATGGTGTCACATACCCAATAACCATTTTGTTTAGTTTCTTAATTTATTATAATTATTTACAGATAAGTCGAAATGTCGTTATTTATCCAGCAGCGGAATGCCTACTCCAGAGTTCGGTGTTTGGTCGTGAGAGAAAGCTAAGTTTATACTGTCATATGGTAGACCTATAGTTCAATTGTGTGGTTCACTGATAAGAGCCAAAGAACTTTTGCCGTGCTATTCACAGTAAAATGATTACTCATTGTGCTATCAACTGTAACTGAAATAACGAGTTTTTTGCTTTTCCAATTGGAAAATGTGGATTATTTGGAATGAATCCAGATCATTTCGGTTATATTCATATTCTGGGCTTCTTTCGAGAACAACCTTTCGGGCTCCTATACTACGAGACTACTTTTGCTAGAAAACCTTTTGATATTCTAAAATATGGCTTCGACGTCTACGAAAATGCAGCATAGTCGACTCCGTGAAGAATCTCCGAGTCTAAAACGGCATGTACATTAAAACTTTTTTACCATACCAGCTTAACCTACTTTATGAGAATTTGACATATATGCACTTTAAACCCATTGGATTAACAAAATCCGGTTCAATGTAAATGTACTTAACAAACAACAATTAAATTCTATACAATTCACATATAAATATTTATTGTTTTTATAATTTCAAGGTAATTGTTTCGGAAGTGATACCATTATAAATAAAAGTATTGTCCACAGGTTTAAATTGTTTGGTTATAATTTTAATGGCTTCCTGAGCCGCAATGCCACCTAAAAATTAAACAAATTAAATTAAAAGATTTTTCTACACTTCCTCAATAACTTACCTAAAAATGCCGAAATGGTGTGGACCTCAGCCCCGCCATAATGACATATCTCATGGACCATATCATCACTTAATGTCGCCTGTGTTGCACCCAAATCGGCTAGCATTTTATATGCCACCGATTTTAAACGGGCCGTATCATTTTCTACATAACAATCACCGGGTATATTACCACATTCGTTGAGGAAACGTTCATATGCCCTCAACGCTATATAATGTTCGATTAGTGTTCCCTGAAGTTCAACATCTATTTCGTTGAGAAAACGATTATTACGCTCATATTCATCGGCAATTTTGGAACCACGTATAACAGTTAAATGTGACGATTCTTTACAAAATAGCCGCACAGTTTTTTCCGCAATCGTATCTGGTGACAGACCCAATTCTTTGAGTATGGTCTGTACACGACGATAGACATTGTCGGCATCTTGCAACGCTTGATGACGATAAATATTTTGTAGATTGATATAAGATTCCGTATCGGCAGTCATATCGGGTAAAATGCCAGGCAGTGGTAGCATACCATTGTTATCTTGTTCAACGAAGTCTTTCAGTGCTTTGGCCATAATCCAAAATGGTTTGCTCTATTTTTTGGGGGAATGTAGGGAGGGAATTATTAAATTAATATATATGGTGTACTTGGTAGAATCGATACTTACCTGTTTATTAAGATTATTGCAGGCATTATCTTCAAATATGGCCTTTACGGAACTGTTTACATGACCTCCTCCAAATGCGGTATTTACAGCCTTCATGGCTTCCTCGAAGTTTTCTTCGTCATTTGTAATGCCTGGAAGATAAATTGAAAGAAGTGTTAGTGTGGAGCTTCATCTATTTTGTTAGGAGATTTGTTGGTCTTTCAGAAAGAAGACCTAATTATCTTCGATATTACAACCTACAGATCTTCTGTGTGAAGACATATATGAGATTTTCCTGTGGTCTTCTGAGAGAATAATTGATCTGCTATTAGAAAATGTTCAGCTATTTTACGAAAATCCCTTCAGGCATCATTTTGATCTTCAAAAAAACAAACCTTTTAGCCATCATCAAGGAGAAAAGGTTCTGTTATTCTATGAAGAAGACCATTTGGTCTTCTATGAAGAAGTTCTTCTGGTCGTCTAAGAAGAATTTTTTTGGTCTTCTATTTAAAAAACCAGGTTTCTATAAAGATGATTTTCCGGTTTTCTGGGAAGACTCGCTGGTCATTTCTAGAAAGTAGACCTTCTGTTTTCCTAAGAAGAAGGATTTCTGGTCTTTTAATAATAAGAATATGTGGTCATTTAGAAAGAAAACGTTCTGCACTTCTAGGAAGAATCCCTTCTGGCTTTCTAGGGAAAAAACCTTCTGGCCGTCTAGGAAGAAAACCTTCTGGTCTTCTAGAAAGAAGGCTTTTTGGTCTTCTAAGAAGAAAACTATGAAAAATACCTTCAGATCTTCAATGAAGAAGATTTTCTGGTTGTCTACAAAGAAGACCTTCTATGAAGTAGACATTTCTAACAATTTGGTATCCTATAAAAAATATTTGATCTCCTATGAGAAGATAGATCTCCTGTGGATACACCTTCTGATCTGCTATCACTAGGGTTTTAAATACCTTTTCTTATCATTTCCTTCAGTTGCAACTTCTCCCTGTAGTTCGATGGTAGTTTGCCATTATTTTCCTGTCGCCACTGTTGCAAATATTTATTAAGTACTAAAAGCCAAGGCACTTTATTTGTTATTTGGGTGGTCTAGGTGAGAAAAAAAATACAAACAAGAAGTAAATTTCAAAAATCATCCCAAACCTCCTCTCATACTCACCTCAAAATGTTTCTGCAATGTTTGAAACGGTTGTTCCAAACGCAAATCAAATTGTGGATTATCCGGATGTGTTTCGATGACACAATGTTCCTTAATTTGCAGACGTATTGTACCAAAGAAGCCCAACGAACGACAATACAACAGTGGAACATTTGCCTCCCACAAACAATTGGAAAGACGTAGTAGGGATTCCTCGTTTAAATTTGATGCCACCACAACATCAAAATCATCGAAAAATGATGGACGATTGGTGAGCAGATAATCAACACTTTCCTCAACACAATCGCCATTGACATCGGAATTAAGTTCTTGTAGCAACATCATACAGGCAGCGGCCTTGGATTGACCCAAACTGCTGGAGTCTAAAAAGAAACTAATAACACCAAAAATGTTCAAAATTACCGCAGTATGACTAATAGCAATACCACTTACTTGACACCCAAATCCTCTTCCGTTACCACTGAGCCATCAACAATTGTAAAGACACCAATGCCTGGTAATACCAAACTCTTGAGAATTTCACATCCAATACCATTGGCATTGACCAAACAAATTTTGGCGCCCTCTAACACGGTCTGGCCATGTTCTCCCCACAATCTACACAGATATGGATGAAAATTTTAGTCATTCATTTCAAATAATTTTTAAATCAAATATACGATTTTGTTAAATACCTTATTTGCCGATCATATTTCTTGTTTTTATCGGATTGTTCCGGTGATTTAGGTGCCGGCGAAGACATTTTGTTATATTTATCAAACAAAAATTTACCAAAATGCAAAATAGCTTCTTTCGATTTGTTCCCTTTTCAAAAGAAAACAACAACAATCCAATTGGAATATCTAAACAGCTGACTTTGCTAGTATTTGCAAAAAACGTCAAGTAAAACAGGGTGCAATTTAAATTAAGACGTATGGCAGTTGTCAAATGTTACCATATCTTAACTCAGTAAAAAAGGAAAGTCCCTGAAGTTATTCTTTTTCGACATTTTTACTTGTAATCCGTAACTGAAAATAAACGATTTAAAATTTTATCTAAATTATAGATGGGTGTTTCCCTAGAAAACTTAAACTATTCTTTAAAGAAGAGCAATAATTACTGATTTCAAAAAAAAGGAGGAGATATCTGTCATGAACAGCAAGAGGTGCTGTAAGTAATACCATGGTACAATCATTCAAGGTAGGCTATACTACTTTTTACTACGATAACGATTTTTCCTTTATGATATCGAAGAAAGTAGTAAAAAAAGTAGATTCTTGCAGAACGGGATGAGACCATATATAAACATAGAAATAACTATTTTTTCATCCGTTTCTCTAAATTCAAATTGTACCCAATTTAGTACGATTAGTACTTTTCGTATACACGAGTACACGCTTCCAAAGCCAGCTCCTTATAAACCTTAATTCGCATTCCAAATTTCAAGTTTTTAGATTTTAGCCGTTTCGTCTGTGCGCTTAACTCTTTTATTTATTTTTTTTTATTTGATTCCTTTGCAATTATTGGTATAGATTTGACAGAAGAAGCCACAACTTACATAGTTAAATTGTTGTTATTCACCTCAAGTTATCCTACCTTGTACTATTGCAATATAATCTGTTGCATATATATGTATGTTTATTATTTACATAAAGATAATACCACAGAGTTGTATTTTCTTACTTTTCTCAGCCATTTCTTTCCAATCTTCCTATGACATATCATATTAGTTTATAAAAATAAAACACAATAAAATTCTTTCCAAACATTTTAATTGAATATTTTTAAATTGTTTACATATTTATGTCATCTTAAACATAATATCTAACGTATCTTCAGTCTTTTCATAAAATAAATAATAATTATAATAATTTATCTTCGAATTTTACTTAAATTTATTTATTGTCTACATATTAGTAGGTATTTTTTTTCTTTCTTTCTTTCTTTTTGTCGATATGGCAACACACGATTAACGTTTGTTTGACAGCCCAGCAACATATGTTTGCTGGTGCTTCTTCTTCTTCTCCTTACTTGATGGCCAAACAGATAATTTCACAATAATATATTTTCAATATACAAAAGAACTATTGTTTGTTTTTGTTTATAAAATTATACATTTCTAATATAAATATAACGAACAAAAAGAAGAAGAGAAGGTGTTGTACCACCTACCGATGATACAAAATCCCGGTTAATCTCTTAAATACATAATAAAATAATCACCGACAGTATGCCAGCCAGAAGGAGTACTGATAGTAGCAGCGCAGGAGGCATGAGGAGCAGCACCAGTCCCAGGTCCGATGACAATGATGAGGAATATAAAAAGAAACGAAAAAGAAATAATGATGTTAGTAACAGTTTGCTTGTTATTTTATTAATTGTAATATTTAAAAAAAAAAAACATTTGATTGTTGTGGGTTTTCTTTTTTTTAGGCCGTCAAACGCACCCGTGAAAAATCCAAACAAAATGCCCAAAAACGCAAAGACAATGTGGAGAAATTAAAAATCAGCAACACCCAATTGGAAACCAAAATTGAGGAAATGAAAAAGAATGTCAATATGCTGAAAGAGATTTTACTACACAATGTGGAGCCGGAAAAGCACAAGGAAATTGTTCAGAAAATTTTAGAAGAACCATCAGATGATGATCAAGATGTTTAGTTTTACAAAATTGATGCAGTTTAGTAAACTATTGTTAAGGAAATTTTGGAGGAGAACCATGCAAGACGTTTAGTTTTAGAAAATTTTAATTGTATGTGGTTCCGTAAACATTTATTAAGGAAATTTTAGAAAAGCCATACAATCATGACCTAGACGATTAGATGTAGGGAATTTTTCAGTTTAGTTCCGTAAACTATTTTAAGGTATTTATAAATGTATTTGTGACTAAGTGTGTGCGTATATAGTATAAGATTGGTTTTTCTTTTAATATTAGCCATATAGATATTTTAATGCCTAACATTATGAACAATAATAAATGTAAAATAATATATTATTACAAAAAATTAAAATAAAACTAAAAATAAACTTACCGTCATATAAATCAAACTTTTCCGTATGTAGTGAAAATACTTCGTCCATGTTTACTTGATTTGTTGTTATACGTTATTTTTTTATTTATCAGACAGGATGCTGGTAATTTTATTTATTTAATAAACACTGATGCCTATACTTGCCCACTGCCGCCGCCTAAGCCACAATAAATTACAATAACAGCATGCACATAGAGATGAATGCTAATTGCTTTTAATCAGCATTTTGATTTGCTACGCTGAGTAGTTGAGAATATAAAAACACTGCTCTTTTCTTGACAAAATTTTGCGTTTTTTTGTTGATTTAGTTGTTCTTTCCAATGAAGTTAGATTTTCTTTGGTCACATGTGTATTGCTTTTGGGTTAAAGCAAATGTCGTCTACTGCTGGTGGTGCTGGTGCTAATACGATCGATGTTGTTGTTATTGTTATTCTTAGTTATTATACACGTTAATAAATTTCTTTTATTTATATATTGCTTTGTCCGCCAATTATCACCCTTCATTGATATCAACAGTAACAACAACAAAGCTACTAAAGTTTTTCCTTTATTTAATTTGTTTTCGTAATTTAAACACACACCGAAAAAACAATCAACTTCTTAGTACAATATTTTATCGTCGAATTTGACAATGCACAATAGAACGAACGAACGGACGTACGTAATGGTAGTTGGTGTCGAGGAAGCAGACACCGCTGGGGAGGGGTTTGGTGGCTGTCAACACTACATGTACTTCCCTCTTCTATATATACATATATGTACGCCTTATAGTTTTTGTTATTTAAATTTTCTTTTCTAAATATATATGTATGTATATTTTTTTTATAGTTTTTCTTTTCTTTCACCAAACCACACAACAACAACAATAAAAATTCTTAACTGCTGGCGTCGCCTTTAATTGAATTTATTTAATAAAAATGTTCACACAAAACTGCCGTAGATTAAAACACTAATACAAGGTTTATTCTTTATTTTTATTTTTTATTAATATCTGGCTTGCACTAATATGTAAATTTGTATGTCGCCCACCAACTGTGTCGTATGATTTCCTCAATATTTTATTTATTGCTTGATGGTGGTTTTTCTTCTTCTATAGATTCTGTTTTGCTTGCTTTTTTCTTCTTCTTGACGTAACATAATTATTGACTGACCTCCTCCATCCCCCTTTTCCAAATTTTTAATTTCCTTTATTTCTCTAATCGCCCCCCTTCTGAGTGTGTTATAACCCACCCAACCATATCATATGTTTTATGTTCTTTAACACAACTATCACACAAGGGTTATATAGGTCGACTTTTATCTAGGTCGTTTTGTATTGGCTGACACTGAATGTCATCAATTGAATATGAAAGTAGAAGAATTTTGGTTTGATTTTCTTAAAAAAAAAAAATTAAAAAGATTTGTCAGTTTTGCGGGCGGCAACACATATTTTAAAATTAGGCTTGCTTAAATGACAGAAATGTTACGTTTACATTGATACTTATTATACTTAAGGTGATTACACACGATTAGATTTGATTGCCTGATTGATTTAAATTATGCTTGTTTGATCGAGTGGCCGTTCATATCCATCATTTATCAGGTACAAGACATTCATGGTTGTTGGTCAGTCAGTTAAGTATAAAAAAATAATTTATTTATAGATTAAATTCTAGTCATGGCATAATTACAGAAGTTGAGAAATTGATGATGGCAACCCTTTTTAATTTGGAACTCATCATGATACAATAATAAGGTGATGTATCACAACAAAAACCTTTGTTTTTGTCTCGGCCTTCTGTCAAAATTTTGCACATCGAATTCATGTAGAAATTATACATTTTGACAGTTAATCGAGACATCAGCTGCTCTAAATGGACTACCTATTTATTGTGCCATGGAACTCATCTAACAAATTCGAATAATATGACAGATTAAATTCCATAAAATGTTATGTATGTCGATTGGCATATTTTCAATAAATTAAACAAAATATATTTTCTAAAGCTAAACATTGCTCTCAATATATAACCATGGTTGTTACATCTTATATTCATAAGTTTTAGAGGCAGGGAACTTCAAAATATTTATAAATATAAATTATTTAGGAATTTTTGCCCTGAACACATCATATGCCTACATTTCGTAGGAAGATATTTTCATTTAAAAGCTGATGATAAAAGCTAATTTAAAAAAAAATTGGAAACATATGACTGCATGAGACTACCTTGTATACTTTCTAGTTATGAATACATGTATAATAGGCATGGTACAAATATAAAAGTTAACAGCAAAACCCAGCTGATTTGATTCCAACGTAATACTAGTGTCAATATGAATTTGACAAATTATATTTTGAAAAATCACCCAACAGGAAAATTGGGAACGCATACAATTTGAAATGATTCTTTATTAAATGTGCTCCCGTATTCAATTTTTCTCAATCTGCCTACTGGGAAAGTTTGAGGAAGCACATCTTTCTTCATGGAATAATTCACAATTCCCTGCATTTTCATACGCGTTACACATATAAGTGGCAATGACCTAATTATAGGAAAGGCGTGGAAGCAATAGAAATATAAATTTGATAGATTTTCATTCACGTTTCTCAAATTTTATTTTGAGGATTCGAAAATATTTCATTTTCAAAATAAAGTCGGACAGTTGTCCTAGTGGCACTACTATTGTCCATTCAAAATTGTGAAATCAAAGCAGTTATCTGCTGTTATTCCAATCATATCGTCATTTCTATATACATATATATTTTTATTACTAAATTATTATAAAAATCGATTATATTCTAAATTATTTATTTACGTTTCAAACAACAATAAATCGTACAATGGTATATCATGAGACCACATTGAAACCGGTATTGCCTTATCAATATTACGTTTTTGTCTGCCTGTATTCTGCAATGTGTGTGTCGGTGAAGTGCTGATACCCAGCCTCCAATACAGAGTCACTTGACCTACATTTTTTTATTTCAATCACTTTCAACATTTCATGGGAGTCAATGAACATCAATTCAGTACTTTTATTCAAACACAATGGCAGTGGAACAGATTTTGGAAACTTCGATATTTCTAAAATATTGGAATGTAATACTTACAATTACGCTTATGGGAATTTTAAGTAAATGGCTATGGAACAAAAGGAACAACAATGCAGTAGTTAATAAAGAAAATATCAGAGGAGAAATATTTGGTAATATGAATATTTGTAAAATAATATTTCAATGTTAATTAGAAACTATCTTTTAGCTGATTCTACTTCAAATGCCGAAGATGTCGACTACACACCTGCACTGGAAGAAAAAGAACACATACCATATGCTGGAGCCACTGTAACACTCACTGGTGGAGCTGCAGAATTCTACAAAATAATGAACAATCGGCGTAGTGTACGTTCATATAGACCGCAGCCAATACCTCCCATTGAGGTAATTGAAAATTGTATACGTACGGCTGGTACATCACCAAGTGGAGCCCATACAGAACCCTGGACATTTTGTGTTATTACCGATCCCGAAATAAAACAAAATATACGTAATATAATTGAAGCCGAAGAGGAACTAAACTATGCTCAACGTATGCATAAACAATGGACCACGGATTTGAGGCCACTGAAAACAAATCACGTAAAACCATATCTAACCGATGCTCCATATTTGATATTGGTTTTCAAACAAACCTATGGTCTAACGAAAGATGGCAAACGTAAGCAACATTATTACAATGAGATATCGGTGTCGATATCTGTGGGTATTCTATTATGTGCCCTGCAGGCGGCAGGATTAAGTTCGCTGATTACCACTCCATTAAATTGTGGTCCAGCATTACGTACCCTACTAAATAGACCTGCCAATGAGAAGTTATTAGTTTTATTACCGGTTGGTTATCCTGCGGCTGATTGTAAAGTACCTGATTTAGAACGTAAACAATTGAAGGACATTATTGTTAGATATTAATGGAGTTAAATACAAAATGACCAATCTTAAAGAGTGAAAACAATAACTTATATTATTTTCTATTTTATGTTAGACAAATTCAGCCGAGTAAAAAGAGTAATAAGGGCTTGAATTAATATTTATTTATTAAAAAACATGCAACTGGAAATCATTAAGTTCGATTTCAATTATTTGGCAAGTTACTAACTACTTAAGAAAGTGTATTAATATGACATATTCACATACATACTTTTTTATTAAGGCAGAAAAATTGAGAAGTACTATTTATTTAATTTTCCTTGTTAATTTGTTGACTCTACGCTTTGAAATTAAGATCTAAATAAATATGTTTCGAATTTGTTTAAGTAACATAATTCAGACCTATTATATTTTATGAAACAAAGCACTTTGACGAGTGAAATGCGTCATCATTTAAGGTTCTATTTATTCATGCTATCCATGGTCTCTATTAACATATGAAGACGTTTTTTAGTTTTAATTTATACTCATATAATTTTTTTAATGTTAATTAAGCATTTCATTAGATTTAATTTTATTAACAATCAGTAATTTAATTTTGATAATCTAATAATCCATAATATTCCCCACCTAATGTAACATAGTAGTAGTAAAGATATTGCTATTTGTGAACCGCCCTGTTGCCAAATGTCAAACAGCTGCCAAGTAACAAGTAGAATCAGTTGACATAAAAAAATAACTGCGCACGAAACGCGTTATCTCGCCTCTAGTTTCTACGACAAATTGTAAAAATTATAAACATTCAAAACGGATAATTCTATTAAATAGTGTAAGAATAAAGTATTGAAAATTGAAAGAAGTATCGAAACGAAGACATATCACGCGTTAAGTGTTTCATAAGATAAAAAAATGTCTTCTTCAATGTAAAGTTGCCAGCAATCGTTTGTGTGTTTGTGGTGATATGAACACCCTGTTACTTCAATTCCATTTTCATTTGTGAATTTTGTTTAGAATTCAATTTCGTTGCCAGAAATAAGAAATGTCATTTTGTGTGTGTGTTTTATTGCAGTGTTGTCAATGCCTGTGTGTTTATAAAGAAAAGGGGTCTAGTGTTTTGTAATTAAAAAAAAAATCATGTTCTTTTGTTTTATTTCTTGAAAATCTTTGTTGAGAATAGACAAAAATAAATGATAATTATGATAAATGTGCTGTTTTTATTATCTTATGCATAGCTAATAAAAATTTAGTAATTACTGTAAATTATGTGGTAAATGGAAACCGCGAAAAAACAAATCTTCCAGTTGGCATCACTATTTTCGTGTCATCCAAACGAATGTTGCCTAGCGCATTTTTAGTCGTACTGTGCTTCTGCTTCTGCTGCTGTTCTCTGTTTTTTGTTTTGAAAACGACGACGGTACAAGTAGTAAAACTAATTAAAAATTGTGTCGTTTATTTTTCATCGTATAAACAATTGAAACAACAAAAAAAAGTGTTAAAATAAATTGGGGTAATGTTAGCTCTCACCTAAAAATAAAACAGAACCCACAAAAAACAACTGTAGATAAAGTTAAAACGAAAAGTAAAAGAAAAAAACGAAACAAATTTCTCTTTGCTGTTGCTGCATTTCACACACGCACACACCAATTGCATTGTATTGGTGTTTGTAATGTAGCTGTCATTACGACGAATAATCAAAGGAAACAAACTTTCAAATAAAAAGAAGAAGAAAAATTAAAAAAAACGGCGCTATTGTATGAGTGCGTCTCGAACGCATAGGTGAACGTGTGTGTGTTGTGTTTTGTGAGAAATGGTGAATTTGTGTATGTGCGTGCGTGTGAAATAATTTTAGTCTATATGACACGACGTCGAAATATCATCAAACAGCTAAATAATAAAGAAAAGAAAACATACGCGGTAATATTTTCTTTCATTCCTCCTACCGTGCAGATTTTCTTATTGAGTGAGAAAAAAAAGAATAAAGGAATAATATGTTATTGCAAAACAAATAAAAAATTAAATAAAATTAGTGGGAAAAATTGTAAATGCCATTGACAACTACTCTCACTTCTATGGCGCGCTTCAGCAGAGACGTCAGCTGTGACGGCGACCAGCATACACATGCATGCATACCGCAGCAGCAGCGGTTCAGGCAATGAGGTTTCACCTTGTAGTTTATCATCATTATCGTCGTATGCGGGACGACGGGACAGAAAGACAGACAGCAGCGGAATATGTTGAAATTTCCATTGTAAAATTACTTATTGTGTTGTTAGTATTTTTTGTGGCTTAAATTTAAGAAAAAAGAAGAAGAACCTAAAAGGAAAATGGTAACAGAACTATGTCAGCCACCCTCTGTTGTTGTTATTTGACCGCCAAACTACAGGAATTTGTGGACGACGGCCGTACGTTGACCAATTATATATGGAATTATTTCAAAGGAAATACAAAATGCAGTGACAGTCCGGCTGGTGGTCTGTCAAAATAGTCCATAGGATATATCAAAGTGTTTTGCACTGCAGTCCATAGTCAATGGCTGGCAGGCAGCCGCCTATCATTGACGTTGCGTTCTGTCATTTGTGCTCACTCACACGCTCATATGTACGTTCGCTCGCTCTGCCAATTGACATTTTCTTCATCAGTTCTGCATTATTATTGTCTTCTTTGAAATGAGAAGGGAAATGTGTGTGCTGCTATGAGAATCTCCAATTTTGTTGTATATCTTCTTCTTCGCCTTCGTCGTCATTATGAGTTTATTTTGGGAATTTTGGTAGAGGATACAGTTCCAAAAATTTTGTAGACAACGACAGAGCAATTGGGCAATTGGAGTATAAAAAAACAATATAACAAATATCAGCACGAGGCCAGGAATTCCATCATAACAAAATACCACACACACACGTACATGATAGGCAGGAGGAGGTAAGATGGTGGTGTTGTAAAACTAACCAAAACGATCTTGTCCCCATTTGTTTGGCTGAGAAGAAAGTTTTCACCATGGCCTCATTTTGTTTATCCGTTATCCAATGATCAGCATATCTTGGCAAATAAAAAATATTGTGATAATGATGATGATGTACTTGTTTTGTTTTTTACAGTTTTATTTATGTCTCTTAATTCTCTTCTTCTTTTTTGTTTCAGATCAAATATGATGACCAAAAATCTATACTCTTAAATATTATTTAAGGCTTCCTTATTATCCCCAGCAAGGAGCATTCTTTCTAAAGGGATAATAATAATAATAATCAGCAGCAGCAACGTGTGGGTGATCTTCCTTGTTGCAGAAGAAATACCTCTCCCAGACACAACAAAAACAAAAAGGAGAAAAAACAAACTCTACAAACAATAATTAAAAGAAAAACCACCTGGCCCCCCCTCTAACATGAGTCGTTACCACAATAGTACTAGCAAAGCTTCATCATCATACAACAACTATTCCAAAATGTCCAATCGCCGGCAAATGGAACATGAAAGTGGTTATTATGAGGATACATCGGAAGATGCCTATGGTTACAGTGGAGGTGGTGGTGGAAGTAAACGCATACGACAACGTTCCAATGAGGTGGCCAAATACAATAAAAGACAAAAAGTCTACAATAACCAACACAGCAACAGCTCAACAACTGGTGTGGGTGTAAATTTGACAAAGCGGTCCTCAAAAGACATTACAAATTCCTCCAGCTCCAGCACAACATCCCGTAATATATATGCCAACAATAACAACAACATCTATGATCAACACACCGATCATCAACAGCGTAAAATTGCCGCCTCATATCAGAATTATCAAAACTCAACGCAATCTAAAACCAGAGACTATACGACAAACAACAACAATAACAACAACACCAACAATAGTAATTTGAAAATGTTACAAAAAACCAAAAATCCAATATCAAACAGTAAAATAAGTTCAAGTGCCAACTATAATCACAATAACAACAACAATTTATACAACAATGTTGTTGTTGGTAGTAGCAGCTATCCAAAGATGACACCCTCGTCTGGATCAAATGAAATTGTCGAGGTTCCCGATAGTGATAATGATGATGATACCACAGCAGCAGCCAATTCAACTAAACCAAATAAAATGAAAAATGGTGGAGGTGGTAGTGTTACCAGTAATGGAAGTCATGGCAAGTCGAATGCCAATGTTCCTACATTTATTGTTAATGGCAGCAGCAGTGGCAGTAATAGTAATCACTCTAGCCATAACTATGCTGTAGTCGATAAACAACAGCAACAGGCTTCGGGATCAAAAACCACAGCCAATGGCACAAAGTCATCTGGTGGCGGTGGTGGCAGTTCAAGCAAAGCTGATAAAAAGCCCACAGATAATACTGCTGCCAATAATGGTCAAAATAATTCCGGATCGGACGTGGAACGTTTACAACGTGAAATTGAGGAAGTTACTCAGGTTCATACAAATTGTAAGTATTATTTAAAAATTATGTTAAAATGTTATTATAAAAGAAACCCTAAGCAGCCTAGTACATAGTTCACAACCTCTATATTTTTGCCATAGTCCAATTTACGAACTAGAGTTACCAGACGGGTCAGAGAGTCTATAGTAATAAATAGTCTCTTTACAACAACTTTAACGTGGTTCTTCCCAGTCCATTAAATTTTTGCAATATGCAATCTGAAGTTCGACAAACCATATAAAACTCTTTACAACTCCGCCTGAAATTTAATTTTGTGAGGAGGAATATTTGTTCTTATTGGCGTCAATATTTGGGTAATTACATTACTAGAATTTGTTTAACCCTGGTAGTACGTTAGTATGTATATCTTATATCACATCACACATACATCAAACTGATATTTTTACCGGTCTACAAAGCCCTCCCCCATGAAAAGGAGTCCTTCACCGTATAACTGAGAGGTAGCTAAAGTGACTTTAAAACGCTTTCTACTTAAATAATCTTTCATCAATCTAGTAGTAGATTTTGCGCTATCCAAACATAGGCTGGCAGGGAATATATCCATAGGTGCAGGGACGTACGCAATGAATTTTTTCCACTGTAAAATTATGTTTACAACCGCGAATTTTTCATTTTGTACTACCGGGCCCTCCCGAAATGAAATCCTGTGTACGTTGCTGCATAGGTGTCTATACTTGTATAACAGCCTTGAATGGTCATGACTATTCCGATGTTCTAAAATATCGATTATTGTATTTTATTACTACGTTTCATTAAAAAAATATTTATGTTTTTTTTTCAGATGTTGTCAAGCAAGAAGAACAAGTCGATTTATCTCACTTTAAGCTGATACGCGTACTCGGAACAGGAGGTAACTAACTCAATTATCAAGATCTTTTTTATGAATATTTTTTTTTGAAATATGATTTTCTATTGTAAATAGCTTATGGAAAAGTATTTCTGGTACGCAAACTCAAGGGCAAAGATAAAGATCAACTGTATGCTATGAAGGTGCTGAAGAAGGATACCGTAGTACAAAAAAAGAAAACTGCCGAACATACAACCACCGAAAGACAGGTATGTACTCTTATACATAGAGTCGTTGATTTATTCAACAGATAACCTAAACGATTAAGCGCCAGCCATAACCTTTGAAATAGGCAGTCCATATATATTGTGTATGGAACATTGATCCATAAATTCCGATATAAGTTTATCAACATCTCAGACAGATTGGTACAATTATTTCTTTTAATTTATTTCGCTTTTTTGCAACAAAGCCTAAATGGCCATTGATAGTTGCACAATACAACAATTATTTAAGCTCCTCTTACATCTAGCATAAACTTAAATAATAAAGCATAACAAAATTTAAAGAAAAAGAATTACATTTTGCATATATACTATTCCAAAAATGTTCTGTGTAATGATAGTTTTTTTTACAAAAATTTTTTGTTTCAATTAATTCTAGGTCCTTGAAGCAATACAACAAAGTCCATTCCTTGTTGGACTACACTATGCTTTTCAAACCGATTCCAAACTGTATTTAGTTTTGGGTAAGTGCCGCATTGTTTTTGTAAGAAATTTTACAAATAATATTCATGTTATAAACACAATTCCAGATTATGTCAGTGGTGGTGAACTTTTTACACATTTATATAAGGCCGAACATTTTTCCGAATCGACTGTACGTGTATATATAGCCGAAGTGGTTTTGGCATTGGAACATTTACATAAATTGGGCATTATTTATCGTGACATTAAATTGGAAAATATACTACTCGATGGCCAGGGACATATTGTCCTAGCCGATTTTGGACTATCGAAAATATTTGCACCCGATTCCGATCATCGGGCGCATAGTTTTTGTGGTACACTTGAATATATGGCACCGGAAATAATACGTGCCGGTCCAAATGGTCATGATCTTGCCGTCGATTGGTGGTCCGTTGGTGTGTTGACCTATGAACTGTTAACCGGTGCCTCACCATTTACCGTTGTCGAACAGCAAAATTCGCAAAGTGACATTTCACGACGCATACAAAAAGTTGATCCCGTACTACCTCCAACCCTTGGCGAACATGTTAAAGATTTCATTTTGAAAATGTTACACAAAGATCCGAAGAAACGTTTGGGCGGCAATAGCGCCAATGCCACGGAAATTAAAAATCATCCATTTTTCCGTGGCATCAATTGGAATGAGCTGAAGAGTAAGAGGCGAAAAGCACCATTTAAACCCGCCCTGGATAGTGAAGATGATACACAGAATTTCAGTGAGGAGTTTACCAAACAACCGGCTATTGATTCACCGGCTCCGGTACCCGCTAATACACATCGTCTATTTCGTGGTTATTCATATGTGGCACCGCAACATCGCAGCAAAGTTGAGCCCGAAATTGAAATGCAATGCAATTTTTATTTGGAATATTGTAATAAAAGTGTTTTGGTATGTACTATTTTTTATGTGTTTTTTATTATTATTTTAATATTTTTTTGTAATTATTTTCTTTCTATTTTTCAGGACCCCCTACCCGCTCCCAATAGCATACAACTCAAAGAGCTGTGTAGTAGTGGCGCATTCGGTAAATGTTATCTCGGTTGGGATGAGTTGCGTCACAGCAATGTTGCTGTCAAAATTATACCATCAAACAAATATCGACCCTCCGAATTGGATGCTTTGATCTCATGTGCCCAAGATGGTCATAAATGTATAGCACAACATTTCGGAGCATACCGTAATGGTTCAGATATTTGGCTTGTCCAAGAATATGTACCTGGCTGTGAGCTCTCCGATTACATTGTACAGCATGATGAGGGAATGGATGAGTTGTCATGTCTGCATGTTATTGTGCAAATGCTGGATGCCCTACAACATGTACACAAGCGGCAATTTATTCACGGTGACCTGAAACCGGAAAATATCATTTTCGCTGGCAATGATATAAGCGAAACGAAGTTGGTGGATTTCGGTGCAGCGTGGTGAGTTATAGAAAATTGTGGACCCATTTTTTTGTTACGGTATAATAATGTCTTTTAAATATTATTCGATTTTTTAGCTATCATGGCGATATGGAATCTTGGAGTGATAGTCCACGTTTTACCATTGACTATGCCCCACCCGAAATGTTAGAAGATCCTGAATTGGCCACATATTCCAAAGCTGTGGATATTTGGTGTTTAGGTACCACCCTATATACCATGTATATGGGCCATTCACCCTTTCGGCGGGGCCGAGAGGATCGAGCAGTTAGCTTGGAAGTCCATCGTCAACGGATATTGTCGGAAGACTTTTATATGGAATCCAAACGGTGGCAACAGGCCAGCTCCGAGTTACAAAATCTTATCAGGGGTTGCCTTGAAAAGGATGCCAGCAAAAGGTTGACACTTTTAGAAATTGTTGATCATAGTTGGTTCCAAATTTTACATGAACAAATGCAGGAGGAGGAGGAAGAGGTTGAAGAGCAGCAAGTGCAACAAATCAAATGTGAAACAATTGCCGAAGAAGAAGAGGAGGTGGAGGATAAACAACAAATTGTGGAAGAAAAAGTACCAGCGCCATTATCACCAATTGCCGAGATACAACCAGAGCAACAAGTTGCTGAGACTGTTTCTACAAATCATTTGAAACTTGAAAGCATTGCTGAGGAGAACGAGCAGGAAGAGCAGCAGCAGGTGCAGGAGGAGAAGAAATCACCAAATGAAACAAAGAATGTATCAATCATTGATTTATTGGATCAAAGTAATTCTAAGGAAAGTGAACCTGTTAAAGAAGTTTGTGAAAAACACAAAACAGCCGCGACAACCACAAATAAAAATAAACCCGCTAAAACGAGAAGAAACAACAGACGTGCTGTACAAAAATTCAATGACAATTCGACTTCTTCTCCTGTTTCTTCAGATTTAGAAGATTTTTGTGGATTTGATGAAAACACACCACCACCAACAACAAAACAACTCAATGCCCTAATTACTTCGTTGGCCTCCCTAAGACGGTGCAAGCGTACATATATGACGGTTGACGAACAGCAGCCACCATTGCCTTTAGTAACTCCGGTTGCTGATGCACCTGCGCCTGCCGCAACAAAAATAGCCAGTACCAGATATTCCGTGCGCAATGTACAACCATTAAACAATAATTCCAATGCCAGCAATCGAAGAGCAACAAGTACAATAGTTACCAACAAAACGACGCCGCCGCCGTCGACGACGGCGATGACAACCACAAATGACAACAACAAACTTAGCAAATTAGACTCGAAGTCGATAACAATTTCCTCCTCCCAGAGAAATATTAAAAAACTCCAACCTCCTGCGACTGGTGCTGTGGTTCTAAACAAGAAACGCACCGGCCGCTCCGCCGCAGTCTCATCATTAATTGTGGAAAGTGTGGTGACCGACGTAGTTGTAGAGAATGACGACGACAACAGTTTTCAGGGCTTTACCGATACCCTCAAGTGTAAACAAAGATTACGTGCTTTTAATCTTATGTTGCATCATGCGCAAGTGGCTTTAAAGCATTTCAATATTGAACGTCGTGTATATAAGAATAGGAACAGTAGTAGTGGTAGACAAAGTTTGGAACAGCAACAGCAAAGACCAACATCAGTGCACAAAGAAGCACATCGATTATCGTCCACGCACATAGCACCACCACAATCCGTGGGGAATGGAGTTAGCGGTCGACGTCAACCGGCACGCAGTACACGTGCACAACGGGCGCGTTATGTTTTCGAATGATTTTCGTCGTCGTGTATATTAATTATGTTATGTTTTTATTCTCAGCTGGTCACTGCATGCCGTTTTCAAGGCGGTAATATTTAAAGAAGAAGACAAAATAGGGTGGGAGTTATATTTTGTTTGTTTACAAAAACAAAAGAAAATGGCGGGAAAATGTTAACAGGACTTATGTATGTTAACAACAACAACAACGTACTGTTTGCAGTCTTTTAGTACAACAACAAAGGTAAATCAATTAAAAATAAATAGATAGATTTTTTTCAATAAAAACATTAATAAAATGTTTTTTTTAATCCGATTTCTAAAAAAAAAATCATGAAGAAAAACATTTCTTTTAAATTCAATTACTTGAAAAATAACTTCTTGGACAAATTGTTTCTTATTTAAAAATAATCATTTTATTTTATTAAAAAATATTTTTTATTAATAAAAACTTTTTTAATAAAACGTTATCTTATTTTTTCTTAATAAAATAATTATTTTTAACTAAAAATAATTATTTTTAATTAAAAATAATTTATTGAAATATATTTTTTTATTGAAAATGTAGTAAAAAATCGTGGTTTATCAAAGTCATTTGTTTACATAAAAAAATCTTTAAATACAACAAATTAATGTTCTTAATTTAAACAAAAAAAATAATTTAAATAGATTTTTTAGCATAATTATATATATATATATATATATATTTTTCATTAAGAAAATATTTTTTTTTGTTTGAATTAAATAAAAATATTTTTGTTTATACCAAATGTGAAAAAAGCAAAAAGGATTTAAAAAATTAAACCTTTGTTTTTGTAACGAATTTATAATTGGTGCCGAATGAATTGAATTGCCATTGTTGTTCGAGTAACACTCGGGTTGTTGTTGCTGTTCGTATACGCCACAAAAACTAAAACCTCTCTGCATTTCATCACCACTGACAAATGATTTTGAAAATGTGGGGGCAAGTTATAAAGAATAAACTAATAAGGCCTTGATACTAAATTAATGGTAAGAAACTCCCATAACCAACAACACTACCAACCTCACCACCACCATCTCACACAAAATAAGTAAGGAAACCCCCTGAGATCTGATCTTCTTTATTTTCTGCCACCACTCTCCCACTTTTCAGACATATTAATATTTTATTATAAACAAAAAATATGAAAACCTACACACAAATACATAAATTAAATAATTATTTTTTTACATTATGATTTATGTATATAATAATAACTATAAATACATTTTGTTACAACATTAATGTTGTATACCTTATATATAAATTAATATTATTTTTTTCTTTCTTTCTTTATATAAAAATAATTATATTTCAATAATTTTTAAATTCGTTGTTGTTATTCAATATAAATAATAATAATATTAGAACATATCTAAACTTCTTCTAAAAGTGTAAGATCGACCCTCCCTACCCAATAAAAAACAATATATGTGTTTATATATACATCTATCTATTAAATTGATTTTGTAATAGAAATAATATTTAATACATTTATAAAAAGCCTACACACACACAATTTATGAACATTATATACCAATATATTTTATTTGCTTTATTATGATTTCTTAACATGGTTTATTACAATAAAAAAATATAGAATATGAAATTATCAAACTTTTTTTAAGTTATCAACAAAAAAATAAATGTTTCTCATGGCGAAAAAATAAGTTAAAAAAATATTACTTTTAAAAAATTTCAAAAATATAAAATATATTTTTTTGTTTTAAAAAGGGTAGATGTTTATATAATGGATTTTACTTACATAAGTGAATGTGGATCTTTTTTTTTAATTATTAAAAGAGCTAGTTAATATTACCGAAGAAGAAGTAAGTGGATAAAAAACTCAAAAATAATTAATGAAATTGAAAATTTTTGAATTAAAATAAAAAAACTGGTAGGAAGAGAAAAATGAAACTAAAAAGACGCAAATTTTTCTCTAATAATTACATCTTTTGGTTTTTTTGAGAGCTGATGGAAACAATCATGCCCCCTAACTGCTTATGTTTTTCTTTTGTTGATTATGCTAATTATTTAATGCTTATTTTGTTTCTTTTTTATTTAATTTTCAATTTTCAATTTGTTCATATTTTTACGCATTACAAAGCCCTTACATAATTTTCTGTATTTTATTTTATTATTGAAATTTATATATATTTTTGTTATTCACTTAAGAATTGCATTTGTTTGCATATTTAATTTAGTTGAAATCCTTTCTTGCACACACACATAAAACAATAACAACATTATATTGTTTCAAAGTTAGGTGGTAGGTAGAAACATTATTATTTTTAATTAATCATTTTATTACAATTTCTTTATATAACAAAAAACATTTATGAGTTATTTAAGAGATTTAGAAAGATTTTAAGGGCCAAAAAACAACAACAACTAAAAATGAAATAAATTTTTAAAATCAATAAAAAACATTAAAAACAACTTTTTTATATATTTTTTTAATTTTTGTTTTTATAAAACCATCTTGGGCAACTTTTAAATTGGTTCAGGGAAAAATGTTAAATTTTATTTTATAAAAAAATATTTTCTTTAAAAAATCAAATTAATATATATATATATATATATATATACATTTTTTTTATATATATATTGATTTTGTTTTAAATATATTTTTTTAAATATTTAATTACTATTTTTTTGACAACTTTTTTGGTAGTATTTAAATAAAGTATTTGTTAAAGCATTTTTGAAAATTTTTTTAAATATTCTTAAATATTTTTTTTTATGAGTGAGTTATTTATACTCTTTCGAGTCGAGCTTAATGATCCAAGTTTTGCAATGTAAAGGAGAGCCAGGAGAAAAACGTACCCACCATTATGCGACGCGTTTCGCTGTTGGTTAAACGGCTTATCAGGCATATTGGGCTATGCGGCTTTACAAAGGTCGTATGTTGATAACCCTGATGCAAAAGTTGCATATCGAATTAAATTCAAATTTGTCAAGATTCGACATTTGTCTTCTTTCTAGAAACAGCAGATTTTTGTTGTAACGATGGATAATTATACCAAGGAAGCAATTGTAGGTGTGTGGATTAATTATCCATCACTACAACAAAAATCTGCTTTGAAAAGAACTAATTCTAGAAAGAAGACAAATGTCGAATCTTGACAAATTTGAATTTAATTCGAATATGCAAGTTTCGCATCAGGGCGGAATAAATACAAGTTATCAACATACGACCTTTGTAAAGCCACATGAAAATATTTAAATGGTGGTCTATGAAGAAGACCTTCTTGAGCTCTTCGTTATTATAACACCTTCTTGAGCTCCTCTATGAAGAAGTCCTTCTAGAGTTCCTCTATGAAGAAGACCTTCTTGAGTTCTTCTATTAAGAAGACCTTCTTGAGCTCTTCTATTAAGAAGAACTTCTTGAGCTCTTCTATGAAGAAGACCTTCTTGAGCTCTTCTATGAAGAAGACCTTCATGAGCTCTTCTATGAAGAAGACCTTCTTGAGCTCTTCTATTAGAAAGACCTTCTTGAGCTCTTCTACGAAGAAGACCTAGCCTTCAGTTAAAAAAAAAAATTCCTGATTCTCCAACGCCTCGAACTTTTCAAACACGACTATGAATTTTACGACTTAGACGTTTATTTTCAATAATTAATTTTTGTTTGATCTTCAAAGGCAAGAATTTTTCAATATTTGTATATTTAAACAATCGTCCAAAAATTAAAAAAAATATATATATTTCTTGATAAAGATTTTTAAAAATATGATTTTTCTTTTTGAGATTTTTATTTAATAGAGTATTTTTTAAATAAATATTCTAAAAGAAAAACCGTATTTTTTGAAAATGAAACAAAATTTAATTTTTTTTTAGTTTTTAATACGTTTTTATCTTTTTTATAACACACAGACTATTATTATTATTTTTGTTTTTTGAAATATTTCTATGTTGTTCTTCGTAACCCATTTCCAAAATTTCTCTTAATTATTATTCCATTACAAATTCAAATCCATCGTTAGGTAATAAAAAAATATAAACAGATCAGATGCCTTTGAAAAAGATGCCTTAACTCTCCCGAACAAACAAGCAAAAAAAAAAAACAAAACAAAATCATAAGTCGAAATAAAAACAATAAAAAATAAAATTCAAACACAATGGATCGAACCCGAATATGAATGCAATTTCCAAAGAGAAAAAAATGAATATATCCAAATAAAGAAAATAATACAAAAAATAACATTTGTAAAAATATACAAAAATAAATAAATGAAATCATCATTATATAATAAAAAACTTAGGACTAATTACGTGTATATCTCTATTATTGTCTATCTATCGGTTATCAAAATATATATGTATAAATATATAAAATTGTTTACTTTCAAGCAATTGTAAATGTAGTATAACACAAAAAAAAAATCAAAAAATAAAGTATATCGGTTTATATAAGTGTAAATTTCCTTAAAAAAACTAGCATCATCACTAACTTCCCCACTCTACATTTAAATCTAAGATTTTATAATTTTTATTTTCATATTTATTTTTCTTTCATTTCAAAAATAATTTATAACATTTAAATAGCAAAAAAAAACAAAAAAAAATTAACTATATAAAGTTAATAATTTTTTAGTATAACTATTGAATAATAATAAAAGAAAAAAGTAATCACAAAGAAATAAAAAAATAAGAAAAAAATATATAATTTGTGTGTTTTAAAATTAATTAATATACGGTTTAGGCTAGGAATCGTTAAAAAAAATCTGGGAAATTACCACACCATTTACTGGCTTAGCAGTCAAAAAAACAAATGTTGGAAACAACTTTTTAAAAAATTATTAAAAGTAATAAACCAGTATTTTTTTAAAATTTTTCCAATTTCCCAAAAAAAAAATTAAAAAAGGTATTTAAATTTAATTTAAAAAAACATAAAATTAAAAATGTTATGTTAAATTTGATTTTTAAAAAAATATGTTTTTTGAAGTTAGACATTTCTTATAATTTGCAAAAACATATTAATATTATTTTATATATTTTTTCATTTTAAATCTTAGAAATGTGTTCTTGAAGGTTCAAATTTTACATACAAAAAAATTGTTTAATTATCTACAAATATTTTTTCGCTGTTAAAAAATATAGAATTTTTATAAAAAAATTGGTTGCATGTTTTCTCAAAAAAAAAAATCGTTTATTTGAAACTAGCATATGCCCGCAACTTTGTTAGCGAATGTTGGAAATATTTAAACATGTATTAACATATTATTTTATTTTCACAGAAAACTGCATATGCCAGAAAAAATCCACAAATTAATATCGACCATAAATTAAATTTGAGTACTATTAAGTACAAAATTTCATGATTCTAGCTCTAAAGGTTCACCCAAATACAAATTTTACCAAATTTTCCATTTAGCACACATTATTTCCAAATTTAGTACACAGTAGTCAATTTCCAAAACTTCTAACAACTCAAACCTACACCCCGACAGTGATTCTAAATCCAAGTTTCAGGATTCCAACTCCATAGGTTCACCCACAATTCAAATTGTACCAAATATAGTACACAGTAGTATGAATTTCCAAAACGTCTTACTCACCCCTAACCTACACCACCACAGTGATCCTAAATATAAGTTTCAGGATACCTACGCTATCGCTTCACCCACAATTCAAATTGTACCAAATTTAGTAAACAGTAGTACTTATTTCCAAATCCTCCTTCCTACTCCAAACCTACACTTTCACAGTGATCCTAAATCCAAATTTCAGGATTCCAACACTATCTGTTCACCCACAATTCAAATTATACCAAATTTAGTACACAGTAGTACCAATTTCCAAAACTTCCTACATACCCCAATCCTATACCTCCACAGTAATCCTAAGTCAATATTTCATGATTTCAACTCTATCGCTTCATCCACAATTTAAATTGTACCAAATTTGGTACACATTAGTACAAATTCTAAAACTGCCTGCATATTTATTTTATTTTATTTATTGAAATTCATTCCTTAACACTAAAGCCTCCAAGGCCAATAAATAGTGTTAACAATATATCTTATATCATATTTCAATCTTACATCTCAAATGTGATCCTGACTCCAAATTTCATGATTATAGCTCTATTGGTTCACCAAAAATTCAAATTGTACCAAATTTAGTACCCATAAGTATTAATTTGTTAAACTGAAACCTGACCCTAATCCTACACCTCTACAATGATCCTGACTCCAAATTTCATTGTTCCCGCTCTATCGTTTCACCCAAATCCAAATTGTATTATAGTACGATATAGTACTTTTCGTACACATAAGTCAAAATTTGCCAAAACTACGTACATATCCAAATCCTAAACTCACATAAATTGTTTCACATTTAGTACTTTTTAGTTCTAGTACGAATTTCCAAGATTCTAGCTTCAGCCGTTTCGTCTGGGCGTTGATGAATCGTTAAATCAGTCAGTCAATCACTTGATTCTTTTATTAATATAGATAACTTCATAAACTTATCCTGTTAATTTTAATCCACACACATATTTGGATGCCGATGTGCCACAACGGTTAGATCCCTTGTAGGCCACCTTTTCCAAGGGATCACCCACATCATTATAATGAGCTTTGTAAGTAAGAAATGAAAAACAAACTTCTTCTGATATTTTTTTAAAGTTTATTATGATTACATACTAAAAACAATTGATTACCAATTTCATATTCAATTAAGAATAATTATATTAAATTACATCATATATCTCAATTATTTTGTATTATTTTCTCTTTGAAAATTTACCGCCTTTGCCGGCCTTCTTCTGCTGTTTCGATTTATTTGAATAGTTTTTGGTATTTGATCGGCGTTTTTCCTCCCACTGCAGCTGTTTCTGTGATGATTTATCTTTGTTGAAGACGGCGTTTGAGGTTCCCTGGCCCTTAACTTTACCAGTTTCTTCTAAAAGTTCGGCAAAATCATCGGCGGCGGCAAACAATGAACTCATGTCTGCAATGAAGAACAACAAATTATTATTTCAATTCTGTTTGAAAAAAAAAAACAAATTTAATAGTAACACTCACCAGTACTGTGTTTCAATTTCTTGGCAAATGAGCGTTCATTCAATGAAGCGGCGGCATCCTTCTTAGATTTCTTGGCCTTGGGTGGTAGCATATCATCATCATCTTCGTCACTGCCTGACATATCCTCGGACATTGAAGCATCATCTTCATCCTCATCAAGATCTTCCTCGCCTTCCAAATCATCGTCATCGAGATCAACTTCACCCTCGTCGTCGTCATCCTCATCATCATCATCCTCATTGAAATCTATGGAACCTTCTTCATCATCTGAAACATCATTACCCTCAAATTCAACATCACCATCCAACTCCTCATCGTCGCCTTCATCGTCTTCATCATCATCATCACCCCAATCTGCATCAATATCCTCCACATCATCTTCATCTGTGACTTTCTTTTTACTTTTGGGTTTCTTCAATTTACCATCAGATGATTTGCCCGGTTCAACACCCAAATCTTTGAGGAAATCTAACTCCTCCGGATCACTTATCTCTCCTTCTTCTTCCTTCTTGGCCTTTTTCGATTTTTTACCGAAAAATCCATCCAAATAATCTTCAAATTCGTCATCATCAACATCACGGGCCTGTAGACCACTCTCCTCCTCTTCATCATCATCACCATCTCCGGTTTTGCTCTTCACCAACTCAGCTTGTTTACGTTTGTGTTCCAAATAATTGAATATGAACATTTCCTCTTCGGTACAATTGTTCTTAGTTAGGGATTTCACTGGCATGCCACGTGTTCCATAGGATTTGTATGATTTGTGGGCCAAGGGATGCTGGGAAACAGCGGCCGATTTATCTTCCAATTTTTTGGGATTCTTAAAGGAGAATCTTTCTAGGAAATGGGCCAAACCGAAATCTCTCAATGGATCACCATAATAGTCGATGCGTTTATCTGGAAATAGAAAAATAAAATTATTTTAAATTCAATACGTTTAATATTCAGTTTCTTACTATTTAAAACACTCTCCGCAAATACTTCAATTGTGGGATGAATATGTCTGCGCAGCAATAACAATTCATTTTGCATGGCAAATTCGGCCCCAGCAAAATCTGGTACACGATGGAATGGATCATATTTACTGGGGGCCAATTCCTTTACTTTCCCTTCAGTATTTTTATTTTCAGCAACCTTGGTATGATGCCACGATGATGATGATGGTTTCTTTTCCTCCGTTTTGATAGCCTCCTTTGAATCTTCTTTCACACCCTCCTCCTTGGCGTCTTCTGGCACATCTTCATATTTTTCCTCACCATCACTATCGAATTTATTTAATTCCTCATCGGTGGGTAAAATTTTGCCTGTAAACGGCGTTACATTTTCCGTCCCATTTCTCTTAACATAATCTGGAGACAGCTCCTTACGTGTCTGGAGTAATTTTTGTATAACAATCAAACAGCCTGCCGCCACATTTGACGGAGTGTATAAAGCCAATTGAAGAAGCCTTTTAATAAAAGCTTGGGCTCGTGGTACATGTGAATCTATGTACACAGCACGATGAACAATGTGAAGGAGTTGGGCTGCTGTCTTATTACCAATTGTGGTCAGATTCATATCCAATAACTTTTTATAGAGAGCATTATAGAAACGATCTCCTTTTTCGGTTTTCACCGTGACCAATTGCAGTAGCAAACCCAAGGTTTGTATCGACACATGTATATCGGCTAAGTGAACTAAACGATAAATGGTATCCTGCATATCTTTGCTTAGCAATTCCTTATTGCCATCTGTCGGCTTAGCCTCAACAATGGCTTTTTGTAGACATCGTAAAATGGCCTGCATGGTACGGCTATTCACAGCGCCCTTTTGTACCAGCACCTTGAAGAGGGCGAAACAAATATTTACCAATTTTGTACAAACTTCGGGTCTACCGGCTGGTGCAATACTGGCCAAAAAGCACAAAGCAAAATGTTGTGCCCTCTCGGAAATGTTGTTACGGAAGAGTAGCTTTTCAGCTTCAGTTACAATAACACCACACATGTTGGGATGTCGATGTGCCACATCGGTTAAATGATGCAAGGCCTTGGAGGCCACCTTGGCCAAAGGGTCACCCAATTTATTAATCAACATGGTGAGTAGCATTTGCTCCTTTTCCGGAGCATACATAAGTAATTGGGATGCAGCCACAATTGAGGTGGTCTTATTATTTTCCTGACCACCTTGTAGACTTTGTTGTAAATTTTTCAAAAACTCTGTAAAACAGAGGAAATTTTTAATATTAAGTAAAAATTCTTCTACCATAATAATACCCACCAAAATACAAATCCTTTAGTTCATTTTCAAAATGCCAATATGCATAGATTTTCCTTTGCTGTTCTTTTGTTAAATTGCTATCCTTGCGTACAGCCTTCCAGTCGGCACCACGCATTTGTATGGAATATAGTTTACGAAAAGCCGGCAATAGAACCTCCTTCCACAGGTCTGTTATAATTGTTATAACTTCAACACATGATTTATTGGACATTTTAGTGAAACCAATCAATGTGGAAAGGGCTTCCAGATTGGCCAGTGGGTTGCTTGTTACCAACAAGGCACCAGCATTGGCACGATCTTTGGATGTACCTTTGTGTAGGGCAGTCTGTAACCAGCGGGCATCCGAGGGATTTTCTAAAATAAAAATAAGTATAAACAAAAGTTATTATTGGAAATTATAATAAACGTTCCTGGCAAGAAGATTAATTCAAACGTGAGGTTTGGGTTTTTGTCACCAAGATAGTTCAAAAGATTTGTAGCAATGCTTCCCAATTAATATGGTTTCAAATTTCGCCATAGACACTTAATTTTCTATCCTTAGGCCCAAGATTTTAGTATTTTTCTTAAGTAATTTGTAAATATAAACAGCTGTGTATATCCGTCCTTTGGGAGAATCTTGTCCCCTTTCCCAAAATGTACTTACTTTTCATAAATGCTGACTTCTCCTGTTCGTATGAGGTACGACACAAATTGTGAAGCTCCATTTGTTCACTGTCTTTCATATCCAAGATTTCCTCACTGGAGGGGTATTGGGGATACTAAACGGGGGTGAAATCGAAACAATCCAATTAAAAATCTCTTCATTTTCAGGTGTGAAATTAATACTTACCACCTCATACCATTTCTTGGGAGTCTCTGCATCATCAATATCCTCATTTTTATTTTTTGAGTGCTTTGGAACACTTCCTTTCTCTTTTTTCACCTTAACAGGTTTTTTGGTACTCTCTTCTTCATCTCCACTGATGCTTGCTGTGTTTTCTTCCTTGTTTTTCTTTTTCTTATGCTGCTTTTCTTCCGTCACCACATCACCTTCATCATCAAAGACGATCTTCTTATTTTTTGGTCCTTCTCCGGATATAACAACCATTCTCCTTGCAGTGTTTTCTAACAAATCGTTTCTTCAAAGCAGCTATCAAAACAAATAATTCCAATACACCACCACGTGCTCAGTGATAAACGTTTCGTCAAAGACGTACAAAAAGTACACAAAAACGTACAAAATGGCCGATAAAGAAGATGTCAAAGTGGTATAACCGAAAATTTACGAATGAGGTGGGATGGAGACTAAATGAGAATGGTATTTGTTTACGAATGAGGTAGGATGCAGATTAAATGAGAACCGTATTGTTTACGAATGAGGTGGGATGGAGACTAAATGAGAACCGCACACAGAGAACCGACCCATACTGATCGTATTGACGGCGTTATTATTAATAAATAGAAAAGTCGAAAAGCGAAAATTTGAACATGTTCGACAAATTCGAATAATAGAAAAGTCGACTTTTCAGTGAAATGCAAAAATTAAAAAGTTTAAAAATCTATCAAATCCAACGTGCAAGGCGTCGAAACCGCCTGTCGTGAGAGAGAACTTAATTGACGCCGTTATTTTTCTCTTTACATGACGCCGTTGTCATTTTAGCTGTTTATGTTATCATTTTACAGTGGATAGAGTGGCGACAGGAAATAAAATTACATTTTAAAAGGAAAAACATTTTAATATGCGAAAAATTGTAAAATTTAATATGCGAAAAATTTTAAAAATTGAGTATGTAAAACGCAATAATTATTAATAGTATATTATTTTAGTAGTGTTGGCGGTTTATTTGGGATACCATTTGTATTTTGTTTTTGCAAAATAGTCAGGCTGAATCCCAGTTTGTTGTTTTTATAAAAAACAACTATTTATTAGTGGGGAATGTATGGCATTGTTTGTTTGTTAAATGTTTATCAAAGAGAATGGCCAGTCAGGTTAAGTTCTGGTAAGCACATATATATTTGGTATTCAGATACGAAACATGCGCTTCCACGTTAGGTGGCAAATTAATTGAGCATCACCCTTCGCAGAACATGATCAGGCGAGCAGCTATTCGAAGTTGAAAGAATTTACAGAGACCCTACGTCGTTGCACTTCAGGGTTGTTATAACAACGAGTCTCTTTTAACTGTGTGTTTTTTAAATCCTTACCATATATGGGCATTAAAAAGATATTCCTGAAATCCACGCCCTATATGACACTTAAAAAAAACCTGCCTTATATGGAACTTTTATAAAATCTTTAAAAAAGTTACGCCTTGTATAGACCCACTACAAAAATACTCTCTATAAAATCCATGCCTTATCTAGACCCTAAAAAAAATTGTTTTTAAAATCCAAGCCTTTTATAGACCTGAAATATTTTTTTATAAAATCGACACCTTATAAGGTTCCTGAAAATATTCTTAAAAAATCCGCGACTTATATGAAACCTAAAATGTTTTTTTTTTGTTTTAAAACAAATTTTATTACAACGTATAACAAATTTAACAAATTCTTCTACATTCCAAAAAATATTGTTTTTAAAACCAAGCCTTTTATAGACCCTGATCCACACCTTATATGGATCCTGAAAATATTCTTTAAAAATCCAATACTTACATATATGAAAACTAAAATGTTTATTTTTTAACACATTTTATTACAACGTATAACAAATTTAACAAATTCTTCTATATTCCAAAAGAATATTTAACATCAGCTACCCATGGCCTTGATTTTCTCAATTTCTATTTCCAATTGTTGTATCTATAAAAAAAAATAAATTTCAACATTTATATAAGACAGAAAATATTATTTTACCTTTTCCGCATGCTTTTGTTGTACTTCCTGACTGGCCGATTTACGGAATCCTTCATTTTCCATACGCATTTGATAGCGTTTCAAGTCGGCCTGTAACTTTTGTAATTTTTGTTCGTTGAGGTTTTGGCTTGATGCCGATTTATCTGCGCCCTTGGGTGGTTTATACAAATCATTTGTACTAATACCTATTAGAAAAAAAGATTACCATCTTAAACCTTTAATGGGAGATAAACAAAAAACCATTACCAAAACTACAAAGGTGTCCTGCCGTTGAGAATACCCTTAAATTATCTCGCTCCTTTACATTCCCCTCCAATCGGTGTAAATGAATTCCTGTGGTCAGGGTTAAAGCTTGCATTTCATATAAATGGGGTTTGAGAGTTTCTAAAGCCCCCTCACTGTGACCATATAAATATAACTGAGGATCATATTTTTTACTAATGGTATTACGACTCTTCAGTTGCCGGATTTGTTGGCAAATATCTAAAATGTCGGCAATTTCCTTTTCCAATTCGGCATTATGGAATTTATTTAAATCAATTTCAATATTTTGAGGTAAATGTTTTAGCAACTCCTCTGACAAAAATGGTGTAAAAGGACTCATGGCCTGAAGAGACCAACTGAGTACTGTGGCCAATGTTGCACAGTGGATATAGCCTTCGGGTTTTTGTTGATTTATATTTTTCTTGCAGGTTTCCTGAAACCAACCAGAATGTAATTTTTTCGATTTTTTTAAAAAATTAAATAGTTTTGAAAACTTACCACATAAATATCACATAGATTGTTGTAGAGGAAGGTCTTTAAGGCCCCCGTTGCTGTGTGTAAATTATAATTTTCAAAACTTTCATTGCACATTTTCAGTGTCTCCGCCAGCCGACTTAATATCCATAAATCCCATTTTCCCAATGGCACCTGATTCATGGTCTCGATTTCATGTAGTGGCATATTTAGTCTCTCGGCCGAACCCAAAGTAAATCGGGTTGCTTGCCATATTTTATTAAGGAACAATTTATTCGTGTAGCATTCGTTGACATCGAAATTAATGAAATGGCTTTTAATATTATGACTGCACAGGGTAAAGCGTAGGGCATCTGTACCACATTCTTGTATGCCCTGGGGAAACATGCGTTGTAGACCTTTTAAAGATTTTTCCACTTCGGCATTACTTAGGATTCCTGACTTGTGGGCAGATTTTAGGTCTTCTTTAAGGGACTGTAAATGGGAAAATTATTTTGTAATTTAAAACAATATCCAAATGGACCCTGAATATGAAAAATATTCTTTAAAAATCAAAACCTTTAATAGACCCTTAAAAATATTCTTTAAAAAAATCAACGTCCTATATAGACTCTGAAAAATATTTTTTCAAAATATGCACTTTTGCTTTGGCCTTTGAAAAAAAATCTTACTTGTGTTTTAAAAAATATCCAAAAAATTAACAAACTTACATCCAATGAAGCACCCTGTACAACTTGTTGTGGTGTCACGACATTTCCCAAACTCTTGGACATTTTCCGACCATGGGCATCGCAGACAATGCCATTGAGGAGAATTTTCTTAAATGGCGATTGACCGGTTAGTTTGAGACCCAACATTACCATACGTGCCACCCAAAAGAATAGAATATCATGTCCCGTCTCCATTAAATCTAAAGGATAATGCTGCTTATATTCCTCGGAAGGCCAATTGGAAGCCGAAAAAGGCAAGAGGCCCGATGAAAACCATGTATCCAATACATCTGTATCACGTCTAAGTTCAATATCATATGATCCCAATTCGTCTTGGGCTTTTTGCTGGGCCTCTTCTTCACTGTGAGCAGCCACCCATATTGTTTTGCCGCTGTTCTCATCGGTGGCCTTATAAGCGGGAATTTGATGACCCCACCACAGTTGACGTGATATACACCAATCATGGCAATTCTCCAACCATCGCTGCCATTCAATTTCAAAATTTGGCGGTACAATTTGCAGACGACCACTTAACACCTCGGCTAAAGCTTCATCGGCCATTGATTGACAGTGCAGGAACCACTGCTCTCGTAACATATATTCAATGACATCCTTTGATCGGGAACAAATGGGCAATTGCATTGCATGATCTCTGGTCTCTTGTAGCAGCTGCATTTCAGCTAATTTTTGTAAAATGGTTTCTCTTGCCTCAAATCGCGGCTGATTTGAAAATGCCGCAAATTGTTCCCTAATCAAACCCTTTTCCGAAAATACTTGAATGGGACGTAATAAATGTCGTTGGGCCACATCGAAATCAGCACGATCATGAGCGGGTGTTATTTTCACTGCCCCTGTACCAAATTCTGGTTCAACTGTTACATCGAATATCAGAGGAATTGGCTCCTCACGGAATGGATGCCATAGTAGTACCTCTGGTTGATCGCGATATTTGGCATAACGTTCATCGAGGGGATTTACAGCAACTGCCACATCTCCGAGCAGGGTTTCGGGTCTTGTGGTAGATACTTTGATGTAGTCATCACTCGAGCCATTCATTATTTTATAATTGATATCATATATTCGACCAAAAGTAATATTTTTATCGTAACCTGGAACCGCCAATTCTGTGGGACCTTTAAGATCCAATGTTTCTACTTCTATGTCGGATATGGCCGATTCCAAGGCACAAGACCAATTAACCAGAGACTCTTTACGTTGTATGAGGCCCTCCTCGAAGAGGCGTATAAAGGCTTCGTTGACGGCATAAGCTTGGCGCTAGGGAAGATAAAAAAATATTCTTTAAAAAATGCTTATATGTCCTCCAGACCCCTTGACTTACCTCATCCATTGTAAAATATTCTTTATCCCATGTCAGAGTACAGCCCAATTTCCTCAAATCATCAACAATTCCACCACCTTTCTCCTGCTTCCATTTCCAAACCTCTTGTAAAAACTCCTCTCTACCCATTTGATGACGTGAGATACCTCGTTCCTTCAACAATTTCTTTTCCACTACAACTTGTGTTGCAATACCGGCATGATCGGTGCCCGGTATCCACAGTACATCATAACCCATTTGTCGTTTCTGACGAGCAATGACATCCTGTATAGTGGCCATTAAGGCATGGCCCAAATGTAAACTTCCCGTTACATTTGGTGGTGGCAGCAACATACGAAATGTTCCCGGTTTACATTTTCCCTTCATATCGTTGGAACTGTATTTCCTATCAATTTTATCTTTTTCCACCTCCTTCGGTTGATAACCCGGCGCTGTGAACGGATAGAAAATGTCAATAAAATTATCAATGAAAAATTCCATTATATTACCTAACTGGGCCACTCCACATTGAGGAATAGTGTACTGTTGGAATATACCATATCTAAGTCGTTGATTTATGTTCCTAAAGGAGGAAATTTGTAAAAGTTTCATCGTTTCCAGTTAGTGTTATGTGCTTTAGTAACGACCTAGTTCAATTTATTGTTTCATTGACAAGAACCACTGAACTAGTTCCTTATTAGAACTGAATTGTGTAAGAGGAAAGATTGAAAGACCGTATTATGCTATGAATGTGAGAGAAAACAAATAACATGAAAACTCCATTATGTTACGAATGGGAGATAGGGGAATTATAGGCAAACATCTGTTTCTTAATCATACGAAAAAATAACCCATGATTTTTTTTCGTATTTTCAATATGGCAATACTATTCAGATAACATCATACCTGTAATGCCATCTACAGTAAACTGACAAATCAACTCAGAAGTCAGCTGACTTTGCTATCGTTCTCTCCCTCCTCCACACACAACTATCGATTAGTGCATAATCGATTTAGTGTTCCCCCTAATGTTCAATTGCAAGACGTAACAACATACAAAAGAGACGAATTTTCTCCGGTTTTTATTATTTTTTTAAACAACAAAAAATGTTAATAACAAATTGATGTATCAATAAAAACAATTTCGAAGTGTTCAGCTTTTTTAATGCATTCAAAAAAATATTGAAAATAACATAAAAACAGAGAAAAAACGATTGTGATAAAATAGTGGACGGCAAAGAAAAAATATTGTACCGTGAAAAGCAAACAAAAAATAAGGTAAAGAACAAAAAAGAATGAAAACGTTTGTGGGAGTTTTAAAAGAGGGGTGGTGGTATTTTGTGGGATAAAATCAAGATAAAAGATAATAAAATTGGTGTATTACTTTTTTCGAATTGAATTTTATTTGTTAGTTCCCGTTTTTCCTTTGTTGTTGTTTTTCTAATTAGCATTTAATTAACCCATGACAAGTGTTTGTTTTTATAAGTAGAAAATACAAATAGAAAAAACCGAGAGTAAAATAAATTCAATCAAATTTAATGTATAGTATAATATAATAATTAAATATAAATTTATATATTTAATATACTATTTTACATACACATATATTTTTGTTTCTATATAAAAACATAACATTAAATATAAGTGTGTACTAGAAAAGAATATACAAAACAAACGGCTAGAAAATGAAGAAAAAACAAGAAGGCTCTGTGAACCAAAAAAAAAAAAACTGCTGAGACAATGAGAGTATAATCCCAGGGTTGCCGTAGACTTTTGATTTTTCTTATAGTCCAAAGAAAAAATATTTTTTTAGTATGATCAAATATGTGAACAAGCGTCGATTTTCTAAAAATATATTCAAATACATATCAAAAAGAAACCCAGAATTTGTAAAAAAATATTTTTTAAGTTGATTTTTAGTATTTCAGAATTTTTAAAACTTAGTCGATTTGCCCTAATGCCTTTAATTTTACCACTGATATATCCAGAGATTCTAAATCTAGAAATCTCTAGCTTTACAAATCAGTTTATTTCACTTCAACGCGCCAATTTTTCTCAAAGATATAGCAATCTGAAAAATAACCACCAATGAAATAAAAGCCACGGCAATTGCCTAAATTATACATTGCAGCATGGCAACTCTATGATGACAGTCATCTGAGATTACGTGAGAGAGAGAGTTAGCGCAGGTGCATTATTAAAATTAATGGGGGAGCTCAAATGAGAACTCCAATCAGATTGATTATTTTTCCCTCAACCAAACACAACCTGAGAAGAAGAAATTGCAATTAGTTGGTTGAGAATTTTTACAGCATTCACACGGAGCGCGCTTGAATTGTAGTAGCATTACACGGTGTAGAAGAACAAGAGCAGAATACACACATTACATTGCTATTTGTAATTGTTTTTGTTGGCGTTTTTTATTATAATGTAGAACATTTCAAAAAAATTGTGGTGTACTGTGTCTTAAAATTTCTATCAGTTTTTTACAAAGAAAAAATATAAATTAAAAAAATAGGATTACATTTACTGTGTGTGTTTTTTAAATAAAACCTTTCAAAAAAGTTTTCAACAAAGTGTGCTGCGTTTGCGAAGAAAAAAATGTAATTTGGAAAATAAATCACATAATTTTAAAATCAAAACAAGGAAACATCATTTTCCATTTGGAATCTTAGTTTCCACCAGAAATAAAACGAAAATTAAAATTAATTATTGGAAATAAAAGGCAAACAGAAAACGACGACGAATTATTATGTAAAAAAGTAAAGCATTTTTCAAGCAGAGCCAAATCGCTACATCCTCCCATTCACATTTTATTCTTTCTACATAGTCAAAAATCAAATAACCAACAACCAAAAGGGTTGCAAGCATAACAGAAAAAATACTAGGAGCTTACAAAGAAAATTGTGAATTAATTTGTCCACCAAGAAAATAACAATTTGTGAAAAATATATATGCAATTAATTTTCTTTGTGAAAATAAATATTAAAAATTATCCCTTTTCTTAAATAAAAGTAAGGAGGTGGAAGAAATAAAAAAAAATACAGAACTTAACCTAAAAACGTTAATGAGAGTGAGAGAGTGCGAGACCATCACAAAAGAGTCGGTGCTGCAAACAGAGAGCGACTGCAAGCCCCCAAAACAACCTTTTTGAATGTGAGTAGAAAGAAAACCCAGCAATGAAAGCACTATGCTAAAAAACAAAAACAACATCATTTGTAAATAAAAACAACCCCTCTCTACTCTGAGCACAGTCAGCCATCCAGCCAGCCAACGGGAAAGCTCATTACATTGCATGCATGACACAGTAAGCACAGTCAGGCAGCCAGCCACAAAACAATAATTATTTCGTTCTTGTTTGCTGCTCTTCTTCATGTTGAATTTCCCCCCATTATCATCACATTTTCTTGTATTGTTTTATTAAATATTTACTTGTGAAGTGTAGAATAAAACAAGAACAACAAAATATAAATAAAATGGAGCAAGAAATTGAGGAATAACAAACAAAAATGAAAACAAAAAATTGGAAAAATGTGGGAGATGATAATGTCATGTTTTTCTTGTTGGAATCAGATTTAAACACGTTGTAAGCATGTTTAAAACGTGATTTATTTTGTTCATACTTTCTTTAAATCAGTGTTGTAAGAAGAAAACCGAGTTGCTGGGCTCTTTGCAAAACGAAATAAAATGCAATTTTATGCTTACAAATGACCTTTGACATTATCATTATGTTTCCGATTTTTCGTGTGGTGATGTGAATGCAAAAAAAAAACTGAGTCTGTGCGAGAGTGTTTTCAGTGTTGTGTTGTAGTGCCCTCAATTTCCAATTGGATAGGCTTGCGGCTGGACAGAGTGAGTTTAACCCATATTTTATTGAAGCAGAACTTGCTATGGGAAGGGATTTGTTTGCTTGACTTGGAATTAATTTCAGCTATTTTGTCCACAAAATATTCGTTATGGCCAAACGTTATGGAATTCTAGAGACAAATTGGAGACCGTAACCTATATTTTGGTAGAAAAGTTTTTGGAAGCCTTAGGCGCGCAATTTTAAAGGTAGCTATAGGCGTGATTTTTTATGGAATATTTATATTTTTTATAGAATATTTTTTCAAACAGCCATAGGTGTGTATTTTATACACATACATACTGTGTCAAGTCCCCCCACCTCCAAATATTTCACCTCTTATGCCATGTTGAGAAACAACAGCACCCCACTACTATATAGCGTGGTGTTGGTGGTGGAGACAATAAACAAATCATATTCTGCTCCATTCATGTTTTTCTTTGCAAAATCAATTTGTTGGCCCCATTGAATGTCAAACAATTCAATTGAAATAAATACTCACCCCCCAAAAATAACCAAACGTCAGTCTCGTCGACAGTCATTCATTCAACCATAACAACTATAAAAAAAATCATCTTTTTCAATACAGTTGTGTGTCTGTTTGTCAGATGTTTTGGCTTGTTGCATCAATTGATAGCAGCTACTACAACAACTGGTTAGTACAAGCAATTGTGTTGGCATTATTTTGCTGTCAATTTCAATTGTTTTGAGATCACTCAAAATACCATTTTTATTTTTAGATACACCTTCACGAGCATATATTAGAGGACCGCGAGGGCTAGACGATCTGTCTCGGCCTTTTGAACTATTTTCAGAAGTATACAAGAGGTAGATAGAGAACCAGAGGTCATCTATAGAAAAATTTCAGGATTTTCACAGCCTTGAAACAGTTACTTTACTCGAAAAAAAATTGCAATGCTTCAAAAAAAAAAACCTTAAAAAATATTTTTTTAAATCATTGTAATATGCAGAGACTGAAGAGATTAGTAAACACCATAGTTCTTCCGAACATACTCAGCAAATTCCATTTATGTCTTATGTTGACAGATGTAACTTGCAGTTTTTTTTAAAAAAGGGGAATTCCTTATTCAAAATTCCACGAGAAACCCATTGAAAAAATATTTTTTAACCAGTAAGGACCGACTATATGCTACCCTTCACCGCTTAGGGTATATTCTACATAGTATCCTAACAGACGTCGCCTTTTCGAAAGAACATTGACATGAAATTGAACGAAAGATATATAAGAACTTTGTTGCACCATTTCTATTAAATCGAACGAAAATATATATGGGAACTAAATCTAAATCTGAACCGATTTTTACGAAACTTCACGTACATCATTCTAGACTTAAATTAGTACGCTGTGCCAAATTTCCTTAAATCGGACGAAAATATCTATGCGAGCTATATTTAAATCTGAACCGATTTCCACGAAACTTAGCAGACATCATTCTAGACTTAATTCAGTACGTTATGCCAAATTTCGTTCAAATCGAAAGATATATAGGGACCATTTACCTTAGATCGGACGATATTATATATGGGAGCTATATCTAAATCTAACCGATTTTTCCCAATTTCAATAGGGTTCGTCCTTGGGCCATATAAATGAGCTGTGGCAAATTTCATTAAACTCGGATGATAAATGCGGCGTGTACTTTGTTTACAATTTAACATCAAGCGACGGACGGACAGACATGCATAAATCGACTCAGAAATTGATTTTATGCATATTCTCAAAAGGTTCTATCTCTCGTAACCTTTTGCCTGTTACAAACAAATACACAAAGACGAATACCCTGTACCACAGTGTGGTGAAGGGTATAATAAAAATTCACGCATTGAAAAAAAAAATTGTTAACTACTTCTCAAAAATAGTCTAAAAATATCCTAATGCTTTGAAAATATATTCTTCAAAAAATCCATGACATTTTTCCAGTAAAATATCAATTCAAAAGCAAAGCAAAACAATTATTAATACATTGTTGTGCAAAAACCACAATTACATTTTTACATTGTGTTGTAGCAACAACTCAATAATAACTGCATCAACAACAGCGCAATACACCCATCCAACATCATCAAAAGGTTTCAAAGCAATTTGGTGGTACTTCGTTAGTCAGTTGAATTGTTGTTGTTTTATTTTTCTCTATCTCCCTGTGTCTGTTTTTTTCGTTGGTCTACAATATTTTATTTTCATTTTACGATTTGCTTGAATTGCTCCAATTTTTGCTCGGGGAGAGAGAGGGGGCGGGAAAACATTTCAATGGTAGCATCTGCCAAGTAGCTAAACAGCAAAGGGGACAACAATAAAAAGATTTGGTTAAAGAAGACACTACACTCTAATAACACCAACCGCCAACTACTTTATAATTTCTAGTACAACAACCACTAACAGACAATAGAAAAATAATAACAATATAAATAGAAATACGTTAACAACTCGCAAAAAAAACACACACACACAGAAACTCTTAAGAAAATCACTTCTGCAAAAAAAAAAAAATTACAGCCAGCTGTCGTTAGTAATTTGCCTCTGACAGACAGAGCAAATGAAATCTGTCAAATCGATACAATGTTTTCTAAAATTGGTGAAACTACTTTTTTTACAATATTTTCTTTTTTGTTTTGCAAATTGTTATTGTTGTTTTTTCTAATTTAACAAATAATGATTGTTATTTTATGTTTTGTTGTTTAGTTCTTAACCACTTTCTTTTGGTATTTTTTGCACTATTTAAATGATTTGCGGCAAGTGTAATGAAGGCAGGCCAGCAGGTACCAACTCTCTCTATATCTCTCGCATTGGCTTGACTCTTGAGAGTGTGTTTAGTGTTTTTTTGTGTGTGGGGGGAGAGTCGATAGTTGATATCGAAGAGATAATTACTTACCATCAGAGATAACAACAATAATGACAACAACACCGCCGATGATGATAAAAAAGGAAAGTTTAATGCAAAAGAACTACGAAATATAAAAACTAATCAAATGAAATTGGGTAAAAAAGAGAGCAACAACAACAACAACAACAAAAATAATAAAATACATATATAATAATTTTGGTAATAACTGCCCTAATATCCCTAAAATTAGGTGAAACAAATTAACAGCATAAGTCAATGGGGGAAAATTATCAACAAATAGGGTGCTAATAATACTTTTAAAAAATCGATACTAAAAAGTACCAAATAAATTTAATTTTGTATTTTTTAAAGAATATTATTTTCAAAAAATATTTTTTAAGTTATACACTTTTTTCATTGTCCACTATAAACGGATTAATGATTATTTCTTTAAGTGTACAGCAGAGAATGGATTTTTAAATAAAATATAGGTATTTAAAAAAAATTGTTTTTCAAATTGTAGATTTATTATACCCTTCACCACACTGTGGTACATGGTATTATGTCTTTGTGCATATGTTTGTGACAAGCAAAAGGAAACGATATAGACACATGGGTTCTTTTGAGAATACAGTATTTTTCGGTTAATTGCACATCAAAATTTGCACAAATTTTTGTTCAATTAACCGAGGAACCAATTATCCGAACCCGCTTACTATGAAATGAAATATTTTTGACCCATCATGTGGTTCAATTAAGCGTGGAAACCAATTAACCGTAGGTTCAATTAACCGAAAAATACTGTATGCATAGAATCACTTACTGAGTCGATTTATGCATGTCCGTCCGTCTGTCTGTCCATGTTAAATTGTAAACAAAACACAGGTCGCATTTATGATCCGAATTGGATGAAATTTGGCATAGGTCACTTATTCGGTCCAAGGACGAACCCTATTGAAATTGAGAAAAATCGGTACAGATTTAGATATAGCTCCCATATGTATCTTCGTCCGATTTAGGGTAAATGGTTTACCAAAGTCCCTATATATCTTCCGATTTGCACGAAATTTGACATAGCGTACTGAATAAGGTCTACAATGATGTGTGTTAAGTTTCCTGGAAATCGGTCTCGACTTAGATGTAGCTCCCATATATATTTTCTACCGATTTGAGCTAAATGGTCCCTATATATCTTCCGATTTGCACTAAATTTGGTATAGCGTACAGAATAAGGTCTAGAATGATGTGTGTTAAGTTTCCTGGAATTGAAATTGGAGATATAGCTCCCATCAAGGATTTAGATATAGGTGCCATATATATTTTCGTCCGATTTGATGGAAATGGTGCACCAAAGGCCCTATATATCTTTCGATTTGCACGAAATTTGGCATAGGGTACTAAATTACGTCCAGAATGATGTGTGCCAAGTTTCGTGAACATCGGTTCAGATTTAGATATAGCGCCCATATATATTTTTGTCCGATTTGATGGAAATGGTGCACCAAATTTGGCATACTGATTTGTGTCTAGAATGGCGTATACCAAGTTTCGTGAAAATCGGTTCACATATAGATTGGCTCCAATATATATTTTCGTCCGATTTTATGTAAATGGTGTACCAAAGTCCCTATATATCTTTCGATTGGCACGAAATTTGGCATAGTGTACTGAATAAGGTCTAGAACAATGTGTGCTTAGTTTCGAGAAAATCGGTTCAGATTTAGATATAGCTCCCATATATATTTTCGTCCAATTTAAGGTAATAATGTGTGGTTAGTTTCGTGAAAATCGGTTGAGATTTATATATAGCTCCCAAATATATTTTCGTCCGATTTGATGTAATTTAGAAACAAATATTATTTTTCAAATATAATTTTTTCTTTTCAAAATTTTAATTTACTTTTCATAAAAATTGTTTTTCAAGAATTTTTCAAATTAATATTTGGATTTAAAATACGCCATACACAAAACCACGTTTCAATAATAGTCGAGGTAAACCAAAATTAAAGACAGTCGATGAGACTGAAAATAAAATTGGTGCAACAAGGGAGACAAATGAGCGCATGGCCCAATTCCGTCAGACTGTTTCAAATGAAAAAAATACCCGGAGACTAACACGATGGCATTCGATTACTATGCAATTTTAAAACTGTGGGGATTTTTTTCTTTTTCTGTTGTGGTTTTGCTGAACAGAGATGAGTAACTATCAGCACAACAAAGGCTATGACAATACTCAAGACCATTTCTAGTGGAAATTCGAAAACAATTTTGAAGTTTTCTTTCGCTTTGATTATTTGAGGAAACAAAACCCATTCTAGAGTAGCTCCTAGAATTATGAAAAAATATATTTCCTGATTGTTTTCAAAAATTCTGCAAGAGCCGCTGGTTGAGCCCTCTTTTCCTTTATTAGGTCGTTGTCTTTGTTTTGTCATTCGTAGTTCGTGCTCCATGTGATAGCATGTGATGATGATGGTGAGGATGATGATGGCAATCTATTTTCCGGATTCTGTTGTTTCTATGTTTTCTTCCATTATTTTCGGGGGTTTGTTGTGCTTTCTATTTACAGAGAGTGTATATGTATGTGCTGCACCACCGCCTCCACTCCACCCAATCCCAGCTGCTGGGTTACGCCAAAAATTGGGTTATATTTTCTTTGTTTTTCATTTTCCCCGATGTCGTTGTTGTTATTGTTTGTTTTTTTTTGGGCAAACTATTTTTACTGTGTTTGTTTTGTTACGGGGGTTATTCTTGGATTCACTTCGCCGAAAAAAGGGTTGTTTATATTTCGATATCAAATATGCTAGAAATAGAAAATAAAATAATTTTTATAAACTATTTAAAAAAAAAAAATAAATAATTTTATAAAAATAAATATCCTGAAAAAAATGTTTTTGAAATATTTTCTCAATTTCAAAGAAGACTTTAAATTCACGAATTAAAAAAAAAAAAAATCTAATTTTTTCAACATCTTAAACAACAGCCTTAGTCGCGAATTTATGTTTATTTATACCATTCACCACACTGTGGTACTGGGTCTTATGTCTTTGTGCATATGTTTGTTACATGCAAAAGGAAACGAGATAGACACCAGGATTCCTTTTGAGAATATGCATAGAATCGGTTTTTAAGTCGATTTATTCATGTCCGTCTGTCGGTCCATGTTAAATTGTAAATTAAGTACAGGTCGCATTTTTGTTTATTTAGCCCAAGGACGAACCCTATTGAAAAATCGGTTCAGATTTATATATAGCTCCCATATATATTTTCGTCCGATTTAAGGTAAATGGTGCACCAAAGTGCCTATATATCGTTCGATTTGGACGAAATTTGGCACAGCGTACTGAATTAAGTCTAGAACGATGTGTGTTAAATTTCTTGAAAATCGGTTCAGATTTAGATATACACAATAGTCCCTATGTGTCCTTGGATTCGCACGAAATTTGGCATAGCCTACTTAATTAAGTCTAGAGTGATGTGTGTTAAGTTTCGTGAAAATCGGTTCAGATTTAGATATAGCTTCCATATATATTTTCGTCCGATTTTATGTAAAAGGTGCACCAAGGTACCTATACATCCTTCGATTTGTACGAAGTTTGGTATAGCATACTTAATTAAGTCCAGAATGATGTGTGTTAAGTTTCGTGAAAATAGGTTCAGATTTAGATATAGCTCCCATATATATTTTCTTCCGATTTTATGTAAATGGTGCACCAAGGTACCTATACATCCTTCGATTTGCACGAAATTTGGCATAGCCTACTTAATTAAGTCCAGGGTGATGTGTGTTAAGTTTCGTGAAAATCGGTTCAGATTTAGATATAGCTCCCATATATATTTTCGTCCGATTTTATGTAAATGGTACACAATAGTCCCTATGTGTCCTTGGATTCGTACGAAATTTGGCATAGCCTACTTAATTAAGTCTAGAGTGATGTGTGTTAAGTTTCCAGATATATATCCATATATATTTTCGTCCGATTTTATGGTACACAAAAGGTGCACCGAAATTTGGCATAGCCTACTTAATTAAGTCCAGGGTGATTTGTGTTAAGTTTCGTGAAAATCGGTTCAGATTTTGATATAGCTCCCATATATATATTCGTCCGATTTATGATAAATGGTGCACCAAAGTGCCTATAAATCGTTCGATTTGGACGAAATTTGGCACAGCGTACTTAATTAAGTCCAGAATGATGTGCGTTAAGTTTCGTGAAAATCGGTTCAGATTTAGATATAGCTCCCATAGATATTTTTGTTCGTTTTTAGGTAAATAGTGCACCAAGATCCCTATACACCCTTCGATTTGTGCGGAATTTGGCATAGCGTACTGAATTGAGTCTAGAACGATGTGTGTTAACTTTTGTGAAAATCGGTTCAGATTTAGATATAGCTCCCATATATATTTTCTTCCGATTTTATGTAAATGGTACACAAAAGTCCCTATATATCCTTCTATTCGCACGAAATTTGGCATAGCCTACTTAATTAGGTCTAGAGTGATGTGTGTTAAGTTTCGTGAAAATCGGTTCAGATTTAGATATAGCTCCCATATATTTTTTCGTCCGATTTTAGGTAAATAGTGCACAAAAGTCCCTATGTATCCTTCGATTCGCACGAAATTTGGCATAGCCTACTTAATTAAGTCTAGGGTGATGTGTGTTAAGTTTCGTGAAAATCGGTTCAGATTTAGATATAGCTCCCATATATATTTTCGTCCGATTTATGATAATTGGTGCAGCAAAGTGCCTATATATCTTTCGATTTGTACGGAATTTGGCATAGCGTGCTGAATCGAGTCTAGAATAATTTGTGTTAAGTTTCGGAATAATGTGTGTTAAGTTTCGGAAAAAATGAACAGTGCGGCGTACCGAATAGCGTGTATCAATTTAGCGACAAATCGTTTTCCATAAATTTGTCCCATGGTAAGCATTCGACTCTAAATCTGCACGAATGAAATTAAATTTATCATAGGTTGCAGAAAGACATGAGTATGTTCCTTCGAGGGAACATTAACGTGCAATTGTAAGGATACATATGTACAATATACCCAAAGTGACGAAGAGTATCATATAGTCGGCCCAGTCCGACTTTACTACTTTTCTTATTGGTTTTTCTCTTAAAACTAATTATCTTGTATTTTTGTTTTTTGTTTTCTTTTTTCATGTAAATTGGTATTAACCTGACCTGTGGATATATAATTGCTGGTGCTTTGTTTTGATGACGCGATATTCCCTATTCAAAACCCATAACAAAAAACCCTAAATCCTAAAAATCCAACGTTCACTTCCTTTTGATGGTTTTGTTGGCAATGTTATTTTTGTTGTTGTTGCGGCGGCTGTCATAATGCTATTGCTGCTGGCGAATGATGGATTCCATGAAAACACGCATTTATCTCTGTGTACACCTTCCATTCTATGCGGGCTGTATGGGGTAATTTCTTTTGCTACTCACACTTGGGTTCCCCCGATGGCTTGGATATGATGACGATGACAAACGAAAAATTAGGGCAACATAAGAATAAGCAGCAAAAGAAAATAATAAGTAAAGAAGAAGAAGAATAAATATAGCAGCCGGAAAAGAGTCAACCCATTCAACGAGACAGGCAGACAGCCAACAAACACTGAACTAAAGCCGCAGCCGTGCACTCACCAAATAGACATACAGTCAGTCGGCCAGCCAGCCAGCACTCACTGACACTTCACAGCTACATAACTTAAATAAAAACAATAACAAAAGGAAGAAAATAAAGAAAAGCACCGGTGGTGTCACTTTTCTTGACGTTTCGGTCCCCAAGAAAACAAAAACAACAACCCAATTTGCTTGTTTTTAATAATAGCCGAAATAAATTAGAACACACGACAAAACAAACAAAAAAGGCAAAGACAAAGAACAACAGAGAAATAATTCAACTGACAAAAAAATACTAAAGAACATTTTTTTATTTACTGGGTTCCCTGAACAGAAAATAAAAATCCCCCTGAAATTGAAGCACCTTAATTCTTGGATTCTAACAACAACAAAACACAACCAACAAAAATGGATTCATTAAAACTAACAAAAGGTAAGTCAATCAAACATTCTCAAAATAATATTCAAATTTCAAACATCATTTCAAATTCTTCGTTTTTCCTGTTTTCTCGCAGGTGGTTCATCAACGAGCTCATCATCTGCCAATAATGCTGCCGCCACTTCATCCACTACCACCACATCATCCTCATCAACTTCATTGTCAACGTCATCCGCAGCAGCAGCCACCAGCAGCACAAATAAATCATCTTCGTCGGCGGCAAGTAGCTCCAATAATAGCAGCAGTACCAGCACCAATACCACAGTTCCAATTACGGTGCGTTTTAATGCCGGCGATGAATGTATCGATGATCTGTTCCAATCATTTCACAGTTCAAATACTTCTACTACGGGTATTGGAGGAGTTGGTGGTGGCGGCGGCGGCGGTGGTTCGAATACAAATCTATCGGCAAGTGGTGGTGGCATTGATTCGCTATCGACAAGTCCTTCGTCACAGCAACAACAACATCATCCAACTTCCTTGAATAATGTAAGTATGCCAAAAATGTATTTTTAGAAAATGTCTGAGGGTCCATAAGGTAGTAGTCATAGGCTCCATAAGGTAGTCGTCACCACACTGTGGTACAGGGTATTATGTCTTTGTACATATGTTTGTAACAGGCAAAATGAAACGAGATAGCCCAATCGTTCCTTTTGAGAATATGCATAGAATCACTTTCTGTGTCGATTTATGCATGTCCGTCTGTTGAAGTTAAATTTTAAACAGGGTACAGGTCGCATTTACCATCCGAATTGGATGGAATTTGGCACAGCTCATTTATTTGGCCGAAGGACGAACCCTATTGAAATTGGGAAAAATCGGTTCAGATTTAGTTATAGCTCCTATATATAATTTCGTCCGATTTATTGTAAATTGTGCTCCAAAACCCCTTCATATCTTTCGATTTGCACGAAATTTTGCACAGCGTACTGAATTGAGTCTAGAATGATGAGTAGTAAGTTTCGGAGAAATCTGTTCAGATTTAGATATAGCTCCCATATATATTTTCGTCTGATTTAATGTAAATGGTGTACCAAAGTCCCTACGTATCTATCGATTTGGACGAAATTTGGCATAGCGTAATAAATTAGCTATAGAATGCTGTTTGTTAAGTTTCCTGAAAATCGGTCCAGATTTAGATATAGCTCTCATATATATTATCGTCCGATTTAATGTAAATGGTGTACCAAAGTCCCTGTATATCTATCGATTTGCACGAAATTTGGTGTAGTGTACTGAATTAGGTCTAGAATGATGTGTGTTAAATTTCCTGAAAATCGGTTCAGATTTAGATATAGCTCCCATATATATTTTCCTCCGATTTTAGTTAAATGGTGCATCAAAGTCAGCATATATCTTTCGATTTAAATTAATCTCTGGCAAGTCTCGTTGAATTCGGTTCTGTTTTAGATATAGCTTCTACATATATATTTTCGTCCTATTTTATGTAAATGGTGCACCAAACTCCTCATGTTTATCAGATATTTATCCAAATAATCAACGGGTGTCCGATTGATATTTGCTTTAAATTGATTTTCATAATTTTGTCCCAAATGAAAAATTTAGTTTAGGTTGCTGAATGTGTTTATGGATCCAATTTCATGTGAATGGTCCTTCAATATAAATGTACGAAATTTGGTGTAGTGTACTGAATTAGGTCCGGAATGATGTGTGCTAAGTTTCGGGAAAATAGGTTCAGATATAGATGTAGCTCACATATATATTTTCGTCCGATTTTAGTTAAATGGTGCATCAAAGTCAGCATATATCTTTCGATTTAAATGAATCTCTGGCAAGTCTCGTATATGTCTTATGAAACCTTATAAAGTTTTATTTGAACAATGTTAAAGTCTAGGAGAAGCAAAAGGGCCTCTGAAGGCTAATTTTGTTAACAATGGAGGACCTATGGAAGAGGTTATCTGTCCAATGACTGTTCTCTTTTTTGATAATGTTTATGCTTGTTTATTTATAGGAGGTTTCTTCCATATATAGAGAGATCTCAAAACGCCTTTGGAAGGGGTGAGGCCCCTCTTAGGGCTTCGGGCCATGCGGAATCTCATAATACCGCAAAAAAATGCTCTAATGTCTAAATGCCTTATACGTATATAGAGGGACCTCCAAAAGCCCTTTTTTGCCAAAGGTTGCATTTCTAGTGAATGAGGTGGCGGCAGCATTATTGACAGATGATTAGCTCGTTGATTAACCATCTGCGAGAAAAAATAAAAACAATTTAAAATGACTTTTGGAAAAAGAGGATAGTGCTCGGGGAATATTTATTAGGCTTACCTTTTGTTAGTTTTAATGATTCTACTTTTGATTGTGTTTTGTTGTTGTTTCATATCTAAGCGTTAAAAAAGAGCTGAAGATTAAATTTCAGGGAGGTCAGGGAGTCCAAAAAATGTCTTCAATATTTTTTGTCAGTTTAATTATTTCTCATTTTTTAGTCGTGGTTGAGCTCAAATGGATATTTTTCACCTCTGAGGGCGTTCTCAAACACGGTGTAATTCTATAGAAGGATTGGGCTTTAGAGAAGTTTTGTTTGGCCATAGAGAAGCTCTCAAAGACGGGTCTTAAATTTCTATTGAAAGCTTCGAGGCCTATTGTGTCCGTAGACGGTGATAAGAATTTTTTCAATCAAAAGAGGGACATCCTAATGTTTTTTTAATAACTTCTTTTTTCAGACATGGAGGAATGCTCATGAGATGACTTTTATGTCTTAAGGAACCCAACAAATTTTTATCTGAACATTGTTTAAGTCTAAGAGAAGTAAAGAGGCTCTGAAGGCTAACTTTGTTAAGAATGGAATCAATTGAGATAGATCGCCAAAATTTTGCATAGAGTCATCTTTGGTCTGCAGGTAGGCCAAGTTCAAAGATGGGCTATATCGGTCCACATTTAGGCATAGCAGAACTCTCCACAAAAAAATTATGAATATTGGCAAATTTTTTCGGATAGGCCCCATATAAGGGTACCCCAATTTTCGGTATTTTGGGGTTCTTGAGCGGAAGAGGTTTTTGGTGTTATAGAAAACTCTGTCCAAAGAAAATTCTCTATTTTAACAAAGTTTATGAGGTGTTAGGGGTTTTAGAAGTTTATTTTTAGTTTTTTTTTTTATGATATATTATCAGTGGAAGGCCCTCTTTCAATTGTAATCAAAATTTTGAGGGCCCTTAAAAGGCCACAACGATATTTTCTATGAGAAATTTGAGGGTCTTTGCAGGCTTCTTTTTGAAATCATGAAGGACTTCATTTGGATATTTCCTCTATCGGTTTTATAGAAAACTCTGATGCCTCTTATTTCCATAGACAAAATAAAGTTTATGTTTTGAAGGGCTACCGAAGGTTACTTTTTCCCTGACCTGATTTTGTAAATAGACCTCGGGTTGCTAGTGTATATTTATTGAAGGCCCCCAGAAATTTTTCGATAATATGATCAACAGAAAACCCAAGAAAGTTCTTATATCGATTGTAGATCAACAAAAGTCACTCAATCTTCTTGATGGCCTCAGAAGCATCTTCTTCAACAATTTGAATTATTCAAAAAACCTTTGGGGCCTCTTCTAGGTTTACTCTTTAATTTCAACTCTCCTCTATATATCTATTGAAGGTCGTCTCAGGAAGTTTTGTAGTCTTAAATAGGACATTTGGAATTTGTATACCCTCCACCATAGTATGGAGGGTATATTAATTTTGTCATTCCGTTTGTAACTCATCGAAATATTTATTTCCGACCCTATAAAGTATATATATTCTTGATCAGGGTAAAATTCTAAGACGATCTAGCCATGTCCGTCCGTCCGTCCATCTGTTGTAATCACGCTATCTTCTGAAGGAATTGAGATAGGGTGCTGAAATTTTGCATAGGGTTGTCTTTTGTCTGCAGGCAGGTCAAGTTCGAAGATGGGATTTATGGGTCCACGTTTCGGTATTTTGGCGTTCTTGAGCTCGTTTTTCAACCGAATACGCTGAAAATTGGTACATTGAGTTCTTATTGGGTACTAAATGTCTCCACAAAACTTTCTGGTAGCCCCCATATAACGGTACCTCCCAATTTTCAGTATTTTGGGGGTTTTTATCGTATTTTTCCACCGAATTGGCTGTAATTTAGTATTTTTATTTCTTAATAGGTACCAAGTCTCTCTACAAAAAATTATGTATATAGGTACATTTTTTCGGATAGTCCCCATATAAGGGTACCCCCAATTTTCGGTATTTTTGGGTTCTTGAGCGCGTTTTTCAACCGAATACGCTGAAATTTAATACATTGGGTTCTTAATAGGTACAAAATCTCTCCACAAAAAATTATAAATATAGGTCAATTTTTTCGGATATCCCCCATATACGGGTACCCCCCAAATTTTCGGTATTTTGGGGTTCTTAAGCGTTTTCTACCGAATACGCTGAAATTTGGTACATTGAGATCTTAAAAGTTTCCAAATCTATCCACAAAATATACGAGATAAAAAATTAGAACTTAAGGTTCGACAATGAACTATAGCCACATTTAGACTTAGTCCCTGTGTGGAGGTTTCAGAAGGAGTGGACCGATATTCCCCATCTTCGAATTTGAATCAATCAAAAATTTCTGAAATTTGTATTATGGTTTAAATAATCCGTTTTTAGAAATGTCTGTATAGGTCCACTTTTTGATATGTTCCCTATATTTTCATTTCTAGTACCTGTCAGTATATCTATGGTGGAGGGTATCCAAAGTTCGGCCCGGCCGAACATAACACTTTTTCACTTGTTCTATTTTAAAAACCTTTATACCGGCTTTTAGACACGAGACAGATTGTCCACTGAAATTGTAATTAAATTACAGGACACAGTTGTAGACCAATTTTCACAAAATTCTCCATGTAGGTCCGGTTCTGGTTCAATGATAATCCATTTAATTTTTGGGCAACAAATATAATCGGAATATCACGAAACTGTGCACGGCGAAGGGGACATGACAAATGAATGTGTAAAGATCGCTCAATATACAGCCGAATTTTCGGTTATTTGGCATTTTGAATTCTCATTGGGTGTAAAAATCTCACCTTCACTCTTTTTTATTTTTATTTTTTTTTAATATTCGCATATAATTCGCGATTAGTTTAGTTTTAAGATATTAGTTTCACTTGTTGCCTCAATAGCAACACGTTTTACGATTATTACTATTGAATGTGGAGGAATATGAAATGCTAACTAGAATTTTACCCAACAAATACAACAATGCTTGCAATAATAATATTGAATTGCTTGTCATCTATTTTAAAATGAAATGCATAGTTTGTCACGTTTTCTTGTTGGTGTGTTTTTGTTTTTGTTAGTCACAACGTTTTTAGAGGAGTTCCCTCTTAATATAAAATGTATATTGGTGGGATAAAATATTGCTTTACAATAATTGTGTTCAAAAAGGTGCTTAAAAATTTAAATTTCGAATAGTCGTATATATTTGGACTGATTGTCTAAAAATTGTTATTTTTTCTTTAATAATTAATTTTTCAAAAATTCTATATTTTGATTCTATATTTGTTCCCTACTCTTGTATATATGCCTACTTCCATAATTATTAGTTTATAATAAACATATCAGTAATGTTTTTTTTTTTAAGAAAAAAAGTACTTTAGTCATCATTTATTGCCATAACCACCAAAGACGGGCAGCCCACCAGCCGACCAGCCGGTCAACTTAGCCATAGCTTGTTCTATTCCCATATATGTATGTTTATTTATATTTCGATATAATTTAACCCTTCTGCTGCCTGTTTTCCCGGTAGGAGTCACGCACATTCAAACAAACATGAAAGGATTCAAAATTAGTACTCGGTGACATTTTTTTCGAATTCAGTTTACTTTAAACATTCCTAAACAACTGAATACTTTTTTTATATTTGTCGGTCGTTGTGATTTTTGTTGTTGTTGCTATTTTTTTTTAAATATTGACTTCTTATCATGATCGCTAAACACAAAGCAGTGAGTGTTGGTGCTGTTTATTTATCTTTGCAAAGAATTTGAAAACAATAAATACATAAAAATTAAAAAAAAATACAAATTATGAGTCACTTGGCAGAAATGATTTTGAAAGTGTTTTTTTTTTGTTTGTTCTTAAAGATGAACAGAAAATAATAAAGCAAAAACGAAAAGTACTAACAAGTACTAAATATGATAACATTTGTATTTTACGAACCGGTAGAGCTAGAACTCTTAAATTTTAAATGAGGGTCGCTGAGGGAGTGTAGAATAGATATAGCAAAGGGGTTTTTTTTTGACATTCGAACTATAAGTATTCGAAAAGTACTAAAATGTACTAAATTTAGTACAATTTCGTAGTATGTGAATGGATAGAGCTAAAAACTTGAAATTTAGAATGCAAATTAAGGTTGAGAAGCAGGGTCGATATAAGGAACTGGCTTTGGAAGCGTCTTCTTATGTATACGAAAAGTACTATATGGTACTATATTTGGTACAAATTTAATTGCGAGGTACAAATCGAGTTGGAATCCTGAAAATGTAAATTAACATTACCGTCGAAGTGTAGGATTGGGATATATACGTAGTGGTTTGGAATTTTTTCACTTATGTGTACGAAAAGTCTAAATCGTACTATAATTGATACAATTTGAATTTGGGTGAACCGATAGAGCTGGAACAACAATGCAATATGGAGTCAGGATCACTGTTGGGGTATAGGATTATGGTATGTAGAGAATTTTGAAAATTCGTACTAATGTGTACAGAATTTTGTACAATTTAAATTTTGGGTAAACCGATGCGATGAAGTTTTGGAAATTTTGTACTAAATGGTACCAAATGCGGGTTTGAGTGAACCGATTGAGCTGGAATTTTGAAATTTGACGTTCGGATCACTTTTGGGGTGAAGGATTGGGGTTTGTGGAAAGTTTTGTAAATTTGTACAAATGTGTACTAAATTTGGCACTAAATTTGGGTGAACAGACAGAACTATTTAGGAAATTCCTACTAATGTGAACTGAATTTTGTACAATTTAAATTTTGGGTAAACCGATGCGATGAAGTTTTGGAAATTTGTACTAAATGGTACCAAATGCGGGTTTGAGTGAACCGATTGAGCTGGAATTTTGAAATTTGACATTCGGATCACTTTTGGGGTGTAGGATTGGGCTTTGTGGAAAGTTTTGTACATTTTGTAATAATGTGTACTAAATTTTGTACAATTTGACTTTTAAGTGAAGCAATTGAGCTGGAAACCTTGAAATTTGGAAAAAAAGGTTACTGTTAGAGTGTACGATTGGGGTATGGATGTAGTTTTGGAAATTCATACTTATGCGTACTAAATTGTACTAAATTTGGTACAATTTGAATTTTGTGTGAACTGATAGAGCTGGAATCCTGCAATTTGGAGTTACGATTTTTGTTCGTATGTAGTATTGAGCTATGTAGAAAGTTTTGGAAATTCGTACTAATGTGTACTAAATGATACCAAATTTGTATTTGGGTGAACCGATAGAGCTGGAATCTTAAAATTTAGTGTCCGGATCACTGTTGGGTGTAGGATTGGGCTTTGTGGAAAGTTTTGGAACTTTGTACTAATGTGTACTAAATTTGGTACAAATTAAGTTTTTGGTGAACCAATACAGTTGGAATCCTGAAAATTTGCCTTGGGGTTACTGTTGGGATGTAGGATTGGGCTACGTAGAATAAGTTGGACATTTATACTAATGTGTACAAAATGGAAGTTCTGGAAATTCATACTAATGTGTACTAAATTTTGTACAATTTAAATTTTGGTTGAACCAATACAGCTGGAATCCTGAAATTTGGAGATAGGGTTACTGTTAGGGTATAGGATTGGGATATGTAGGAAGTTTTGGAAATTTGTACCAATGTGTACAAAATGGTACCAAATGTGGATTTGGGTGAACCGATAGAGCTGGAATCTTGAAATTTGAAGTTAGGATTACTGTTGGAGTGTAGGATTGGTCTATGTAGGAAGTTCTGGAAATTCATACTAATGTGTACTACATTTTGTACAATTTAAATTTTTGGTGAAACAATACAGTTGGAATCCTGAAATTTGGAGATAGGGTTACTGTTAGGGTATAAGATTGGTATATGTAGAAAGTTTTGGAAATTTGTACCAATGTGTACAAAATAGAACCAAATATGGATTTAAGTGAACCGATAGAGCTAGAATCTTGAAATTTGAAGTTAGGATTACTGTTGGGGTGTAGGATTGGGCTATGTTGGAAGTTTTGGAAATGTCTACTGATGTGTACTATATGGCACTAAATTTGGTACAGTTTGGATTAAAAGATAACCGATAGAGCTGGAATCCTGAAATTGAGTAATACGATTTCCATTGGATTGTATGATTTTCATTGGAAGTTATGGCAATTTATATTAATGTTCACTACCTGGTACTGGTAATTTGGATTTGGGTGAAGCTATATTTTAAATTTGGAAATTTTACACGAGTACAAAGGGTAAAAATGACAAATTTTTGTATAGAGCTAAATTTGTTTTGCGGTCAGAATTGGTGTGTAGGGTTGTGATATGGAGGTCGTTTTGGAAAAAAGTACTATAAGAGAACATCGGTACTAAATGGTTCCAAAAGTGTTAATAATGGTTGGTATTGGGTTTTAAATACTTCCCACATTCCCTAACGAGGTAGCGGGTATAAATTTTGAAATAATTAATAAATTAAACAAGTGAAAAAGCGTTAAGTTCGGCCGGGCCGAACTTTGAATACCCTCCACCATAGATATACTGGCAGGTACTTGAAATGAAAATATAGGGAACATACCAAAAAATGGACCTATACCGACATTTCTACAAACCGATTATGTAAACAATAATTTTTAATAGAAAATTATACCCTCAGCCTTATGGCTAATTAGTGTGTATACACTTTCACACGGTGAAAACGTGCCTCATCGACATATTGGTTCTAGACCCCATGTTTCTTAGGACCAAATCCGTTTCAAAAGAATTTGATTTCATCCCATCTTATTATGTCTTCCAAACTTAGTTCAAGTCCGAATTTGGGGAATATCGGTCCATGCCTTCTGGTACCTCCCACACAGGGGCTACGGCTAAGCCTAAATGCGGGCTATAGTTCACATATAGTTCATTATCGAACCGTACGTTCTAGTTTTTTATCTCCATATCCTTCGCAGGTGAAATGATTACAACAGAGTGTTAGAACCAAACCAAAAACGCGGAAAAATCAGATAATTGTATTAATATAAAAAATGTGGTTATATGGGGACTACGCCTAAAAGGGGTTGACTATTAATAATTTTTGGTAGGGAGATTTGTTTCCATATACGGCTACAAAATACCAAATTTCAGTGATTTCGGTTGAAAACGCGCTCAAGAACCTCAAAATGTCGAAATTTGGGGGTACCTTTATATGGGGGCTACCAGAAAAAAATGGACTTATATTTATAATTTTTAGTGGAGATATTTGGTACCCAATAAGAACCCAATATACCAAATTTTAGCGAAATCGGTTGAAAACCGCGCTCAAGAATCCCAAAATACCGAAAAATGGGGGTACCCTTACATGGGGCGCTACCAGAAAAAATTGACTTATATTTATAATTTTTAGTGGAGATATTTGGTACCCAATAAAAACCCAATGTACCAAATTTCAGCGAATTCGGTTGAAAAACGCGCTCAAGAATCCCAAAATACCCAAAAATGGGGGTACCCTTACATGGGGCGCTACCAGAAAAAATGGACCTATATTCATAATTTTTTGTGGAGTGAATTGGAACCTATTTAGAACTCAAAATACTAAATTACAGCCAATTCGGTGGAAAAATACGACTAAAACCCCAAAAAAAAAAACTGAAAATTAGGAGGTACCGTTATATGGGGGCTACCAGAAAAAGTGGACCTTTATATATAATTTTTGGTGGCGACATTTAGTACCCAATAAGAACCCAATGTACCAAATTTCAGCGAATTCGGTTGAAAAACGCGCTCAAGAACCCCAAAATACCGAAAATTTTGGGGTACCCTTATATGGGAGCTATGCCTAAACGTGGACCGATATATCCCATCTTCGAACTTGACCTGCCTGCAGACAAAAGACAACCCTATGCAAAATTTCAGCACCCGATCTAAATTGCTTCGGAAGATAGCGTGATTACAACAGACGGACGGACATGGCTAGATCGTCTTAGAATTTTACCCTGATCAAGAATATATATACTTTATAGGGTCGGAAATGAATATGAGTTACAAACGGAATGACAAAATTAATATGACGCCATACTATGGCGGAGGGTATAAAAAATATATTCTCATTGGGTGTAAAATCTCACTAACAAAAATTCTATCAGTGAAGGTCTCTTTTTTCTTTTGTACTCGGTATTCGAATTGGCTGTAATTTGTTATTTTCCAATTTTTGGCCGTTATGGGGGAGGTATTAGATGGAGTCAGCCGATAGGTTCCTTCTTAAAACATTATACAGGGATAATCAAAGTATTAGGTTATTTAAAGTTCAGTTCAAATTTGACCATTTTGTGTGGAAGCTACCAGAAATTGTGGATTAATTTTCCCCATCTTCGAATATAATTTGAGAAAAAAATTCTTTCATAAGAAAATTAGAGATCCCTTTCATTTTCTCGAACTTCCTAATAACCTTGTATCGTACGATTAAATCAAAACATAATTAATTTTTCATTATTATTTTTTTTGCCTTTGACAGATAAGAAATTTTGATAATCAAAAATAAATACCAAATCATAAATTGTGTATAAAAAAATATTAAAAATATATTTCCGAAAATAGTATATCAGCCCTGTCAATCATGTCGTATCGACTTCTTTTCCCCCAGCAAACTATATACCTAATTTTATTAGAAATTGATTTGCAATGAAAATCTGCGAATTTTTTTTGCCGACAATCTTTTGTCTTGTTTAACGAAACTTCAAACTTTCATACCATCAAGAGGTAAACCAGTAAGGAAAGTAGTAAAGTCGGACGGGGCCGACTATATGATACCCTTCACCACTTTGAGCATATTCAACAGATGAAATAGAAGCTATATCTAAATCTGAACCGATTTCAACGATTTCAAGAAACTTAACACACATCATTCCAGACCTCAACCATAACGCAGTGCCAAATTTCGTGCAAATCGAAAGATATATAGGGACTTTGGGGGACCATTTACATTAAATCGGACGAAAATATATATGGGAGCTATATCTAAATCTGAACCGATTTTCAGGAAACTTAACACACATCATTCTATACCTACTTCATTACGCTGTGCCAACTTCCGTGCAAATCGAAAGATATATAGGGACTTTGGTGGACTATTTAGATTAAATCGGACGAAAATATATATGGGAGATACATCTAAATCTCAACCGATTTTCAGGAAACTTAACACACATCATTCTATACCTAATTCAGTACGCTATGCCAAATTTCGTGCAAATCGAAAGATATATAGGTACATTGGTGCCACGTTTACCTTAAATCGGACGAAAATATATATGGGAGCTATATCTAAATCTGAACCGATTTTCACGAAACTCAGCACACACCCTTTTGAACCTAATTCAGTACGTTATGCCAAATTTCGTGCAAATCGAATGATATATAGGTACTTTGGTGCCTATATCGGACGAAAATATATATGGGAGCTATATCTAAATCTAAACCGATTTTCACGAAACTCAGCACACATCATTTTGGACCTCATTCAGTACGCTATGCCAAATTTCGTGCAAATCGAATGATATATAGGTACTTTGGTGCCTATATCGGGCGAAAATATATATGGGAGCTATATCTAAATCTGAACCGATTTTTCCCTATTTCAATAGGGTTCGTCCTTGGGACAAATAAGTGACCTATGCCAAATTTCATCCAAATCGGATCCTAAATGCGACCTGTACTTTGTTCACAAAAATACATGGACGGACAGACGGACGGACAGACGGACATGCGTAAATCGACTCCGAAAGTGATTCTATGCATATTCTCAAAAGGAACCATGTGTCTATCTCGTTTCCTTTTGCCTGTTACAAACATATGCACAAAGACATAATACCCTGTACCACAGTGTGGTGAAGGGTATAAAAAGGTACCACGGAATTAATGGATGGCTGGTTCGTCTGCCGAATTGGGTGGATGGACAAATGATTTCTTATCAATATTTACAACTGGATTTTCAGTTTATTTTTCGCTTCAATTATTTATTTCTTCTTATTGTTTGTTTTTAGAGTTAGGAATACGTTTATGTGTTATCGTCGTCGTCGCCGTCACATATTTTTTTTAACATGTGTCCGACAACAAATAACACTTAGTCAGTACCGAGGAAATTAGCAGCAGCAATTCAGTCTTATCGCATTGTTTTTGTTGTTTATTATTATTATTTTTTTTTTGAAAAGTGACTGCCAATTCAAAAACGAATTCCTTGTATTTCTGCAGAATTTATTCGGCCTTCAATGGAAACGGTTTGCTAAACTATTTTTCGTTTTATGAAAGATATCGGTGTAGAGTTTTCGTTAAATTGTTGTAAAGTTGTGACCAAATTATTGAAATTTGAGGTGCTCGAAGTGAAAGAAATATACAAAAATAAAGAAAATATTAAAAAAAAACAAATAAAAAATTGTGATAAAAAAAATATATATACATAGAAAGATATTAATAAAAAAATTAAATATTATTAATATTCGTATAATAAAATACATAAAAATTATTATATAAAATATTAAAAAAAAATTTAAATAAAAATTTTGAAAATAATAAAAATCATAAACATATTTTATAAATAAAAGAACTACATCAGTAAGTCTCATTGTAAATAAAAAATACTGACACAAATCAAAAAGTGTATGTCGTCGTAGTATACCACCCCTATCCTGGAGTCAAATCACCAAAATCGTCAACGAGTTCTGTTTCCTATAGAAAAACATTTCGATCGTTGTAAATTTTTGGATCACCGCATTTGATCGTAATTCATATTGTCTAATATTTTTTTTTTACATTGCTGTAAACATATGGTAGTAAGAAATCGGAAGCGAAAGAGAATTTCAAAATAAGTTTTTGAGATCAAAATATGTTATTTCTTAGAAATTTATATCGTTTATGTGTGTTAAAATATATGTGTACAAATATATATATATATATATATGTACATCATATTTTTGGCAAAGTCATAAATTGAACCTCTTTCTGCCTTGCATTTTCACGTTGTTGCAATTTTGTATGCTCTTCACCATACTGTACCCTGTGTATTATGTCTTTGTGCATATGTTTGTAACAGGCAAAAGGAAACGAGATATACCCATGGTTCCTTTTGAGAATATGCATAAAATCACTTTCGATTTATGCATGTCCGTCTGTGCGTCTGTTGATCATAAATTGTAAACAAATTGAAGGTCGGATTTATGATCCAAATTGGATGAAATTTGGCACAGGTCACTTATTCGGCCCAAGGACGAACCCTATTGAAATTGGAAAAACTGGCTTCAGATTTAGATATAGCTCCCATATATATTTTCGTCCAATTTAAGGTAAATGGTGCACAAAAGTCCCTATATATCTCTCGATTTGCACGAAATTTGGCATAGGGTACTGAATTAAGTCTAAGACGTGTGTTAAGTTTCCCGAAAATCGGTTCAGATTTAGATGTAGCTCCCATATATATTTTCGTCCGATTTAAGGTAAATGGGGCTCCGAAGTCCCAAAATATCTTTCGATTTGCACGAAATTTGGCATAGGGTACTGAATTAGGTCTAGAATGATGTGTGTTAAGTTTCCCGGAAATCGGTTCAGATTTAGATATAGCTCCCATATATATTTTCGTCCGATTTGAGGTAAATGGGCTCATAAGTCCCCAAATATCTTTCGATTTGCATGAAATTTGGCATAGCTTACTGAATTAGGTCTAGAATGACGTATATCAAGTTTCGATAAAATCGGTTCAAATATAGATATAGCTCAAATATATATTTTCGTCCGATTTGAGGTCAATGGGGCTCCGAAGTCCCTAAATATCTTTCGATTTGCACGAAATTTGGCATAGCGTACTAAATTAGGTCTAGAATGATTTGTGTTAAGTTTCGTGAAAATCGGCTCAAATATAGATATAGCTCCCATATATATTTTCGTCCGATTTGAGGTAAATGGGCTCAGAAGTCCCCAAATATCTTTCGATTTGCCGAAATTTGGCATAGGGTACTGAATTATGTCCAGAATGATGTGTGCTAAGTTTCGTGAAAATCGGTTCAGATTTAGATATAGCTCTCATATATATTTTCGTCCGATTTAAGGTAAACGGTGCACCAAATTCCCTATAAATCTCTCGATTTGCGCGAAATTTTGCATAGCGTACTGAATTAGGTCTAGAATGATGTGTATTAAGTTTCCCGAAAATCAATTCAGATTTAGATATAGCTCCCATATATATTTTCGTCCGATTTGAGGTAAATGGGCTCCGAAGTCCCAAAAAAACTTTCGATTTGCACGAAATTTGGCATTAGGTCCAGAATGATGTGTGCTAAGTTTTGTGCAAATCGGTTCAGATTTAGATATAGCATAGCTTTCATAAATTATTTCGACCTATACACGTTAATTGTACACCAAATAGTCAATGGGTGCCTGATATTTCATTTTAAACAGGGAAGCATACCAAAGAGCGTGTGTAAAGTTTGCTTTATCTTTATCTATTTAAAAAAATTTAGCATAGGTTGCAGAATGGCATAGCATGTGAAATTAAAGTTAGTCCGTTCACTTATAGATAAAGATCGCATATTTTTAAGTTCGTTCAATATCATGTCAATGTTCTTTCGAAAGGGCGATGTCTGTTAGGATACATATATAGAATATACCCAAAGTGGTGAAGGGTATCGTATAGTCCGCCCTGTCTGACTTTACCGCTTTCCTTACTGGTTTTTAAGTGGCTACTGAGCATTCCTTTTTTGATCCGTGTCCCTAAATGTAATTAATATATTTTCGTGAATGTATTTTGCCAAAATAAATAATTCTTATATTTTCACCAACTTCTTGTTCCTGCTTCATTACCTTGTTCCGAGCAAAAATCCTTAAGTATGTAGATTTCCATAGAATACTAACTATAGTGTGCAACTTCGAGTAGAAACAATTCGACAACGACTGCGGTGATCTCCGTTCAACTACATTACGATGCCGAAGTACTCGATTTCGAAATCGAGTATTTTGGCATCGTAATGCGGTGATTTGGCCCCTGATTTGTGTCCAGAGTGTAGGTGGAGGATTTTTTACACCCTACATTTTGATACGGCAAAAATGTGTACCTCATAGAAATATTAATTTTAGACAGCATGTTTCTTTGGATCAAATACGCTTCAGACAATTCGATTTACAAATGTCCGACCCTCCAACTGACTTTTTAATTTCTAAAAAAAACAATTTCTAAACCATTGACGTAAATTAAAACATAATATTCAGCCTCTACACCCACCCTATTTAATGCACACACACACCCCATTCACACAATTTAGAATGACGTAGTTTTTGTGTTTTTTTTCTCATAGAGAGAAGGTCATATTTTGTCCTGTGACCTTGTCTTGTTGTCGGTTCTCAAGTGTGACATTATACTTAAGGATATCTACTTTCATGTTGTTGTTGTTGGTTTTTTTTTTTCATTTTAAATATGCAGACAATCCTACCGACCATAGGCTGAGGATATAGCATAGCATATGATGATGGATGTCATTATATATGTAGGTGTGTAAATAGGCATATGTATATATATATATATCTTATGGTCTGAGTGATGTTTGTTGGGTCCTTAGGGTTTGGGGTTTTTTTATTATTTTTCCTACCCATCAAATTAAATTGATTGTTTTTGTTGTTTTCGATTATCTTTGTTTTTTTTGATAAGGAAAGTATTCGATTTTTTTTAATGAGATCCAAAGGCATAAATTATTTGGACGATAATGAATATATTTAATAGATGTTTTTAAATATAAATTCAATGAATTTAAAATCAATTTTAAAATAATAATTTTTTTATCCTCCACCATGAGGTGGTGATTTAAAATACATGCAATCGTTTGGGATCTTCAAAAATATAGTAAAGTAATATCAAATTAAATTTTCTGTAGCAAATTTTGATATCTTTAAGTTCAATGAAAAAAAACGAGCAGTAATCCCCAAAATACTGACCTATAGCGTTACCTGCCTATAGAGTTTATATATGAACCCTAAAATATGAGCCAATATTGAAATTTTGTGACAGGAAAAATGTGTTCTATTCAAAGATAATTCAAAAAAACCTAATTTCAGTGTTTTAGGTTGAAAATGTGACCATAATTAATAAATTATCGAAATTTGGAAGGTAGCGTTATATTGGGGCAACCTAAAATTTTTGAACAGTATTGATTACTAGCATATGCCCGCAACTTCGTTAGCGAATGTAGTAAATATTTAAACATGTATTAACATATTATTTTAATTTTACAGCAAACTGCATATGTCAGAAAAAACTATCCACACATTAATATCGACCATAAATTAAATTTGAGTACCATTTAGTACCAAATCTAAAGGTTCAAAAAGTTTAGTACCAAATCTAAAGGTTCACCCAAATTTTCCATTTAGCACACATTATGTCCATAAGTACCCTCTTCAACCATCCATCAAAACTTCATGCATACCCCAATCCCCGTTAGTGATTTTAAATCCAAATTTCAGAATTCCAACTCCATAGGTTCATCCACAATTGAAATTGTACCAAATCTTGTACACAGTAATACCAATTACAAAACTTTCTATGTACCCCAATCCTACAATCCCACACTGATCCTAAATCCAAGTTTCAGGATTCTAACTCTATCTGTTCACCCACAATTCAAATTGTACCAAATTTAGTACACAATAGTACAAATTCTAAAACCTCCTTCCTACTCCAAATCTACACATCCACAGTCATCCTAAATCCAAGTTTAAGGATTCCAACTCTATTAGTGCACCCGCAACTCAAATTGTACCAAATTTAGTACATAGTTGTATCAATTTCCAAAACTTCCCACATACCCCAATCCTACACCCCCACAGTCATCCTAAATTCAAGTTTCAAGATTCCAACATTATCAGTTGACCCACAATTCAAATTGTACCAAATTTAGTACACGCTGGTACGAATTTCCAAAACTTCCTATTTAACCCAAACCAACACCCCCACAGTGATCCTGAATCAAAATTTAATGATTTCAACATTATCGCTTCACCCACAATTTGAATTGTACCAAATTTTGTACACATTAGAACGAATTTCTAAATCACATCAAATTACACCTCCAAAGTAATCCTGACTCCAATTTTCATGATTCTAGCTCTATTGGTTCACCTAAAATTCAAATTGTACCAAAATTAGTACCATTTAGTTCCCATAAGTATTAATATGTTAAACTGAATCCTGACCTAATCCTACATCTCTAAAATGATCCTAATTCCAAATTTCATTGTTCCAGCTCTATCGGTTCACCTAAATACAAGTTGTACAAATTGTAGTACGATTTAGTACTTTTCGTACCCATAAGCAACATTTTTCCAAAACTACGTAGATATCTTAATCCTACACTCCGACGGCAATGTTACTTTCAATTTTCAGGATTCCAGCTCGATTTTTACCTTCAAATCAAATATGTACCAAATATAGTACCATATAATACTATTCGTACACACGCTTTGCAAACTCTCCTCATATCGACCCTACTTCTCAACCTTAATTTGCATTCCAAATTTCAAGTTTTTAGCTCAATCCATTCACATGCTAAATTTAGTAAATTTCAGTACTTTTCGGATACTCATAGTTCGAATTTCTAAAAAGCCCTTTGATACATCTATTCTATACTCCATCAGTGACCCTCAATCCAAATTTCAGAGTTCTAGCTCTACTGGTTCGCCAAATACAAATGGTATTTACATTTTTACTTTACTTACTTTTTTGTACCTTTCGTACCGTTCTAGTACGAATTTCCAAAAACCCAGCCATATCTGTCTCATTTGGACCAATAGTGACCCTCACCCAAAATTTCAAGATTCTAGCTTCAGCCATTTCGTCTGGGCGTTGATGAATTGTTAAATCAGTCAGTCAATCACTTTACACTTTTATTTGTATAGATATTTGGCGGGAACCCAACATGCCAAATAGAAGCCAATTCGATTGCCAACCTTATCCAAAATCCTCAAAATCCGCATATTTCGAGGGTACCCTTATATGGGGGCTAATATTAAAATATGGATCAATATCGATCATATTTGGTGGGAAGAGAACCCAAAATACCAAATTAAAATCATTTCGGTTAAAAAAGTTTCCATTTTCCCCATAATACCGAAATTTGGGAGGTACCCTTATATGGGGGCTATCCTAAGAAGTGGACCAATATTGATAATTTTTGTTGGGAAGATGTATTACCCTGTGAGAACCCAAAATGTCAAATTACATCCAATTCGGTTGAAAACCGCATTCAAACTCCTCAAAATACCGAAAATTGAGAGGTACCCTTATATGGGGGCTATACTAAAAATAGGACTAATATTGCAAATTTTTGGAAGGTGAGATTTCGCAACCAATGTGAATTCAAAAATACCAAATTACAGTCAATTCGCAAGAAGAACGTGATCAAGCTCCTCAAAATATCGAAATTTAGGAGGTACCGTTGTATGGGGGCTATGCTAAAAAGTGGACCAATATTGAAAATTTTTGGAAGTGAGATTTCACTCTCAATGGGAATTCCAAATACCAAATTACAGTCAATTCGGTTGAAAAACTTGTTCAAGCTCCCCAAAATACCGAAATTCGGGAGGTACCGTTATATGGGAGCTATACTAAAAAGTGGACCAATATTGAAAATTTTTGGTGGGAAGATGTTTTAACCAATTAGAACCCAAAATGCCAATTTACAACCAATTCGGTTGAAAAACGTGTCCATTCTCTCCAAAATACCGGAAATGGGAAGGTACCGTTATATGGGAGATAACCTTAAAAAGGGACCAATATTGAACATTTTTGGAAGTGAGATTTCGCAACCAATGTGAATTCAAAAATACCAAATTACAGTCAATTCGGTTGAAAAACGTATTCAAGCTCCTCAAAATATCGAAATTTGAGATGTTCCCTAATATGGGGGTTATTCTAAGAAGTAGACCAATATTAATAATTTTTGGTGGGAAGATGTATTGCCCTATGAGAACCCAAAATACCATGTTGCATCCAATTCCGTGGAAAACCGTGTTCAAGCTCCCCAAAATACCGAAATTTGGGAGGTACCGTTATATGGGAGCTATCCAAAGAAGTAGACCAATGACTAGACTATGAGAACCCAAAATGCCAAATTACAGTCATCTCGGTTGAAAAGTGTGACCATAATGCCCAAATTAACGAAATTTGGCAGGTATGCTATATGGGGGCTATATTAAACTAGTAAGGAAAATAGTAAAGTCGGACGGGCCGACTATACGATACCCTTCACCACTTTGAATATATTCAACAGATGAATCCTAAAGACGTCCCAGTTCTACATAAAATCGGACAAAAATGTCGTACAAGCTATATCGAAATCTAAGCCGAATTCATCGAAATTTGTCACAGAATTCGGTTTGACTTGTTGGTGCATCATTTACATAAAATCGGGAGAAAATAATTGTAGCTCTATCCAAATTTGAACCGATTTCAATGAAACTTTCCACATGCTAGGTTATATAAACTTCAGAACGTTGTGCAAAATTTTGTGTCAATCGGCCTAACTTTGGGTCTTTGGTGCACCTTTTACTTAAAATCGGAAGAAACTATATATAGGAAATATATGTAAATCCGATTTCAACAAAACTTGCCACACGCTATCTTATAATAACTTCAATAAGTTGTGCAAAATTGTGTGCCAATCGGACCCACATGGGGAATTTGGTGCAGCATTTATATCTAACTTCTAGGTTATACTGAGTTCAGTACGAAAGATATATGGGAGCTATATTTAAATCTGGACCGATTTTCACGAAACTTGGCAGACATCACTCTAGGCTCAATTCAGTACGTTATGTCAAATTTCGTGCAAATCGAAAGTTATAAAGGGACTTTAGTACACCAGTTACCTTAAATTGGACGATAATATATATGGGAGCTATATCTAAATCTGAAGCGATATTCAGGAAACTTAACACACATCATTCTTCACCCTATTCAGTACGCTATACCAAATTTCGTGCTAATCGAAAGATATAAAGGGACTTTAGTACACCAGTTACCTTAAATTGGACGATAATATATATGGGAGCTATATCTAAATCTGAAGCGATATTCAGGAAACTTAACACACATCATTCTTCACCCTATTCAGTACGCTATACCAAATTTCGTGCTAATCGAAAGATATATAGGGACTTATGTATACCATTTACTTCAAATCGGACGAAAATATATATGGGAGCTATATCTAAATTGGAACCGATTTTCAGGAAACTTAACACACATCATTCTAGACTTTATTCAGTACGCTATACCAAATTTCGTGCAAATCGACAGATATATAGCGACTTTGGTGCACCATTTACCTTAAATCGGACGAAAATATATATATGGGAGCTATATCTAAATCGGAACCGATTTTTAGGAAACTTAACGCACATCATTCTAGACTTTATTCAGTACGCTATACCAAATTTCGTGCAAATCGACAGATATATAGCGACTTTGGTGCACCATTTACCGGACGAAAATATATATGGGAGCTATATCTAAATCTGAACCGATATCTAAATCTGAACCGAGGGTTTGTCCTTGGGCCAAACAAGTGTCGTATGCCAAATTCCACCCAATTCGGATCATAAATGCGACCTGTACTTTGTTTACAATTTAACATGGACGGAGAGACAGACAGACGGACGTGCATAAATCGACTTAGAAAGTGACTCTATGCATATTCTATAAAGGAATCATGGTTCTATCTCGTTTCCTTTTGCCTGTTACAAACATATGCACAAAGACATAATACCCTGTACCACAGTGTGGTGAAGGGTATAAAAATGTCACCAATATTGCTAATTTTGGTGAAAAAATGTATTACCCTATGAGAAACCTCAGCACCAAATTTCAGCCAATTCAATCGAAAAACTTGTCCAAAATCGTCTAGATCGGCATATTACGGGGGGTACCCCTTGTATGGGGGCTATCCAAAACAATTGACCAATATTGATAATTTTTGCTGGGAAGATGTCTTAATCAATTAGAACCCAAACTGTCAAAATACAAAATCAATTCGGTTAACAAATATGCACACACTACCCAAAATACGAAAATTTCGGAGGGGGCTATCAAAATTGAGAATGTTTGGTTAGTGAGATTTCACATCATGTCGGAATTCAAAATACCAAATAACAGTCAATTCTGATAAATATTTTCGAGGTGTTGCAAACCGAATGACAAATTTAATATAAACTCCACCTTATAGTGGAGCAGATTTTTTCATAATATAAAATATTTATTTTTTTTTTATTTCAAAAAAATTATTTCAAGTGTGTTTTGGTGTTATTTTATTTTATTTAAATATTTCTTGGAAGAAAATTAAAAAAATCAAACATTTTTTTTATTTTTATTATTTTTTTAAAAATTATTTATATATAAACGAACATATATACAAATTACTATATTCTGATATGATTTGCTGCTATTGCTAGTGAGTCACAATTTCGAATAACCTCCCCCCTCTCTGCTCTACTCTATTTCTGTTTAGCGCCACATTCCCATGGGAATCCATTTTTGTTGTTGCCAGCCACTGAATTATTTTCATATCAGCTGGCTGGCCCATATTTATTTTTAATATTTTCTCGCCATTCGATGAATAATTTTAATTTTTTTTGTTCAGTTGCAATTTGCCAGCTAGCCAATAAAATTTATATTAATTTGTAATGTTTTTTCTTTTTTTTTTTGCAGCCGGATGAGGTCAACACCCGTAATAATTTTCTACAGGGAAATTTCTTTAATCGCAAAAGGTAAGTGACGAATTATATTTCCTGTATTTTTTTTTTTAATTTGGTTTTCTTTTCTTGTATTGAAATTAAACAGGTTAGATATATTTAATAAATTAAAATAAATTATTCTGCATACTATTCAGTCGAAGAGAAAGAGAGCGGGAGCCGAGAGAGTTTGTCACCAAACCTCTCAATTCATGGGTATATTTGAATAAATGAAACGAGAAAGAGGAACAGATATATTTGTTAGCGTCGAAATCGATTATAACGAACAATGTTTTGAATGACATATCGACGATTTTAACGATAATATCCAAAAGTGTCGAAAAAATCTATAATTTTTGTTTTATTATGGTTTATAGCGACCAATTTGGTCGATATATATATAATCTTATAATTTAAAAACAAATTATTGCATTTTTCATAATACGCACGTTGGGCGCCACTTTGTCTAGACATAAAGAAATTTCTCAATTTAATTTAAAAATAACGAGTGGAAAAGCGTTAAGTTCGGCCAAACATTGGATACCCTCCACCAAAATACCGAAAATTGGGGGGTACCCTTATATGGGGGCTATCGGAAAAAATTGACCTATATTTATAATTTTTTTTGTGGAGAGATTTGGTACCTATTAAGAACTCAAAATATTAAATTACAGCAAATTCGGTGGAAAAATACGATTAAAAAACCCCCAAAATACTGAAAATTAGGAGGTACCGTTATATGGGGGATACCAGAAAAAATGGACCTATATTTATAATTTTTATGTGGAGACATTTAGTACCCAATAAGAACCCAATGTGCCAAATTTCAGCGTATTCGATTGAAAAATGTGCTCAAGAACCCCAAAATTGTACTGTTATATGGGAGCTATAACCTAACGTGGACTGATATATCCCAACATCGAACTTGACCTGCCTGCAGACAAAGGACAAACCTATGCAAAATTTCAGCACCCTATCTCAAATCCTTCAGAAGATAGAGTGATTACAACAGACGGACGGACATGGCTAGATGGTCTTAGAATTTTACCCTGATCATGAATACATATACTTTATAGGATCGCAAATGATTATTTCGATGAGTTACAAACGGAATGACAAAATTAATATACCCTTCATACTATGGTGGAGGGTATAAAAATTACTTACTTACTTAGCTGGCTTATGACAAACCGGTTGTTCCATAAGCCGAGCTTAAAAAATATTTCCAGGCGCATTCATCCAATTTGAAAGACCATTTTCCGAGATGTAGTCTTCTACTTGATCTTTACATCGGATGCATGGCCTTCATCTTCTGCGTGAACCATCACTGGGCTCGTTTTTATATGCCTTTTGAGCTGGGACATCTTCATCCATTCTCGCAAGTTGGCCTATCCAACGTAGATTGTATAGCTCATGGTCCATTTGACGGCGATATTCACCATCGACACAGATCGATCTATAGATCTATTTCCATTTCTCTCAAATACTCCAAGAGCTGCCTCATATGCTTGCGCCAGTATCCATGCTTCAGATCCATATAACAGCACGGATAATATCAGCGTCCTGTAGAGTTTGAGTTTGGTCTGGCTAGAGGTGGCCTTGCTTTTGAGTTACTTACTCAGACCATAGTAGCATCTGTTGGCTAACACTATTCTCCTCCGGATTTCACAGCTGATGTTATTAGTTTTGTTTATGGCGGTACCACCGAGGTGTATAAAATCGTTCACTACCTCGAAGCTGTAGTTTTCATGTTCCACAGTTGATCCGAGTCTTTTAATTTTTTATTTAAAATTTTAAAACATTGCTACATAAAATCTGTCCTCTGTATAAATTTGTCTATCTAATGAACGAACACATGTTCCGCCTTGCCTTATATATAGCCTCTACATCTGATTCATTTAGCGGAGGAGAAACTGAGGAATCAGAGTTTTTTCTTTTATTATTATTATTTTTTTTTTGCTTAATTCAAATACTGTCGACATAAATAAAAACACAGATTATACAGGATACAAAAAAGGAAAAAAATCGGAATGGTAGGGGAGAGCTTAAGGATGGGATAAATGGATAGACACTAGCTGCTTAGCCTAGTCATTCAGCCAACCAGCTTGTTTCCCTAACTGGCTGCCTGAACTGAATGAAAATTACATGAATGAATGCAATAAAGAAGGGCAGGGTAGGTAACACAACCCCCGCCAGGCCCTTGTCTATGTCATTCCCCTTTTTTAAATTTTAACTTTCATTATAAATGTCACAGCGATGAAATGCCACAATCTCATAGACATGGCTTGACTACATCCCATGTCCTCTGCATGGCAACCTCTCTTTTTCTCCCTTTCCGAAAAAGCCATTGCACTACGACGGCAACTGCAAGCAGAAGCAACAGCAATGCATTTTTATTCATGGAAATGTTCTGGTTGTTGTTGTTTTTCTTTTTTTTTTTTGTAGGTGTTCTTTCGTACTGTGTGTGCAACAACGTGTAATAATAGCACAACGTTTTTATACCCATCAAGGGTGGAAACAAATTTTACAAACCCCATGGTTTAGGCAGGGCATGTGGGAGAGATCTCCGCACACTGACATGTTTATTTTGTTTTAGATCCATGTCTCTAGTTGTTAAAACCAAATCTGATGTACGTTCTGGAACTGCCTGCCGCCTCGCCACTACTACCTTAGTTACAATCTCTATTATTATTTGTTGTTGTACAAATGTTGATGATGTCGTTGTCATCGCCGTCATCATCGCCATCGTCATCCTAGAAGTCATTACCATTAAGAAGAACAAGCATTGGAGCAAGAACAAAAAACGCATTGGCGTTTGTTTTTACACCCATCCCTAGTACAATTTTTATTCACGATGCATTGAAGAGGACTTGTTTTTCCTGCAGCACAGTATTCCGAGCCTATCTGTAGGCATTAGGGCTGGTTTTTATGTGGAATGTTTTTATAGACTGGTTGAAGTTAGTCTCTATACCCTGTCCTACCACATTTTCCTAGCTGTGTATTGTAGGACATACCCTGACGTATGTCCTACCAGCTCCTATCTGGAATGTTTTTATAGACTTGTTGAAGTTAGTCTCTATACCCTGACTGATGTCCTACTACATTTTCCAGCTCCTAACTGTGACCTATACAACCGAATAGAATATGTATGAAATAATCCTAGAATATATGAACGATATTCATAATATGTAGGAAAAGTTCATAAATTTGTGGATACCAATTCCAATTTTATTCGATGTAAAATTACTGAGAGTAGAGTAATTTTGCTTGATTTTAGAAGGTTTTCTTTAAATCTAGGTCAAATTCTTAAAATGCGCGAAAAGTTCTTAGAATGTACGAACAAAATTCATAGGTTACATGAAAAGTTTGTATAATGTAAGAAAAAAATATTTTTTTGAATGGATATAAAATAATTTCTTTGTTTGATTTCTGAAGAGACTTTTTAAATCTTTGAAAAGTTCCTAGAATGTATGAAAGGTTTTTAAAACGTACGCACAAAATTCATAAAATGTAGGAAAATTTCATCGAATCTATACAACAGAATGTAATTGTATGAGATATAAAGAGAAATTGGATTACAATGAAATGTGTGAAAAGATATTAAGATTGTTGTTGTTGTTATTGTTGACCTGTGATATGTTAATCCTTGTGGATTTTTGTTTTGGCTCTAGGTCAATTGAAAAACTGTTGTTTATGTTTTTCTTTTTTGTTTATTTTTATTTTCCAATATTTCGACTGTCTTCGGCAGTCATCTTCAGGGAAATATTTTATGAGAAAAGCAACCGATTTTCATCACCGTCTATGCTAAACTGAAGATGACTGCCAAAAAAAAAAAAAAAAAAAAAAAAAGATATTAAGATTGTTGCAGAAGAACGAACAATCACAATGAACGAAATTCATAAATTGTAGAAAATGTGCATATAATGTTGGAAAATTTGCATATCTGATGTGATGTAAAATTAATTGTTGAATGTCCGATTTTAGAAGATCTTATTAACATCTAAAAAAGTTTTTAGAATATTCAAAAAGTTTTTAGAATATTCAAAAAGTTCTTAGAATTTTTGGAAAAGTTCATAGACCAAATGATAAAATTTATAAAATGTGGGAAAAGAGTTCATAGAATTTAGGAAAAAAAACTTCGTTAATGGAATATAAATTAAGTTGAATTAGGAAATGTTTGTTAGACATTAAAATGTCTTTATTCCACATGTGAAAAAGTTCTTAAAATGCATGTAAAGTTTTTAGAGAGAATTCAAATTTAATATGATTGAAAATAACATGGATTAGAAAGTTTTGCTTTGACTTTTCGTTCGTAGAATATGAAAAGTTCTTAGAATTTCATATAATGTAGGAAATATTCAAAGAATGTAGGAAAAAAATCAAATTTGATTAGATGTAAAATAAACGTTTGCCTATATTTTGAGGTTTTCTTTAAATATAGAAACTGTGTTCATAGAATTTGGGAAAAGTTCGTAAAACGTACGAACGAATCTCATAAAATGTAGGAAAACTTCGGGAAATTACTCTTTAAATTGTTGGAAATGTTTATAAAACGTTTGTAGAAGTTCGTGGAATTTGTAGAAAACGATTCTTAGAATTTATGAAACAATTCATTGTTTCATTCAAAAAAATGATTCCTTAGAATTCTTGAACAAGTTTTTATGATTGGCATTTATAAAGAATTTTATTCGAAGAATTTATGTATCACTTCACACAATTTAGGATTCATATCTCAGAATTTAGGTAGATAATTCATTGAATATAGAAACATAATTCTTTGAATTTAGAAAAAAATCTTAAGTGTTTAGGAAAAAAATTAGCATTTAGAAAACTCCAAATACATTTCTAGGAATAGGAAAGAAAATTCATAGAATTTAGATAGTCCTTTTTTAAAGTGGCTACAGATCACAGAATGTGCGAAAAGTTCATTCACTATGAAATTCATAAAATGTAGAAAAAGTTTATAGAATGTAGGAACTGTCTTAGAAGACAATTAAAAAATTTAGCAAACAAATTTCAGAATTTCGATAAAAAAAAAAAAAATATTTTAATTTTGGCAAAAAATTCATAGAAATTAGGAAAAAATTCTTAGAATTCTTAGAATGCGAAAAGTTCATTCACTATGAAATCCATAACATGTAGAAAAAGTTTATAGGATGTAGGAACTGGCTAAGAATTTAAGAAACAATTTACAAAATTTAGGAAACAAATTTCAGAATTTCAAAAAAAAAAATACTTTAATTTTGGTAAAGATTTTATGGAATTTAGGAAAAAAATTTTAGAATTTTGGAAAAATAATTTAGCAATTAGGAAACTCTATGAAATTTGGGAGAAAATTAACAGAATTTACTAAACAATTCTTCAAATTTAAAATGAAAAGTTCGTATAAAGTAGGAATAATTTCAAAATGGAATAGATGTAAAATAATTTGAGGTCGAATGTTTTTTGTTGACTTCTTTAAAAGTGGGTTACAGTTAACAGCATGTGCCTTAAGTTCATAGAACGTACTATGGAATTCATAAAATAAAGGATATGTTTATAGAAAAACATTAAATTTATTTTCCTACATTCACTGAACGTTTCCTATATTTTATGAATTTCATAGTAACGTTTAATGAATTTTTTTCACATTCTAAGAGCTATTAACACATTAAAATAAGATCCTTTAAGGGCAGGGCAAAATTCTATTCCAAGTTATTTTACTTTCAATCAAATTGGAATTTTTTCCTACATTCTATGAAGTTTTCCAACATTATATGAATTTCATCGTACGTTCTAAGAATTGGTTAGATATTCTAAGAACTGTCCCACATACCAAAAAGAACCTTCAAGAGTCTGAGCAATAATACTGTACTGTAAGTGTTCACATCCAATAACATTTCTTTTATTTTCTTACATTCAATGAACTTTTCCTATATTTTATGAATTTCATTGTAACGTTCAATGAACTTTTCTTACATTCTAAGAATTATTACCACATTATAATAAGAGCCTTTAAAGGCAGGGCAAAATTATATTCCAAGTTATTTTACTTTCAATGAAATTGGAATTTTTTTCCTACATTTAATGAAGTTTTCCTACATTATATGAATTTCATCGTACGTTATAAGAATTGGTCAGATATTCTAAGAACATACAAAAAAAAAACTTCATGAGTCTGAGCAATAACATTCTACTGCAAGTTTTTATATCCAATAAAATTTAATTTAATTTCCTACATTTCATGAACTTTTCCTATATTTTATGAATTCATAGTAGGGTTCAATGAACTTTTCTCACATTCTAAGAACTATTACTACATTAAAATAAGATTCTTTAAAGGCAGGGCAAAATTCTACTCCAAGATATTTTACTTTCAATAAAATTGGAATTTGTTTCCTACTTTCTATGAAATTTTCTTACATTTATGTATTAGTAAGTATTAGTATTCTATCAGTTCAGAATTTCATTCATAGTTTCAAATATTTCAAACCCGTTTCTCTTTATTTGTATGAGGAAAAAATGGTATTCTCTGATAAAAAAAATAACTCCATTCCCTATGCTTCGGTTTTTTGTTGCTGTTTCAACAACAGCTCCCGCATGTGACAATTTTCAAGTATTTCATTTCGTCTAGTCGGTGTTGAATGCAACAAAAACAATACACAACTCATTCACCAGAAGAAAAAAAGCAAAATGGAGAAGTCATTCATAATGGTTCTATGTACAGTTCGAGAATATGCCAAGTTGTTTCGAAGTGCCGTTGTTTGTTTTTCCCATTCATGAAAACAATTATGATGGTGAAGTCTTTTGTACGTGTAACTCTTCTACAGATTTCTTCGAAGTTTTTTTTCAGAGTCAACATTTGTACTCCATGTGAAAGAGGCAGATTTTTTTCATTCAGATTTATTTTATTCAACTTGAAATGTTATAAAAAAAATCACATCTGGTTTTACATTCAGTGGTGACGCTAACCCTTGAGATGACACTTTGGACTGGAAAAGAAAAAAGTGCGGTGTGTGTATGCTCTGCCAAGGACCTTTTCCCCGAAGCCACTCTTTCTATATTCAGGGAAAAAAAACGATTTTTTTTTGTGGAATATTTCTTAGCATAAAATTGTAGGCAAATAATAAAATGGAACTCTGCTACTCAGAGGAGTTGAACTACTCCCCGAATGAATGCAATCTTGCAAAAGAGGGTGTTCAATGCTCATGTCCCGACACGCACGCACTCTATCCATTCATATATTCGTCCTTTCCTACAATTTGTTTGTATTTCATTTAAAATGTATGCCTCTTCGGAGAGGATGGAGCGGAATTTATGTTTTAGAATTCACATTTAAATGGATTTTAGTTTTTAATGTTTTCCGTTTTATTGTTTTTTTTTCTTGTCGATATTTTATTTACATTTGCTAAGAGCTTTTTCTTTGGCAATACTCACAACGATTGTGATTTTTTAAATAGTTTGATGTTGTAAAAGAGTTTTTTTGTAAATAAAATATGTTAAGATTTAATCCATGATAGATGTATGAAGATTGCATAAAATATTATATCGAGTTCATTGCTTTTCTTTTATACGAAGTTCGAAATATTCACTTTGGTGTTTGAGACCAATATGTCAAATTTTTTTCCAATGTGGAAAAAGTTCATTGAATTCGGGAAAAATTTCTTATAATGTTAAGAAAAATTCATATAACGTAGTAAACAAATTCATATTTCATATATAAAATAACATAGATTAAAACTCTTTAAAATGTCTTCGTTTTATCTTGGAAAAGATTCCTCTAAATATTGGAAAATGTCATAGAACGTACTAAAATTCTTAAAATGTAGAAAATGTTCATAAAATGTAAAAAAATTCATAGAATGTAGGAAAAAATTCAAATTTGATTGAAAGTAAATTAACATGGATTAGAAATCAACTTGGATTTTGACCTGCCTTTAAATAATCATATTTTAATGTGGTAATAGCTCTTAGAATGTGAGAAAAGTTCATTGAACGTTACTATGAAATTCATAAAATATAGGAAAAGTTCATGGAATTTAGGAAAATAAATTAAATTTTATTGGATCTAAAAATTTGCAATAGAAGGTTATTGCTCAGATTTTTGAAGGTCCTTTTTGGATTGTGGAAATAGTTTTTAGTTTCTGGGAAAGTTCCTAGAATATCTGACCAATTCTTACAACGTACGAAAAAATTCATATAATGTAGGAAAACTTCATAGAATTTAGGAAAAAAAAATCCAATTTGATTGAAAGTAAAATAACTTGGAGTAGAATTTTGCCCTGCCTTTAAAGGATTATATTTTAATGTGATAATAATTCTTAGAATGTGAGAAAATTTCATTGAACGTTACTATGAAATTCATAAAATATATGAAACGTTCATTGAATTTAGGAAAATAAATTAAATTTTATTGGATCTAAAAACTTGCAGCATAAGGTTATTTCTCAGACTTTTGAAGGTCCTTTTTGGATTGTGGAAATATTTTCTAGTTTCTGAGTAAGTTCTTAGAATATACGACCAATTCTTAGAACGTACGATGAAATGCATAAAATGTAAGAAAACTTCATAGAATGTAGGTAAAAAAATTCCAATTTAATTGAAAGTACAATAACTTCATTTTATCTTGCAAAATATTTTTGAAATATGGAAAAAATGTCACAGAACGTACTATGAAATTCTTAAAATGTAGATAAAGTTCATAAAATATAAAAAAAGTTCATAGAATGCAGGAAAAATTCCAATTTGGGGTAGAAGTTTTGCCCTGCCTTTATAGGATCTTTTTTTAATGTAATGAAACGTTCATTGAATGTAGGAAAAATTAAATTTGATTATATGTATGCCCTGCCTTGAAAGGATCTTATTTTAATGTGATAATTGTTCTTAGAATGTGAGAAAAGTACATTGAACTTTACTATGAAATTCATAAAATATAGGAAAAGTTCATGGAATGTAGGAAAGTAAATTAAATTTTATTGGATCTAAAAACTTGCAGTAGAATGTTATTGCCCAGACTTTTGAAGGTTCTTTTTGGTATGTGGGACAGTTCTTAGAATATCTGACCAATTCTTAGAACGTGCGATGAAATTCATATAATGTAGAAAAAGTTCATAGAATATAGGATATTTTTTTCCAATTTGATTGAAAGTAAAATAACTTGGAATAGAATTTTCCATGCCTTGAAAGGATCTTATTTTAATATGATAATAGTTCTTAGAATGTGAAAAAAAGTTCATTGAACGTTACTATGAAATTTATAAAATATAGGAAAAGTTCATTGAATGTAGGAAAACAATTAAATTTTATTGGATATGAACACTTGCAGTAGAGTATTATTGCTCAGACTCTTTAAGGTTCTTTTTAGTATGTCGGACAGTTCATAAAATATCTAACCAATTCTTACAACGTACAATAAAATTCATAAAATATAGGAACATTTCATAGAATGTAGGAAAAAATCCAATTTGATTGAAAGTAAAATAACTTGGAGTATAATTTTACCCTGCTTTTAAAGGACCTTATTTTAATGTGGTAATAGTTCTTAGATTGCGAGAAACGTTCATAGTACGTTACTATGTAATTCAGGAAAAATTTTCTACATTTTATGAAGAGTTTGTAAAAAATCATATACGTTATGGAAATGCTATAAATTTTAGGGAATTAATTCTCAGATTCGGAAAATGGTTATTTGTTAGTTTTTAGGATAAAATCTTAGCATTTAGGAAAAATTCCTCGAATTTATGAAACTCATAATACGTTGGTAGACCTTCTTGGAATTTGTAGAAAATGTTCCTAACATGTAAAATCTTAGAATTTAGGAAATAATTCTTAGAGTTTAGGAAATAATTCTTAGAATTTAGGAAAACAAATTCTTACAATTTATGAAACTTTTAGATACATTTTTTAGAATACATTTTTTAGTTTTTAGAAAATAAAAAAAAAATTAGTAATTACGAAAAATTCATAGAATTTATGAAACTCCTCATAGAATATGGAACAAAATTCAAAAATCTTAGATTTTTGGGTATTAAATCATAGATTCTGAAAAACATTTTAGGAAAAACATTTTAGTATTTAGGAAAAATTCCTAGAATTTATAAAACTCTTCGTAGAATATGGGAAAAATTCATAAAATTAAAAAAAAAATATGGAAAAAATTCAAAAATCTTAGATTTTTGGGAATTAATTCATAGATTCTGGAAAACATTTTAGTATTTAGGAAAAATTCCTAGAATTTATGAAACTCTTCGTAGAATAGGGGAAAAATCCATGAAATTAAAAAAACGTAGATTTTTGGGAATAAATTCTTAGATTCGGGAATTGTTCTTTGAATTTAAATAACAAAAAACTTTTTATTTAAAAAAATTTTTTCTCTAAAAATATAGATTTGAATTATTTTGCAACTAACCAATTTCTATATTTTTTTTTTGAAAAAATAAAACTGAATAGTATGCAAATAATTTATTTATATATTAAAAACATAAAATAAAAAAATAATTATTTATGTATTAAAAATCTATACAACAAATTTTTTTTTAATTATAAATAATTTTAAATAATCTCTTAAGAAAAAACAAACAAAATCACAATATTAACCATTTTCCGCTCAACGGGTTGTGTCTCTCATCTTCTACTACTCTCTGTGTGTATTCAAATTTTTTTTAGAAAAAAATTATTTTATTGAAATAAAATATATATATATATATATATATTTTTAATATATTTTATATATAAAATTATAGGTATATAAGAAAAATTATTATAAAAAAATAGAGTATATTTTTAAGTCCACAAAAGTATTGTTATTGTGTATTCTGGGCCGTTTATCAACTAACCTATGTGCAATTAAAAAAAAAAAACTCTAGTAAAATTTTGAACACATTCCTTTTCTAGACCTGAAAAAAAAACAAATCAAAACCATTAACACGTTTATTCCCCCCACTTATCTATCAAAATCGCTTAATTGTCCAGAGTAAAATTAAAAACAAAATTAAATATTTTTTTATAAAAATTAAAAAAAAATATATTTTTTAATTAAATTTGAAACCAGCTAATTGTCGCGAATATTTTTACGAACGTCACACTGGAAGGATCAAGCATCCTGAACTGATTTTAAAATAATATTCCATAAGTTAATCTCTTAAATATTTATTCTATGATCTTTCGTGTCCAATATTATGGGAAAAGCGTGAAAATTCCCAACTAAAAATTAAAACAAATAAATATTAAAATATATAGTTGAGTTCAGTTCAAGCATAGGTTTTTAAATCTTAACCTCATTCTTCAAATCCTTTCATTAAATATTCAAAATAAAAAAAATCTAGAAAACTTAATCTCTCTCTCGAAAAATTAATCTCAGAATTCCCTTTAAAAAATCGGTTATGGTTAAATTTTTTTAAAAAAAAATTGTCCATAAATCTCAATTTTAAATAGAAGGATTTTCCATTCCCAGTGTTTTGTTTTTCTTTTAAACATTTTCCTTATAAAAAAATACCAAAGTAATTTTCACACAAAACCTATCAAAAGTGTTGAAGTGTAAGGTGATGATGATGATGCAAATAAAATAAAAAATAAAGAAGTTATATTTAAATTCCGCAACTCCAGCAAACACCCACCCACATCACTATCACCTATCATCTAAAAAATGGAAATTCACAACGAAGCTTGAAACATGGAGAAAATTGAAAACTAAATTATCGTAGAACGGCAATGGAAGAGAGCAAAATAACATTATGGCCAGGATATATTGCCGGCTGAAGAAGGAGAACTAACCCTGAAACTACATTTTAAAAGGGGAGAACTTTTTTTGATTTGAAACCTGCCAATGGAGGAGGATAATAATACCCCCCACAGCCATTAGTCTGTCCAAAACCATTTACATGTTGTTGTCGGCGGCAGCCTGCTTGCCTATACTTGGATAAAAATTTCCGTTGCCAGTAACAAAAAAATAATCAACAGACAGCAAACAAGATTTTCATCGTTGTCACCAGTATCGTGGTAATCATTCCGTCAGCCATCCAGTCAGTAAGGCATTCAACCAAACCACTACACAGCCAGCCAGCCAGTCAGTAGCAGTTGAGAGGAGACTCAAAATCATGCACCCACCTAGTCCTCGATTGCTGTTTCCCTTTGGGAGTTACGTTTTTCTTCTTCATTATTTTCCAATATAATTTCCTCAGTCAACTCTAATTTTATTTACGAGTACGACAGGACAAGGAAATAAGGCAATTTTTCATCAACGGCTTTTTCCTCTCTCACTCTCTCTCACACACACCCACACACATTTGTATTATCCATGGTCTTCTTTGCTGATATCGTCCTTCCATTTGTTCCCTCAAATACAAATTTACAACACTAAAATTGCTAACAACAACAACAGCAACACTCACCTAATTTAATAAACCCAAGAGGAAAAATGATGAAAATAAAAATGAAATCACAAAAATCATTTTCCACAAATTTTCTTTTCCAATTTGAAAATTATCAATTTATCTTTTATTATATACTTATATATATATATATATATATATATACTTATGTATCTGTAATAATGTGTAAATGTGTTTTGTTGTGTATAAATATATTTTGTATAACTAATTTCATCTTAATGTTTGTCTAATATTTATTTATATAAAATTTTATATATAGTATTGTTATATATAAATATATATGTAATGTACTTAACAAAAAAGAAATTTCGAAATTCTTTAAGATATAGATGTGCATGTACGTCTCAAATGTGTGGCAAAAAAGGATATTGTATTAAAAAAAATCAATAAATCAAGATAAGCCTTTGGTACCATAGGTCGTATTAGTATTATTAATTATTGTGGCGTATTCGTAATTTATTTTAATATGTTCAGATAGTGTGGATTTTTTGATTTTATTTTTAACGCTTAGAGCTAGGTTTTTTAAAAATATTTTTTTCTGGAGACATTATTGGCATAGAATTTTGTTTAAACAATTTTTTTACGCAGCTATCTTAGGCCCAGATTTTGTATACCCTACACAACTATGTTGTCAGAGTTTGTAACGTCGCGAAATATTGGTCCTAGACCACCTTTAAGTCATATCTCGACTAGCTGAGTCGATCTAGACATGTGTGTCCGTCCGTCCGTCTGTCCATTATAATTTGTAAACACGATACAGGTCCCAGTTATGGACCAATCTTCACGAAATTTTGCATGTAGGATGGGTTCGGCCCAATGAGGACCCCTATTGTTTTTGGTAAAAATCGGTTAATATTTAGGGGATGGAATATTAACCGAAAACTTTAATTTAATTTGAAACTTTAAATATGTACACCTGAAGGATATAGAGCCGAGATGCCTATATTATATCCAAGACGAGTGGTTGGCCTTTAAATTGATACCAATTATATTGTCGTATGTACTCGGATGAGGAAGTTACACTCAAATATTTACAGGTGTTTACGTATTCAGATATTATTTAGTAATCCATTACCACACTAGATGGCGGAAATATAGCACTGATCGCTTTGAAATTTTCCATGAGGTTCCAGTTATGGTCAAGGACAACGCCTACAATTTTCGATGATGATCAGATAACAATTCGGGATGAAGGGACCGTAAAATTTGTTTTTTTTTTTGTTTTTCGAGTCGATCTTTAGGCCACAATTATAAATCGAACATCACAACACCACCCACGGTGAAGGGAATCTAGGAATCTAGTAATATTCGGAAAATATGTCATTGTAAGCAAGAGGTGCTGTTGAACTCTAATCGGGCAAGGGGGTGCAAATATCAAGAAATATTGCCCAGGCTAGGAATAAAAATTCGCAGAAAGTTAAAATTCCGTGGTAGTTGTATAGGGTATTGTCGGCTCCGATCACTAGTTAAAAATAATTTGGATTTTTAAAAATATATTTTTAAAGAGCCTCTATGGGCGTACATTTTTATGCCCTTCACCACAGTGTAGTACAGGGCATTATGTCTTTGTGCACATGTTTGTAACAGGCAAACGGAAACGAGATATACACATGGTTCCTTTTGAGAATATGCATAGAATCACTTTCTGAGTAGATTTATGCATGTCCGTCCGTCTGTTTGTCTCTCTGTCCATGTTAAATTGTAAACAAAGTACAGGTCGCATTTATGATTCGAATTGGATGAAATTTGGCACAGCTCATTTATTTGGCCCAAGGACGAACCCTATTGAAATTGGAAAACATCGGTTCAGATTTAGACATAGCTTCCATATATATTTTCGTCCGATTTTCAGTAAATGGTGCACCAATGTTCTATATATCATTCGATTTGCACGAAATTTGGCACAATGTACTGAATTAAACCTAGAATGGTGTGTGCTAAGTTTCGTGAAAACCGCACATATTTAGATATAGCTCCCATATATATTTTCGTCGATTTAATATAAATGGTACACGAAAGACCCTCTATATTCTTCGATTTGCACGAAATTTGTCATAGCGTACAGAATTAACTCTAGAATTATGTGTGCTAAGTTTTGTGAAAATCGGTTCAGATTTAGATATAGCTCCCATATATATTTTCCTCCGATTTAATGTAAATTGTGCACCAAAGTCCCTATATATCTTTCGATTTGCACGAAATTTGGCATAACGTACTGAATTAAGCCTAGAATTATGTCTCCTAAGTTTCGTGAAAATCGGTTCAGATTTAGATACAGCTCCCATATATATTTTCGTCCGATTTAAGGTAACTGATGAACCAAGGTCCCTAAATATCTTTCGATTTGCACGAAATTTGTCTTAGCTCACTGAATTAACTCTAGAATTATGTGTGCTAAGTTTTGTGAAAATCGGTTCAGATTTAGATATAGCTCCCATATAAATATTTTCGTCCGATTTAATGTAAGTGGGGCACCAAAGTCCCTAAATGTCTTTCGATTTGCACGAAATTCGACACGGCGTGCTGAATTGTATCTAGAATGATGTGTGCTAAGTTTCGTGAAAATCGGTACAAATTTAAAGATAGCTCCCATATATATTTTCGTCCGATTTAAGACAAATGGTGCACAAAGTCCCTATATATCTTTCGATTTGCACGAAATTTGGCGCAGCGTACTGAATTGAGTCTAGAATTATGTGTGTAAAGTTTCCTGAAAATCGGTTCAGATTTAGATATAGCTCCCATATATATATTTTCGTCCGATTTAATGTAAGTGGTGCACCAAAATCCCTATATATCTTTCGATTTAGTTCTAGAATGATGTGTGTTAAGTTTCATGGAAATCGGTTCAGATTTTGATATAGCTCTCATATATATTTTCGTCCGATTTAATGTAAATGGCACACCAAAGCGCCTATATATGTATCTTTCAATTTGCACGAAATTCGACACGGCTTGCGGAATTATATCTAGAATGATGTGTGCTAAGATTCGTGGAAATCGGTTCAGATTAACATATAGCTCCCAAATATATTTTCGTCCAATTTTATTTAAATGGTGCACCAAAGTCCCTATATAACTTTTGAGTTGCACGAAATTTGGCTTAGCGTACTGAATTGAGTCAGGAATGATGAGTGGTAAGTTTCGGGAAAATCGTTTCAGATTTCGGGATAACACCCATATATATTTTTCCTCCGATTTAATGTATATGGTGCAGCAAAGTCCCTACATATCCTTCGATTTGCATGAAATTTGGCATAGCGTACTGAATTGAGTCTAGAATGCTGTGTGATACGTTTCGGGAAAATCGATTCAGATTTCGATTGCGACTTTAATGGCATTATTGCGTTTTGTTGAAATTGGTGCAGATGTAGCTAGCTTCCATATGTATTTCGAACGGTTGTCTGCTTAATATTAACAGTCGACGTACCGAATAGCGTGTATCAAGGTATGATACAAGCCTCTATAGGCGTTGATTTAAAATAAAAAAATTCATGGCGTGGAATTTTTTTTAAATATTTTTGTCATTAGGCGCGGATTTTTCAAAGAGCCTCTAGGGCGTAGATTAAAAAAAAATCAAAGAGCCTTTATTGCCGTGGATTTTTTTTTAAATATTTTTTTAGTGAGACACTAGGCGTGTTTAATTTTATTAAGGATCTGTGTTAGTTGGTAATTTTTTAAATAGTTTACAGAAGTATTATATGAGTGGATTTTAATAAAAAAAAATTTTAAGTAACCCCTGTTTGCGTGGATTTTTTATTTAGACACTTTTGAGAAGCCACTATATTTATTAAAAAATACAATATCCTTTTTTTGGTTAATTTATACGTTTTTATAATTTAATGTTTAAACAATTAGAATTAACATGTGTCGAACAATTTGTTAACAAAACCACAACAACAACAACAACAACAGCCAAAACCAACAACCAACCAACCACAACAAAAACAACAACAACAATGTTTGTTAAACGCCCAGTGTAACACATATGTCAATGCTTTGTTTTCTTTGTTTGTTTTTCTCTCGCTCGCTCGCTCGTTCGGTCTACTCCTGATGAAATTTAAATAAAATAAAGATACACTCAAAGAAAAAAGTGTGTGAAATTAAATGAAATTGAATACTTGCTTGTTTTTGCCATTTTTAACACTTTTTTCCTCAACGAACACAGTTTGTCTTGATGATCGTTGATGATGGCGATATTATTTCGTTTCCTTTTTTTGTATTCAAAATGTAAATAATAAAAATTTTGGAAAAAAAAAATTAACAGAGGATTTTTTGCTTTTTTGCAGCAGACACCTCCACCGTTGCGTATTTGTAACGCTGGGCGGAAACGGGTTAATATACCACAAACATTTGTATACTGTATTTATATATTTATTTACATATATTTATATTGAAAATAGTAAATGTGTTTTCTTTAGTTTTACTCACATATTTATTATTGCATTTAATTCTTAAACTTCTACTTTAAATAAAAATTGTTTTTATAAATATTATATACAAATATTTTACATTCAAAGATGGAAAATAAAGCAATGGTGTAAGTGACCGAAAATGTGTGGATATAAAAATTAATAGGTCCTTTTATAAGCAAAGATTTCTTGTTTGTATTATTCATTCAAATAGACACAGAATGCCTCATTCATGATCCGAATTGGATGAAATTTGGCATAGGTCACTTATTTGGCCCAAGGACGAACCCTATTGAAATTCGGGAAAAATCGGTTCAGATTTAGATAAAGCTCCCATATATATTTTCGTCCGGTTTAATGTAAATGGTGTACCAAAGTCTCTATATATCTTTCGATTTGCACGAAATTTGGCACAGCGTGAAAATCGGTTCAGATTTAGATATAGCACTCATATATTTTTCACCTGATTTAAAGAAAATGGTGTTCCAATGTCCTTATACATCTTTCGATTTGCACGGAATTTGGTATAGCGTAATGGATTAGGTCTAGAATGATGTGTGTTAAGTTTCGTGAAAATCGGTCCAGATTTAGATATAGCTCCCATATATATTTTCGTCCGATTTAATTAAATGGTGTACCAAAGTCTCTATATATCTTGCGACTTGCACGAAATTTTGCACAGCGTAGTGAATTAGGTCTAGAATGATGTGGGTTAAGTTTCGGGAAAATCGGTCCAGATTTAGATATAGCTCCCCTATATATTTTCGTCCGATTTAATGTAAATGGTGAACCAAAGTCCCTATATAACTTTCGATTCGCACGAAATTTGGCACAGCGTGCTAAATTAGATGTAGAATGCGGTGTGCTAAGTTTCGTGAAAAATCGGTTCAGATTTAGATATAGTTCCCATATATATTTTCGCCCGATTTAAAGAAAATTGTGTTCCAAAGTCCTTATACATCTTTCGATTTGCACGACATTTGGTATAGCGTAATAGATTAGGTCTAGAGTGATGTGTGTTAAGTTTCCTCGGTCTAAATTTAGTTATAGCTCCCCTATATATGTTAGTCCGATTTAATGTAAATGGTGTACCAAAGTCTCTATATATCTTTCGATTTGCACGAAATTTGGCACAGCGTACTGAATTAGATCTAGAATGATGTGTGTTAAGTTTCGTGAAAATCGGTTCAGATTTAGATATAGGTTCCATATATATTTTCGCCCGATTTAAAGAAAATGGTGTTATAAAGTCCTTATATATCTTTCGATTTGCACGAAATTTGTCATAGCGTACTGAATTAAGGCTAGAATGACGTGTGCTAAGTTTCGTGAAAATTTGTTCAGATTTAGATATAGCTCCCATATATATTTTCATCCGATTTTAGGTAATTGGTGCACCAAAATCGCCATATATCTTTCCATTTGCACGAAATTTGGCATAGCGTACTGAGTTGCGTCTATAAAAATGTGTGCAAAGTTTCGTGAAAATCGGTCCAGATTTAGATATAGCTCCCATATATATTTTCATCCGATTTTATGTAATTGGTGCATCAAAGTCCCTATATATCTTTCGATTTGCACGAAATTTGGCATAGCGTACTGAATTAGGTCTAGAATAATGTGTGTTAAGTTTCGTGAAAATTTGTTCAGATTTAGATATAGCTCCCTTATATATTTTCGCCCGATTTAATGTAAATGGTGAACCAAAGTCACTAAATACCTTTCGATCTGCACGAAATTTGGCATAGCGTAATGAATTATGTCTAGAATGATGTGTGTTAAGTTTCCTGGAAATCGGTCCAGATGTAGATATAGCTCCCATATATATTTTCATCCGATTTTAGGTAATTGGTGCACCAAAATCCCTATATATCTTTCGATTTGCACGAACTTTGGCATAGCGTACTGAGTTGCGTCTATGAAAATGTGTGCAAAGTTTCGTGAAAATTTGTTCAGATTTAGATATAGCTCCCATATATATTTTCGTCCGATTTCATGTAATTGGTGCACCAAAGTCCCTATATATTTTTCGATTTGAACGAATTTTGGTATAGGGTACAGAATTAAGTCTAAAATGATGTTGCTAAGCTTCGTGAAAAGATCCATAGCTAGGCCGATTGACACAAGGTACTGATGTAATAAAATTAGTCTCTGGCAAGTTTCCCTGAAATCGGTTCAGATATATTCTACATATGTTAGGAGACATATGTAGAATATACCGAAAGTGGTGAAGGGTATCATATAGTCGGCCCAGTACGACTTTACTACTTTCCTTACTGGTGTTTCTTCCGATTTTATGTACCGTGTGCTAAGTTTTGTAGGAATCGGTTTAGATTTAGAAATAGCTCTCATATATATTTTCTTCCGATTTTAAGTAAGTAATTTATCAAAGACCCAAAGTAAGCCCGATTGACACAAAAATTTTGTACAACGTCCTGAAGTTAGTATATTTCCAGTAAATGGTGCACCAAAGCCCCCAAAATGTGGCCGACTGGCACGCAATTTTGCACAACGTACTGCAGTTAGTACAACCTACTGATATTAGTATAAACTAACTTGTGGAAAGTTTCGTTGAAATCGGTTCAGATGTAGATATAGCTCCCATATATATTTTTTCGTCCAATTTTAAGTAAATGGCGTTTGTGACGTTTGTAGGGATGAATCTGTTGAATATCCTCTAAGTGGTGAAAGGTCGGTTCCATCCGACTTTAGTATTTTCCTTCCTTCTTCGTTTACAAATATTTTTTCGATATGTGGATATTTTAAAAATAATTTTTAAAAGACCTAGACCCACCAAGGTATAGATATGTTAAAAATATAGTTTCAAGTCCTGTTTTAAGGCCCTGCAGTATGTGCGAATTTTTAAAGATATTTTTTTTTCGAAGCCCTATATTTGGCATCGATTTTTTTTAATATTTTTCAAAGCCGTGAATTAGGCGCTGATTTTGTGAGGACTTTTTAAAAATATGTTCGATGTTTGGACAAATATCCACACATTTGTTCCTACAAATTTACCATTGCTTTAATTTCTGACCAATACAACTACAACAATTCAGTTTTTTTTAATATTTTAGTATATTGTGTATAAATTTAATATTTATAGCATAAGAAAAAAAAGAAAACAATAACAAATATTCAACTTATCAACTTCCTTCCTTTCTCCATCTCCTCCACCCCCCTCCCAATCCCTTTTTCTCGCCTCCTTTTTCGCCCTCTTTTTATAGTGGATTGCCGGGAAAACAACAGCAGCAACAACAATTGTCACCAAATCATCCAGCAGCCGGAATTGGAATAGGATGTTCTGTAAATCAATTGGATGCCGGAGGCATGGGTCTTGGTCCCGTGGGTCTAGGCGTTGGTGGTGGCCCCCATAGTCCATCATCACCCTTGCCACCCTGTATTGGCTCCGGTGCTGGTGGTCTTGGTTCTCCGTATAATGGCTCCCAAGCTGGTGGCAGTAGTGGTGGGTTGTCACCCAATTCAAATGCTGGCATTTCACCGAATAAATATCGACGCAGTATATCTTTCCCGAATAAGGGTGGAACTTCACCCACACCGGGCTATAGTTTGGATATAAATGCAGCCGCTAAGGGTGGGGGTGTGGTGCCCACACTCTCCATTGGTAATGGCAGCATGAGCGCTGGCGCTTGTGGTGATGGTCCGCCAGCCTTTATGGCAGCTGGAGGTCCTCCCTATATGGGCAATGGTTTGGATATGCGCCCCCTCGATCATTGTTTGAATGATATTATGCGTGGCATGGGTGCTGTGGGACCGGGTGGTGATAATAATGTCACAGCTGCCGCCATAATGGCTGAGCGCATGCGCAATCAACAGAAGCTGAGTGAACACCACCTGGGTGAGGTGGATGCGGTGAATATTGCCGCTGGCAATGGAGCGGCTGCGTATTTGGATCCCAGTTTGAAATTGAATTCTCCATCACGTTCTTCGCCCCATTCACAGGGTTCGGATCACACGGCCCGTTATTCGCGTAAGGTGTTTGTGGGTGGTTTGCCACCCGACATCGATGAGGATGAGATTACCAGTAGCTTTAGAAGTTTCGGCCCCCTGGTGGTGGACTGGCCCCATAAGGCCGAATCGAAATCGTATTTCCCGCCTAAGGGTTATGCCTTCCTGCTGTTCCAAGACGAGAACAGTGTACAGCAGCTGATCGATTCGTGTATCACCGACGATGATAAGCTTTATTTGTGTGTGTCCTCGCCGACCATTAAGGATAAGCCGGTACAAATACGCCCCTGGCGTTTGGCCGATGCCGATTATGTTTTGGATGCCACCATGTCATTGGATCCACGCAAGACAGTATTTGTGGGTGGCGTGCCACGCCCTCTCAAGGCCTTTGAACTGGCCATGATAATGGATCGGCTGTATGGTGGGGTGTGCTATGCGGGCATTGATACCGATCCGGAGTTGAAATATCCCAAGGGTGCTGGACGTGTGGCCTTCTCCAATCAGCAGAGTTATATTGCGGCCATCTCGGCAAGGTTTGTCCAACTACAGCATGGGGATATCGATAAACGGGTAGAGGTGAAACCCTACGTTTTGGATGATCAGATGTGCGACGAGTGTGAGGGCCAGCGGTGTGGCGGGAAGTTTGCGCCGTTCTTCTGTGCCAATGTCACCTGTTTGCAGTATTATTGTGAGCACTGTTGGTCGGTCATACATTCACGTCCGGGACGTGAGTATCACAAGCCGTTGGTAAAGGAGGGTGCCGATCGGCCACGTGCGGTGCCCTTTCGTTGGTGTTAACGGCGGCGTTGGTAGGTTGTTAAGACCTCAGCAACGTAATCAGCAACAACAGCAGCAGCTACAACAACCACAGATATGGAATCAAATGACAGCAATGCAAGAATTTTTATAAATTTTGAACGGCAGCAACAATAACAACAACAACAGAAACCAGAAAATACCAAATAATTCGGTTTTTTCAACTTTTTCTTCTACAACAACAACATTTTTTTCTTCCATCAAGAAAAAAAAGAAACTAATCCTAATTTTTTCATATTTTTGTCTTTTGAAATCTATGACAAACACACACACACAGCTGTGTAGAGAGAGAGAGGGAGAGAAATCAAACTCTCTCTCTATATTCTCCCTCTACTTGTTCGTTTTTTTGTATACGTTTTTTTTATCTATTCTTATTTTATATATATACCAATCTTCTACTATATAGTATATAAATATATAAGAAAATTTGTTATGTTGTTTTTTTTACATACGTTTATATACATACATATTTATATTTATATATAAATAATACAAAAAAAAAAATGAATAATCAAATGTAGTTTTTTAGTAGTTAATTTTTATACAATTTTTTATATATATGATACGATAACTAAAAATATTTAGAGAATGTTTAGAAAAAAAAAAAATCTTAAAACAAAATAGAAAATAAAAAATTATTTTTTTTAAGATTTTAATAACTTAAAAAACGATAACAACAACAACAAAATCAAACCACTGAGAAATTGCTTAACAATTCAATATTTCAAAAACTAGAGAATTTAGTTTAAAATAACCACAACAACAACTTGTTTCAAATTGCAAATCCAATCCAATATTGAAAATAATATGAAATTTTATAATACATATTTTTTTTAATTTTGAAAAAAATTTTAATTTTTTTAGGTTAATTTTTAATTTTTTTGTAATAGATTAAAATAATATTTTTCGGAAAATTTATTTAATAACATCAAAAAATATTATTTTTAAAATTTTTAAAAATAACCACAACAACAACTTGTTTCAAATTGCAAATCCAACCCAATATTGAAAATAATTTGAAATTTTATAATACATATTTTTTTAATTTTGAAAAAATTTAAATTTTAATTTTGGGTTAATTTTTGATTTTTTTTTTTTGTAATAGTTATAATATATATAATATTTTTTGGGAAAATTAATTTAACATCAATAATTTTTATTAACATCAAAAAATATCATTTTTCAAACATTTGAATAAAAATTTCGAAAATTTTAAATTTTTAATTTTTTTTTAATTAAAAAAAAAACATAAAAATTTTTTTAATTTAAATTATTTTTTTAATTTAAATTATTTTTTTTATTTTTTCCTCAATATATTTTAAATTTTTAATTTATTTTTTTGGTTGAATATCAGTGGTTGAAATTTTTTATTTATATAAAAAAAAAATAAATACTTTTTTTGTTATTAAAATTAATTTCCAATTAATTACAATTTTATGTTTTTGTTGTTGGTTGCATTAAAAAAATTGTTTGATTTTAATTTATATATGTATTGAATATTTATATAAAAAATTGTTTTTTTTTTTATTAATTTTAATTTTTGTACTTTCTTTTAATTATAATTAATATTTGTTTCTGTATTATTTTTTTTATATATATATAAACATGTTTTATATTATGTTTAATACAAAATAAATTAGTTATTAATTTTTGTAATCTGTTCCTATTTTTTTTTTTGTAAAATAAATATGTTTTGTTTTTATAAAAATATATTTTTTTCTAATTTTTTATTTTCCTAATATGAAGTTATTTTTTTCAATTTTTTTTCTAAATAATGTATTTTCTTTTTTTAATTTTCAATAATAAAAAATATAATATTTTTGTTTTATTAAATTATGAATTATTTGAAATATAAAAAAATTGTATTAAATGTTAAAAATTAATTTTGATAATATAAAAAGACAGCACTATTTTTATTAAATTTTGATAAAAATTCAAGATATTTTCAAAATGTTTTATTATATTATTTTTTATTTTATAAAAATTGAATTGGATTTTTTTTTTTTTTTTAAATTTATATAAATTTAATTTAATTTTATTTTTTTTAAATATTTTTGTATTTAGTTTTATGGGCATTTTATTTTTTTGTTTAAAATTAACCTCCGAATTAAATATTTTTTATTTAATTTTTTGTTTTGAAAATTTTATATATAGTTTTAATGATTTTTATTTCCATACATAATTTAGTATATTTTAAATTTTTTTAAGTTTTTTTATTATTACTTAAAAATATGGTTTTTATTTTAATACATTTTTTTTAACACAATCCTCGCATAGAAGAAAATCAGTCAAAACACGTATCAACCAAAACAATATCACGAGAGTCGTTGGATGACCTATTCGGCTTGAATTCGTCCAATGACCATTCATTCAAGCCCCCCCGGTTTTGTTGAATCTTGAAAAAAAATTTTATTTATTCAGTTCCCCTTAAATCAATCAACAAATTAATGATATTGCAGTTTTTCATACATATATTTTATGTACGAATAATAAAATATAAAAAATATAATAAAATTATAGTTAGGATTAACGGAATACCGTTTTGTTTTGTTTTAATTTAATTTTTTCTAAATATTATTTTTTTTTTACAAACCAGACTAGTTTTGCACCTCGCTTCCGTTTAATTTATATGTTCCTAATCATTTGGATATTTGAATATATTATTTAAAAATATTTATTGACTTGATCCCCTTTCTCATTTAATAGTGCAATATATTTTTTTTTTTTACTTTTTTATATTTTTTTATCGTTATTATATAGTTAAATTGTTTTTGGTATAGGACGACTTTTATATATATTATTTTTTGATAATTATATTTTTAAAATTTTTGTAAAAATATTGAAATATATGTTTTTTTATTTTTATTTTTTGAATATATATATTTTTTTGTAATTCGATAAGTCTTATTTAAAATTTATTTTTTATTTAATTTTTACAAAATAATATTTTTTATAATTGTTTTTTTATTTTTATATATATTTTTTAATTTATATATATTTTTTTAATTTTTTAATTTTTATAATTTTTTTTTAATTTTTATAATTTTTTTTTTTAATTTTTATAATTTTTTTTTTTTAATTTTTATATATTTTTATAATTTTTTTATATTTTTTATATAAGTCTTGTTATTTAAAATTTATTTAAATTTTATTTAAAATTTATTTATTTTATGTTTATGTTAAATAATAATTCTTATAATTTTATTTTAATTTTTATATATATATTTTTTAATTTTTTATATTTTATATATATTATATATATATATATATATATATATATTATATATATATTTATTATATTTATATATTTTTTAATTTATATATTTTTTTATTTTTTTTTTAATTTTTATAATTTTTTTTATTTTTATAATTTTTTTTTTTAATTTTTATATATTTTTTTACGATTTATTTTTCAATTTTTATAATTTCTTTTTCATTTTTTGTTAATTTGTACAAATTTTTTTATTTTTTTATTATAAATTTTTTATAATCGTTTTAAAAAATATTAAAAAAAAACGTTTTTTATTGTTATAAATCTTTATAATTTGTCATTAATATTTTCTTCAATTCACATTTTGTGTTCAGTATTAATTACTTGTTGTTGTTGCTATTTGTGCAAACACCACTCTATAGAAAAGAAAAACGTTTAAAAACAACATTGAAATTAATTACAAAAATTAAAAAAAAACATTTTTTTTCATTTTGTAAAATTACAACTTAGCCACTAAAACTTTTTTATAAAGACAGATTTTTTTGTAAAAGTTTTTTATAACAAAAAAATGAATAAATAAAATAAAATTTAAATTAATTAAAAATACAAAAAATTATTATCTTAAATACAATACAAAAAATAATGTGTGCAATATTTAATTATAAAAACAACAACAACAAAAATATATATAAATGAAGACAAACCCCCAAAGCTTATAACAAAAAATATGAAAAAGAAAATTTTCAATTTGAATACAAAAAATATAAAAAAAATAAAACTAGTTAATATTTAGAAAATTAATTTTTTTATTAACACAATAATTTTTATATTCAACAAACAAAAATTACAATGTGTTGTTGTATATATAAATATAAACGAGAGAAATTATCCAATTAAAATGAATACATATTACATATATATACAAACATATATATATATAAAATATTAGCTAAGACATTTTTTGAAACTTTTTTAGACTTCTTTACATACATGAGAAAAACAAACAAAAACATTTATAATAAAAAATATAAAAATCAAATATAAATTTATATATAAAAAATAAATATTTAATAGCAAAATCATGTTTTCTGTTCAAAAATTATAAAAAAAATACATTTATATCCAAGGGGAGGTTTCAGATTTGGTTGGATATTATTAATATAAATAATAAATTTAAATAAATATATATTTTTTTCTTATAAAATAATTTTTTTATTCGTTTTTATATATTAAATTTTAATATATAAAAAAATATATATAAAATTTTTATAAATATATTTTATTTGTTATGTAAAAAATAAAAACATGTTTTTTATATAATTTAAAAAAATATTTTTTTATAACCTAATTTTTTTTATTTTGTTTTTATATTTTATTTTTATTAAAAGTTATATGTATTAAAGAAAATTTTTATACCCTTCACCACACTGTGGTACAGGGTATTATGTCTTTGGGCATATGTTTGTATCAGCAAAAGGATACGAGATAGAGAATATGCATAGAATCACTTTCTAGGTCGATTTATGCATGTCCGTCCGTCTAAGTTTCATGAAAATCGGTCCAGATTTAGATATAGCCACCATATATATTTTCGTCCGATTTAATGTAAATGGTGCACCAAAGACCCTATATATCTCTCGATTTGTACGAAATTTGGCACAGCGTACTGAATTAACTCTAGAATGATGTGTGCTAAGTTTCGTGAAAATCGGTTCAGATTTAGATATAGCTCCCATATATATTTTCGTCCGATTTATGGTAAATGGTGCACCAAAGTTCCTAAATATATTTCGATTTGCACGAAATTTGGCACAGCGTATTGAATTCAGTCTAGTTAGGCGTGTGCTAAGTTTCGTAAAAATCGGTTCAGATTTAGATATAGCTGTCATATATATTTTCGTCCGATTTAATGTAAATGGTGCACCAAAGACCCTATATATCACTCGATTTGCACGAAATTTGGCACAGCGTAATGAATTGGGCCTAGAAATAAGTATGTTAAGTTTCCTGAAAATCGGTTCGGATTTAGATATAGCTCCCATATATATTTTCGTCCGATTTAATGTAAATGGTCCATCAAAGTCCCTTTTTATCATTCGATTTGCACGAAATTTGGCACAGCGTATTGAATTCAGTCTAGAATGATGTGTGTTTAGTTTCGTGAAAATCGATTCAGATTTAGATATATCTTCCATATATATTTTCGACCGATTTAATGCAAATGGTGCACCAAAGACCCTATATATCTCTAGATTTGCACGAAATTTTGCACAGCGGACTGAATTAGGTCCACAATGATGTGTGCTAAATTTCGTGAAAATCGGTTCAGATTTAGATATAGCTCCAATATATATTTTCGACCGATTTAATGCAAATGGTGCACCAAAGACCCTATATATCTCTAGATTTGCACGAAATTTTGCACAGCGGACTGAATTAGGTCCACAATGATGTGTGCTAAGTTTCGTGAAGATCCGTTCAGATTTAAATATAGCTCCCATATATATTTTCGTCCGATTTAAGGTAAATGGTGCTCCAAACTCCTAATGTTTGTCCGATTAACACGAAATTTTGCACAACGTTTCAAATTGAGACTTGAATGGCTGCAGATGCAGCCATAGCTTCCATATGTATTTCGAACGGGTATCGGATTGAGATTAATTTTTTAACAGTGCGGCGTACCGAATAGCATATATTAATTTTGCTATAAATCGTTTTTTTTTTAATTATTTAAAATATATATTTTTTCTTTAATTTATTTTTATCACATATATCAATTGTCAAAATTCTATCCAACCATTGTGAAACCCCCTTTTGTATATATGAAACAGAAAAATAAAATACTTATTGCTTCAAACATTAAAAATTTGGCAATAAATTTATATGATAAAAATATTTTATAACCTAAAAGAAAAAAACTAAAATGAAAAAAAAAAAAATTAGTAAAATTTTTCTAGAATTTTTATTATTATAAACAAAATATAAGAAAATACAGTTTTTTAAAATTATTAATTAGAAAAAAAATTAAAAAATAAATAAATGAAATATATATTTGAAATATAATTCTGTAAAGAATGATCCTAATCCTCTAATTATTAGCCTAAAACTCAAGTTCCCCAAAAACCCGGCCCACTAAATAGTCGAAAAAGAAAAACAAGAAAGTTTTTTTTTTAACAACATAAAAGTATTAGCAAAAATTTATAAACAAACCAACCAAATAATAATAAAGAATTAATATTGATGAGACCTTTTTTTCCTTTGCTCCATTAAATTTTGTAATAACAAAAAAAATAGAGTATTTTTGTAAAACATATCGTTCTCTTTAAAAATTAAAGAAATAATTATAGCAAAAGAATTAATTGCATAAAAAACGGTCTTATATTTAATAAATAGTGAAAAAAACAAAATATTTTTTATAGCAAAATAAACATTTCTTAAATCTTAAAATAATAAAAAAAACATCACCTCTCTTCAAAACAAAAAGAGATAAAAAAAATAAATTTGAATATTTTTTTTGGATTTTTTTTTTTAATTTTTTTTTACTTGATAACAATTTTTTATACTTTTCTACATATATCATTTTTCTACATAACAAAAAAAAATATAATAAAAAATGTATTAAAAAAAATATATTAAAAAAAATAGTTATTTAAAAAATATATATTTCTATAATGACAAAATATATACAAGACATTTAAACTTTTAAATAAATATAAAAATTAAATAAATCTTTAACTCTTAATATGTTTCTTGTAAATTAAAAACAAAAACAAAAAAAATCTTAAAAATATATAGATTTATATACATATGACTATGGCTTATCTATATTTTTCCCCACTCTATATATTTCAAATTTCTCAGCGCCCCTTTTTAATATATATATATATATATATAAAACAATAAAAAAAATATATTTGTTATATTTTTAAATTAAATATCCCTATGGCCTATATTTTTGTTATATATTATTTTATATAAATAAATAAATAAAAAACAATAAAAATATATCTTTGTTATATTTTTAAATTAAATATCCCTTTCCAATTAAATGTTTATTTTTTTAACTATTTTTGATACAAATTATTTTTTTTATAATACATACATATATTTGTTGTTATTTTTTTATACAATTTTTTTATATATATAAATATATATTTCTTATAAAATATGTTTAGCTTATATGTTATTTTTAAAATCCTAACTGTTTTTTTTAGTTATAACATTGGTTTAGCTTTGTTTTTAGAAAAATTTGTATAACCTTTTTATAAAAAAAATAAACTACCATTAAAAAAAATTACATGTTTTATTGAAAATAAATTGAAAATGTGTTTTATTTCGAAATTTAAAAAAATATATTATTAAATATTTTTAAATATATTTTTGGTATTGTTACATTGTTTTTTTTTTCTTATATAAAAATTGTAATTGCTTCGAGCTTAAATTGGACAATGTGAAAATTAGCGAAAATCATCCAAAAACCATAATAGACATAATTTAATTCAACACAAAATATGAAAATAATAAACAATAAATAATTTTCTTTAAAGAAGAAGAGAGGAAAATTTTTTAAAAAATTTTCACTTTTCCAATTTTTTATTTTTTTTTCAAAAAAAAAAAAAAAAAAAAAATCAACTCCTAACAGACCGGAAAAAAAATGATTTAAAAAATCAAAAATGTTTCTAAGGATAGGCTGTCAGGCTGTTAAGGGAACCCTCGATTTAATTTTTTCAAGATTTTCAATGGGCTGGTACATCAATATCAAGGTTTGTAACTTTGAACATATATATTTGAAGAAGAAAAATAATTTACAAAAAAATTTTGTAATTGTTTTGTTGTTGTTTTTTGTTTTTGTGTTTAAATAAAGATAAGTCCTTATTTTTGATGGCGGGCATGATAACTCCTCACTGGAACATCGGAATTCGAAAATTCCAACGGTGTTAGAAAGAGTACATGTCTGGCTCTCGTACGAACTAGGATTATTGACTTCGCTGTAAAATTAACAAAATGGCAGACCTTTGAAAAATATTTTTGGAAAATCGCCGATTTTTGACCAAAAACCAATTTAAAAAATAAGGAAGATCTTCACCGATTGGCTTTAATCTAGTTCATACGATAGCTATACACTCACAGAGAAACGTATAAAAATTTGGAATCGATTGGGTTATTAGTTTTTGAGTTATCGTGACCGCCATTCGCAAAAAAGAGAAAAACGCGTTTAAAGTTTGAGAAGCCCTTTAGCCGTCACTTGATGCTGACACAATAAATCGGCTATATCTTCAAGAGTTCTTGACATTTTCACATGAAATTTTGTCGGGACATTCTTGAATTAGTGTAGATTAGAATCAAATCAAAAATTGTTTGACCCCGAGAATGGGGGGTGCCCTTAAGACCTTCAACATACCATACAGGGTGAGACAAAAAAAAAAAAACTGCAACAAAGTCAAGCGCCATAATTTTTACACTTTTTTTTAAATTTTGTTCAATGAAAGCAAAAATGTCGGAAATAGCGTCAAATTTTAGAATACGTTTATTTATTCGAATTGGTCACCTTTGTCGCGAATTATGGCCTTCAAACGGCCAATGAAACCATCACACCGATTGTTGCTCTGCGGTATTTTGGCCCATTCCGCTTGCTTGAGGTGATCGACACTTTGGTATTTTTTAATGGCAACCTTGCTTTTTTCCAAAATACTCCAGACACAATAGTCCGTCCAACGGATTGGTATCAGAAGATGTTGGTGGCCATTGTGCGCTGGAAATGAAGCGAGGAATCTCATTTTGTAACCATTCTTGGGTGGCGCGTTCACCATCACACTCAGGATGGTCCTGTTGGAATGTCCAAGGTCGGCGGCCAAAATGTTTGCGTGCCCAAGGCTTTAATACAACCTCCAGAATATTCGCGATAATATTTAGCATTTATTCTGATGATATTCAATGAATACGAGCGAGAAGTTAACATCAGCTGCTATGGCGGCCCACATCATCACCATGGCCGACATTTGAGGTTTGCTGGCCAAACGAAGGTTCACCATTTCAGCTGACCTCTTTGACAAATAAACACGATCATTTTGTTTGTCTATAAACTGCTGGAGAAGGAAAAAAAAAACATGGAAGAAAACCATATTCGGCAGTTCACCACTTTCGGCCATGCTATTTATAGTCTATTTTCTATCTGTTCCATCACAAATAACTTTTTTCTGGAAAATTCTTACCAAAATCCTTTTGTACGCTTGTAAACAATATAATGAGCTGTCACTGGAAAAATGTTAACAGCTTTCGGACGAGTGGCTTGGAAATTACAGCAGTCTGAAGTTGGTTGCAGTTTTTTCATCTCACCCTGTAAACGATGAGGAACAATTTTAATTTCAATTTTTTTTTTAATTTTGAGGCCACAACCGCTGTGGAGGGCATAAAAAGTTCGCCTCAGCTGAACTAAAAGTCTTCCAAAGTGGCTGAGAATTATTTCTACAGAAAAATTCTTCCTCAGAGACAGTGGTTAAAAGGAAAACAAAAATAAGGAAAATAATTGTTTTCTATTCTTCAGTCACTGAGGAATTTTTTTCTATAGAAAAAAATCTTCCTCAGTCACTGAGGTTTTTTTCTATAAAAAAATTTTCCTTTTTTAATTTTGAGACCCCAACCGCGTTCAGTATGGTGTAGGGCATAACAAGTTCGCCTCAGTTGAACTAAAAGTCTTCTAAAGTGGCTGAGAAAAAAATTATTTCTATAGAAAAAACTTTCTCGGAGGCAGCAAAATTTTTGTCTTTAGGAAAAAAATCCTTCTCAATGACTGGGGATTTTTTTCTATAGAAAACAGTGGCTGCGTAATTTTCTATAACACAAAAATTCTTCCTCAGTGTTTGGTCTCGCTGAGAATATTTTTTCTAAATTCTAAATATATTTTCTATACGAAAACGTTTTCATCTATTAAACGGGATTTTTTTTTTTGAAGCATCCTCTTCAGTTTCTGCGAAAATGTTTTTCCATAGAAAAAATATTCTTCAATGACTGAGGAATTTTTTCCCAAAAAAAGAAAATCTTCTTCATTATCTAAGGGAGTTTTTTGTATAAAAAAAATCTTCCCCATTAGGGAAGGATTTTTTTCATAGAAAAAAGTTTCCCGAGGGTATGACGAATCCACATAGAAAATTTAAATTTTTCTTTTCATTAGCTAAAGGATTTTTTTTTTAAAAAAACTTCTCCATTAGGGAAGGATTTTTTCATAGACCGAGGAGTACTTTCAATACGAAAACGTTTTCATCTATGAAACGGGATTTTTTGTGAAGCATCCTCTACAGTTCCTGAGGAAATGTTTTTCCATAGAAAAAATTATTTTTCAATGACTGAGGAATTTTTTCCCAAAAAAAGAAAATCTTTTTCATTATCTAAGGGAGTTTTTTTGTAAAAAAAAACTTCCCCATTAGAGAAGGAGTTTTTTCATAGAAAAAGAGTTTCCCGAAGGGTGTGACAAATCCACATAGAAAATTTAAATTTTTCTTCTTCAATAGCTAAAGGATTTTTTTTTTTTTTTTTGTAAAAAAACTTCATAGAAAAAAGGTTCCGATAGTGTGAGGAAGGGAAGGATTTTTTCATAGAAAAAAAAGTTCCCGAGGGTGTGAGGAATCCCATAGAAAATTTAAATTTTTCTTCTTTATTATCTAAGGGAGTTTTTGTAAAAAACTTCCTCATTAGGGAACAATTTTTTTTTCAAAGAAAAAAGCTGAGAAAAACTTAATTTTTTAATAGTGTGTGGTCTCGCTGAGAATTTTTTTCTTTCTATAGGAAAAACTTCATCTTTGACTAAGGAATATTTTCTATGCGAAAACGTTTTCATCTATGAAACGGGATTTTTTGTGAAGCATCCTCTACAGTTACTGAAGAAATGTTTTTCCATAGAAAAAAATATTTTTCAATTACTGAAGAATTTTTTCCGAAAAAAAAGACTTTCTAAAAACAACTTCCCCATTAGTGAAGAAATTTTTTCATAGAAAAAAGGTTGCCGAGGGTGTAGGGAGTTTTTTTGTAAAAAAAAACTTCCCCATTAGGAGAAAAAAGGTTCCCGAGGTTGTGAGAAACTCCATAGAAAAATTTAATTTTTCTTCTTCATTTTCTAAGTGAGTTTTTTTGTAAAAAAATTCCCTATTAGGGAAGGATTTTTTTCATAGAAAAAAAAGGTGAGGAATTCCACAAAAAAATTTCATTTTTTAATAGAAAAAATTTTTCTCTTTGGAAAAAATCCTTTCGTTGTTTGAAAAAAAACTTCCCCATTAGGGATGGATTTTTTATAGAAAAAAGGTGGGGATTTCCATAAAAAATCATTTTTTAATCGAAAAAATCTTTCTCTTTGAAAAAAATCCCTTTAAGCCCAAAGATAATTGTTTTCTTAGAGGTTGAGCATTTTTTTTTTAAATAGAAACATTTTTGGTATGTGTGGCAGGTATCGAAAATTTAACGAAAATTATTTATTGTTTTCTTTTTTGCAATACATTAATTATAAGAGACTTCAAAAAAAAAAAAAATACCACAGTGAATCTTAAAAAAAAAAATACAAAAATTAAACAATAAAAAACTCCCATAAAATAATTTATTAAATAAATAAATTATTCTACCCCTCTCTAACTCTTCTATCTTGACTCTCAAATGATTGATCTGCAATTTAAATTGAAAGACTTAATTAATTTTTAATAAGAAATAGATGAGTTTTTTATATATATATAAACAAAGGAAAAAAGAAAACAACAAAAAAAATTAATAAAATAAAAATAATAAAAAACCAAAAAGTGTTGTATAAATTATTTAACTGTATTGGATAAAAAAGAAATATTATACAAATTAAAAAAATAAAATAAAATAAAAATTAATTTAATAAAATTATACACATAAATCATAAAGAAAAAAAAAATTATGAAATGTAGTACAATGATTAGTTCTATATTTTCTATTCAATTCAAATAATCATTATTGCTATTTATAATAATGAAAAACAAAAAAAAAAAAAAACAAATATATAGAAATTATTTTAAGAACTAAAATAAAAAAGCTTAGAGTTTTCTTAAATGAAATTACAAAAAAAAATATATATATATATAAAAAAAACACACACAAAACGCCTTTGAATTCAAATCAACAACAAGAACAAAAATAAAACTTTATATATGGAAAAATTGGCTTTTTAAAAAAATAATTATAATAATAACCTCTCCAAAAAATAAAACTATAATCCTATTCTCTATACTCACTACATACATACCTTACTAAACAAAATAAAAATATTAAAAAAAAAGTTAGAGTCAGTATTTTTTATTAAAAAAAAAATCATAAGAATGCATCCAAAAAAATATTCATGAGTTTTTTAAAAGCATTTAAATTAAAAAAAAAAATAAATAAGAAAAATAAAATTATTTTTTGAAATTTTTCATAGCACAATTTTTGTATAACTTTATTACATAAATATAAAAAAAAAAATCTATATATTTAAAAAAATATCTATATTTAGAAATTATTTAGCATTAAAAAAATTAAAAATTGTAACAGCAACAACAACAACATTCTAGTAGTTAGACATAGATAAAAACACCTGTTACTTTTTAATTAGTCAAATTAATTGGATGATAAACTAGTTTCCTTCTACACATACATAGGTGTGAAATGTGTGTGTGTGCGACACAGTGGTTAAAAGAATACAAAGAAAAAAAATGTCTATAACCTCAGTGACTGACGAAAAAAATTTTTGGGATAAAAAAGGAATTATAGAAAAAAGTCTTCCTAAGTCACTGATGAATTTTGTTCTTTAGGAAAAATATCTTCCTCATTCCCTGAGGATTTTTTTTCTATAGAAGTCACTGAGGAATTTTTTTTCTACAGAAAAAAGTCTTCAGCAGTCATTGAGGAACTTTTTCTATAGAAAAAGTCTTTCTCAGTCACTGAGAAATTTGTTTCTATAGAAAAAAGTCTATAGACTGAGGAATATTCTGCTAAATTAATATTACCTCCTCAGTCCCTGAGGATTTTTCATATAGAAAAAAGTCTTCCTCAGTCACTGAGGGAATTTTTTTGTATAGAAAAAAGTCTTCCTCAGTCACTGAGGATTTTTTTCTATAGAAAAAAGTGTTCCTCAGTCACTGAGACATTTTTTCGATAGAAAAAATACTTCCTCAGTCACCAAAGAATTTTTTCCTATAGAAAAAAGTCTTCCTCAGTTACTGAGGAGTTTTTTTTTATAGAAAAAGTCTTCCTCAGTCACTGAGGAATTTTTTCTATAGAAAAAAGTCTTCCCCAGTCACTGAGAATTTATTTAGGAAATAGTCTTCCTCAATCTTTGAAAATGTGTTTTCTATAGAAAAAATTCTTCCTCAGTCGGGGAAGAATTTCTATATAAATCACAGAGGACCTGTTATTGAAGAAAAAAAAAAATAATTTTTATAGAATAAATTCGTTTTCAGTGACCTAGCGATTTTTTATGGGAAAAAAATTAAGTTTTCTATAGAAAAAATTAATATTTTATCTTGAGTCAAACGGCATTGTTTTTCCCATAGAAAAATTAATTACAAATGTTGTTTTTTTTTTTTTAATTGAGACCAGTGCGCAAATACATACATACACACGTATATAGAAAAATATATTATAAAAAAATCGGTACCTATAAATTTATTAGAAATTTATGTTGAAAAAAAAACACACACACACAAGAATTGTTCTCCTTTCTATAGAGAATACTTATATAGAATACCACTAGAAAATGTTTCTCGTTTTTGGAAGCACTTGCATGGTACATTCTTAATGACAGAACAATGGTAGGGTATCTAGGCCGGACTTCTGTAGTTAGAAGACCTTCTACAGCTCTGTGGGAGATCTAACTTTTTTTTTAATTCATCTAGAGTTAAAACACTTTTTAGAGGACTTTTGGAGGTTTAAGTCCTTCATGGGAACTTTTGGAGCTAGAAGGCCATATGTTGGTCTATTTTTTTTTGGAAATAAAAGACCTTCAAGGTTTGGAAACGTATTTTTTAAACTGGTCCTATAGAACCTTCTCCTTAGTTGTTTTTTTTTTTGAATAAAATAAAAAAAACAGTTTTAATATTTTTTTTCTTAATTTATTAAGGGAATTCAGAATTTGAGTAAAGAAAAACATTTTTATTAAAAAACCAGTGAGCGGAGCAGTATAGTCAGACGGGGCCGACCATATGATACCCTACACAACTTCCACGAAAATCTAACTTTCTGTGGTTCTATATTCTGAGCATGGGCAATACTTCGATATATTTCCACACTCTTGACCGATTACAGGTAAACCAATATTACTAATATTCAGAACAACCCTTCTAGTTTCTTGACCATATTCCCTTCACCGTGGGTTGTCTTGCGATGTTAGGCTTTTAATTGTGGCCTATAGATCGACTCGAAATAATACAAAAAATTAAGTTCTCAGTCCAGTTCATCCCAAAATTATTATCTGATCATCAGCGACCATACGTGGATCCTCATGGATCCATACGTGGATCCTCATGGAAAATTTCAAAGCGATCTGAGCTATATTTCCGCCCTCTAGTGTGATAATGGGTTACTAAATAATATCTGAATACGTAAGAACCTGCAAATATTTAAGTGTAACTCCCACATCCAAGTACATACGACCATATAATTGGTATCAATTTAAAGGTCAACCACTGCACTTGAATATACTTCTCGGGTCTATGTCCTTCGGGAGTTAATACATACGCCATAGAATACAAATTTTGTAATTTTTCACACAAAAATCAGGGTCCATTTGACCCGCTAAATATTGGCCTATCTTTATCAAAACAGGCATGCTAATTCTTTGGCCCGATCCCCTACTCCATGTAAAATTTCACGATGTTCGGGCCATAATTGCGGCCTCTGGAGCGACCAAAAAACCGACAAAAATTTAGTATTTGGTCCATTTCATCTCCTAAATATTAACCGATCTTCACCAAAAACAATAGGGGTCTTCATTGGCCAGAACCCATCCTTCATGCAAAATTTCGTGAAGATTGGTCCATAACTGTGGCCTGTATCGTGTTTACAAATTATAATAGACAGACGGACGGACACACATGTCTAGATCGACTCAGCTAGTTGAGATATGACGATCGGTATACTTAAAGGTGGGTCTAGGACCAATATTTCGCGGCGTTACAAACTATTGGGGCTGCACAAAGCTATAATACCCTGACAACATAGTTGTGTAGGGTATAAATACTAAATAAAAATCTTTTTTCTATTTTTATACCTTACACAACTATGTTGTCAGGGTATTATAGCTTTGTGTAGCTCCAAGAGTTTGTAACGTCGCGAAATATTGGTCTTTAAGTATACCGTATATACCGTATATCTCGACTAGCTGAATCGATCTAGACATGTATGTCCGTCCGTCCGTCCATTATAATTTGTAAGCACGATACAGGCCACAGTTATAGACCAATCTTCACGAAATTTTGCATATAGGTTAGGTTCCGGTCAATGAAGACCCCTATTGTTATATTTAGGGGATGAAATGGACCAAAAACTTTATTTTTATCGGTTTTTCTGGTCGCTCCAGAGGCCGCAGTTATGGTCCGATCATCGTGAAATTTTACATGGAGAAGGGGATAAGGTCAAAGAATAAGCATGCATGTTTTTGATAAAGATCGGCAAATATTTAATGGGCCAAATGGACACTTTTTTGTGAAAAATGACAAAATTTGTATTCTATACCGTATATATTTCCTCCTGAAGGACATAGAGCTGAGAAGTTGATAGTATATCGAAGAGGAGTGCTTGACCTTTAAATCGATACCAAATATATTGTCGTGGGATGTGGGAGTTACACATAAATATTTACAGGTGGTTATAAGCCGAACATCACAACACAACCCACGGACAAGTAATTAGAAGGGCTGTATTGAATATTGGTAATGTTCGTAAAATATGTCAGTGTAAGGAAGAGGTGTTGTTGACCCCTAATCGGGCAAGAGGGTGCAACTATCACGAAATATTACCCAGGCTCGGAAAGATAGAGTTCCGTGGTAGTTGTGTAGGGTATCGTATGGTCGGCCGCGTCCGACTATTCTGCTCCGCTCACTGTTTTTTATTTTTTCTCTATTCTTACAAAATAAAAATATGTTTATAAAAATTAGATATTATAATTATTATAGAATTAGAAAATTTTCAAGACGAAGAATTTCTTCTTCATATTTCATACCAATTTTCTTATTTTTTTTTTAATATCCTTCTAAAGACTTCTAATAAAAATGTTTTGTGTGTCCTTTTCTTTTTATAGAGTAGACAATTAACAAAATCACAAATTAATTAAAAATTCTTCATATAGTACCTAAAATCGATTTTATTTATATATGAAAAAATATATATATTTTTAATAAAAAAATCACTTAATTTTAAGTTAAACATAATTCGCAAAAATAAAAAAAAAGAAATCAAACACATCCTTCCATTAGAAAAAACAACACAAACAAAAATTAAAAACAAATATTAAAAAAATAATATAATAAAAATTAAGGAAAATTAGAAATTAATTAAAATGAAATACCCTTACAAAATGATTCCTTTAGCAAAATATTTAAACAAAATTTCAAATTAAAATATAAATATTTTAAGCAGAATAATTAGAAAAATAGAAAATAAATTTATATAAAAATTATATAAAAAATAATAATATTTTTCATATGGAGTTTTTTTTATAGGGGAACATTAAAATATATTTTTTTTTCATTTTAAGGTATTTTAAAATATTATTTTAAGTATATATATATATATATATATATATCTTTTATACGCGTATGTATGTTTTTCTATTTCTATTTTTTATAAGAAAAAAATTGTATATATTTTTTTAATAACATATATATAAATATTATTTTTATTTTCACTTAATATTTATAAATGATTTTTTTTAATTTAATTTATATCTATTTTTTTCTAAATTGAGGAATATATCCAATAAATAGCAATGTATTTTAAGAAAAATAATAAAAAATAGTATTAACAGAAATTTAAAAATACATTATTTTATAAACTAAAAATTAAATGAAATATTAAATTATATCATTAACAAAAATTAAAAAAAAACAACACCTTATTTTATGAACTAAAAAACAACAAATAAAAAAACATACATAAATACATGCAAATATTTATCTGCAAAGATGGCATAAAAGACAAAATCAATTTTCATTTATTGATTTGCCAACAAATATAAAAAAATCCACAAAATAAAAAAATAGACAAACTGAAAAATATTAAAATTAAAATTCAAAACAACAATAAAAATAAATTAAATAAATAAAATTTATATTTTTCACAACAAGAAAAAAACTCCCCCCAAACAAAAATATATCAATATTTATAACAATAATAGAAAGAAGAAATAATCAATAAAAAATTGAAATTTAAATAATATATATATACCAACTACTATAACACTCATAACCATAGTTGAAACCATTTTGAAACCTACCAAACAAACTCTCTCTTATATTCCGCTCTACCATAATCTGAAAATTTTCGATTTTACATACAATATTCTTCTCTATATTTCTATTTGCAAAAAAAAAACGGAAATCTTCTTTGACTTTACGACTATATATAGTGAAGAGTTAATAATTTTTAAAAAGCTAAAATTAAAACAAAAAAATATATATTTAATAAAAATAAAAAATTATAAAATTGTAAACTTTTGGTGCATTCAAAAAATATATATATAAAAAAAACGATGAAAAAGAAACTAATTAAAAAATACGATTATATATAAACTCTATTAAAAAAAATGAAAAAAAAAACACTAAGAAAAATATTCACTTAATAAATACATTTTTTCTGAATAAAAAAACCACTGTGCAGTTGTAAATAATGGAAAGGGAGGGAAGTAACACAGACACAACCCCAAAATACAGTTCAAAAAAATCCAAACAAAAAAATCTAAAATGAAATTTACATCATAGAAGAGTTTCCTAACAATATTCTTAAAATAATTGTCGATTTTTTCTGAAATAAAATCGAGGCCTATATGGTACTGATAAAAATATTTCTGGATAAAATCCCCAACTATAGGTCTCTTCAAAAGTATTCTGCAATGAAATCCACGGTCAACAGAACTTGGATTTTTATACCCTTCACCACACTGTGGTACAGGGTATTATGTCTTTGTGTATATGTTTGTAACAGGCAAAACGAGACGAGATAGACACATGGTTCCTTTCGAGAATATGCATATAATCACTTTCTGAGTCGATTTACGCATGTCCGTCCGTTCATGTATTTTTGTGAACAAAGTACAGGTCGCATTTATGATCCAATTTGGATGAAATTTGGTATAGGTCACTTATTTGGCCCAAGGACGGTGGAAAAATCGGTTCAGATTTAGATATGGCTCCCATATATATTTTCGCCCGATTTAATGTAAATCATGCACCAAAGTCCCAATATATCTCTCGATTTGCACTAAATTTGGCACAGCGTAATGAATTAGGTATAGAATGAAGTGTGCTAAATTTCTTGAAAATTGGTCCAGATTTACATATAGCTCCCATATATAGCTTCGTCCGATTTTATGTAAATGGTGGACCAAAGTGACTTCATATCTTTCGATTTGCACGAAAATTGGCACAGCGTATTGAATTAAGTGTGAAATTATGTGTGTCAAGTTTCCTGAAAATCGGTTCAGATTTAGATATAGCTCCTATATATATTTTTGTCCGATTTAATGTAAATGGTGCACCAAAGTCCCTATATATCTTTCGATTTGCACGGAATTTGGCACAGCGTAATGAATTAGGTATAGAATTATGTGTGTTAAGTTTCCTGAAAATCGGTTCAGATTTAGATATAGCTCCCATATATATTTTCGGCCGATTTAATGTAAATGGTGCACCAAAGTCCCTTAATATCTGGTGTACCAAAGTCCCTTAATATCTTTGCACGAAATTTGGCACAGCGTATTGAATTAAGTGTGGAATTATGTGTGTCAAGTTTCCTTTAGATATATCTGATTTAATGTGTACACCAAAGTCCCTTAATATCTGGTGTACCAAAGTCCCTTAATATCTTTGCCCGAAATTTGGCACAGCGTAATAAATTAGGTCTAAAATTATGTGTGTTAAGTTTTCTGAAATCGGTTCAGATTCCAATTTCATTTTACCGGTCCTTTAAAAATGCGACGTCTGTTAGGATTCATCTGTTGAATACACCCAAAGTGGTGAAGGGTATCATATAGTCGGCCCGGTCCGACTTTACTACTTTCCTTACTGGTTTTTAAATAAAATTCACAGCTTAAGGAGCTCTTCCAAAAATATTCTGAAATATAATCCAGACCTTAAGGAGCTCTTCCAAAAATATTCTGAAATAAAAGTCATAAGGATCTATCAAATATAGAAGACCTTTTACTGGTCTTCTAGAGATGGAAAAAAACTCGTGAAGCTAGAAAACCTTCTACCAAACTTCGGAAGCCATGCGACCTTGTATGGGTTCTCTGGAGAAAATGTCTTATTTATATAACTTTTTATCTGACTTCTGGAACTAATAGGACATCTAAACACAAAGTGGATTTTTTTAAATAATTTTTGTTACCTTCAAAGTGTGGATCTTTAAAAAATATTTTCAGAACCACCCAAAGTCTCCAAGCTAAAAAAATAAAAAACCTCCCGACTTTCGGGGCTTGTATTTAATTTTTTTTTATATTTTTTAAAACAGCCTCTTAGGATCGGATTATTTGTGTTTAATTAAATTTTTTCCTCATTGCAATTTTTTTTTCTAAAATCCCCCTTCTTATCACATTCTTTTTCCAGATCTGGCAGCATCGAAGGTGTCTCACCCACATCGGTTGGTCCCAATCTAATACAAGCTTTGTCGGGAAGTGATGCCACGTCTATGGGCACATGGAAAATGATTAAAGGCAAGGTATCGCAAACAATTGAAGACATTAAATCATCCAAGGGTAGTAATTTTACAACGACAACCATGACTCCACCAGTCTATCCCACAGTGGTTATTAAAGGTAAGCTCAAAATTCCAAAATAAACTAAAAAAATAATTCCATCTCTCTCTCTCCTCCCCCAGCTGGTGATCAACAACAAACGCCAGCAATTGAATTCGATTCGGATCAAGAAACCAAAACTTCCATTAGTGAAGATCTCTCCATGGAACATGATCGACGCAGCAGTGGTGGTAGCACTAAACAAAAACGTTCCAGTAAACTAGAAGATTCAGATACAGATTTTGAAAATGAAATCCTACTCGAAGGAGATTCAGAACATTCTCGGTTGCGACGTGGTTTTGCCCATCTCAAATCGAAAGTGAAAGCCAAACATGAAGCTCATCAGGCGAAAAAGACATCAACATTGAGCACAGCGACGGTACCACCCACAGCCATAAGGGGCTCGGTGAAAAAGGATACCAGCCCAAGTCGTAGTACTGGTTCCTCTTCATCCTCAACATCCCTAAGGGGCAATTTCCTAAGGCGTCGTCGCAATAAAGGTGTCGATCCAGCTGAACAGGCTTCACCAACAAATATTTCCCCAGTCTCAGCATTGGCTGCCACTGTGGCCAGCGGGGAAATGGCTGCCGCTGTACCAGTTGTAGTTAGCGGCAAACCATCAAAGAAATCATCCTCCAAATCCATTATGGAGGGTGAAAAAACCAAAAAGGACGTTGAAATCGAATCCGGTGTTGAAATGTTGGAAGATATGATACCACCAGTGGCCACACATAACAACGATGAGAATACCCCATCCTCCAAAGATAAACATTCAAAACGTGATGAATTAGATTTACCCCTATCTCAAACCACAACGGGAACTCCATCATCATCGACAACAACAGCTGGTCATGAGGTTAAAGTCGTCTATGAACATCCGGCCACCATTACCAATGTAACTTCCCATGACTCACCAGCAACAACAGGCTCGGCAACGGCAACGAATTCCCAAACAAATGGCCCCAACGCCAGCACGAATAGTCATAGTTCAAATTTACGCCATTCCATGACATTAATTGTTGATCGGGCTAAATCGCTACCTTTGGTTTCCATATTCGGTTTAATCTTAATACTCATCTTGCCCATTCACGATTTTATACGCGGTGTACTGGCATGCATTCTTAGTATTAGTATCATTGAGGCTATTTGGCAATTTATACAAAATGTTATAGAATATTTTACGATTAGTATCAAACCGGAAAAGCGTAAATTCCAAGTACCCGATTATAGTAAAATGTCAATATGTGAAGTGCCGGCCGTGGAGGAATTTAAAACGGTGAAGTCATATGGGGTAGGTTGGCAATTACTTCTTGTTTTGTTTTATAAAGAAATTAAAAAAAATAATATTTTTTCCAGGGTTGGATGAACGAAGTGGACAGCTATGATCCAAATACTTTTCACATATCTATGACTCGCCCGGTCTATATCAAATTGGAGGGTGAGTTTTTTGTTATAACTTCAAACATGGTTTTTTTATTTACTCCCGTTTTTGTTGTTGTTTCAGGTTCCATTTTACATATCTCCAATACCAATGCTCGCATACCCAAGCGTGCAATGTGGAATGAACCACCCATAGATCGTAAATCGATTATATTTACAACCCACCGTAGTTATAATTTATTGGGTTGTCGCATTGAACTGTTGCCCATCGGTTTAGCCAGGAAAAGGTAGGCGACATATATCAATAAGCGCTTATTCTTATAAGATATCTGTAAAAAAGTTTCAGTCATGAAAGATTCTATAGATATAATATGTAAATTCTTCTATATGTAGAAAATAAGAATTTCAGATCTTCCTACATATAGAAGATATATGTATTTCATAAATTGAAGTTCTTCTATATGTATTATACTGAAAGACAGTGGTATTTTATAAGACCTCTTGAAGATATTTATAAAAGTCATGTTGGAGGCTTTCCATCTACAGAATATGTTTCTTTCTTCTGCAGTTTTTTTAGATAAAATTAATTATTTGGTCAGATCCCCTTCACCCTGTAACATATGTGATGTTCTGCATATAATAATTGCCTCTGGAGCGACTTGAAAATCTGCCAAAATTAAAGTTTTCGGTTCATTGCACCCCCTGAATGAAATCTCAATTTCACCGAAAACTATAGCCTTCGTCCTTGACCATAATTGGAACTTTATGTACAATTTCAAAGCGATCAGCGCAACATTTTCGTCCTCTAATGGAGTAATAGTAATACTATGCACATAGTCATCTTTACCTAATTACATATAACTCCCACATCAGAGTACATACAGCCATATAATTGACATAAATTTGAAAGCCAACAACTCCTCTTGGATATACTACCAATTTCTCGGATATATGTCCTTCAGAATCAAGTATATACGCCTCAGAATAAAAACGTTGTAATTTTTCACACAAAAGTCAGTGTCCATTTGACCCGCTAAATATTGAGCGATCTTTATCAAAACAGTCATGCTTATTCTTTGGCCCGATCCCCTTCTCCATGCAAAATTTCACGATGTTCGGACCATAACTGCGGCATCTGGAGCGACCAGAAAAACCGACAAAAATTTAGTATTTGGTCCAGTTCATCCTCTATATATTAGCCGAACTTTTTACAAAAACAATAGGGGTCCTCATTGACCAGAACCCTGTATCGTGTTTACAAATTATAATGGACAGACGGACGGACGGACACACATGTCTAGATCGACTCAGCTAGTCGAGATATGACGATCGGTATACTTAAAGGTGGGTCTAGGATCAATATTTCGTGGCGTTGCAAACTTTTGGGGCTGCACAAAGCTATAATACCCTGACAACATAGTTGTGTAGGGTATACTGAAATCCAGGTCTTATAGGGTCTTTCAAAAAGGACCAACGCCTTTTAGTCCTTCCAATGTATTCCTAAAGAAAAACCACGCCTATAGGTTCTTATAAAAATATTCTGAAATAAAACCTCACCTATTGTTCCCACCAAAAATAGTTAATAAAATTCAAGCCTGGAGGCCTTCTAAAAATATTCTGTTATAAAATCCATGCCTTAAAAATATTCTTTAATAAAATTGAGGCTTTAAAAAATATTGTGAAATAGAATAGAACCACGCCCACCTGACGGTGTTGAGATCATAACGTAAGCGGATGATTGCACTTTCATGGCGTCGGGGCCCAAAATTGATGACATATGCGATTGGTTGAATGCATATCTCGTTGATTTAGCAGTGTTTTTCCACGCGCGGAATATGAAAATATCCACCACAAAGTCAAGGGCCACACTGTTTACCACATGGACAGCGGAGATGAGGCTACCCTTGAATATGCAAGTCGATTTGTCCATAATTCCGACCACAAGTTACCCCAAGGTTCTAGGGGTCCCATTCGATAGCCTTTACAAGTTGTCCGCGCATCCCACAGCTATTTGCGATAAGGTCAGGAGCATGAACAAGGTTCTCAAGTCACTAGCCGGCCGTACTTGGGGAGCTGATAAAGAAACCTTGATGACAACCTACAAAGCAATAGGCCGGTCTGTGGTAAACTATGTGGCTCCAGTGTGGTCCGCCAACGTAAGTGCTACACAATGGAAAAATATTCAATCCTGCCAAAATGCTGCCTCGAGGACTGCAATAGGGTGTCTCCTAATGACTACGATAGACCACTTACATGAGAAGACGAAGATCCTTCCTGTGCGTCAACACAACAGGATGTTGTCGATGAAATATCTGCTTAGGTGCTGCAGAAGCAGTCATCCTAACCCACCGTCAAAAGGGATCTTCATGATCTAGAGAGAGAGAGGTCAAGAGGTATAAAAGAGAGCCTCTAGATCAGCAGGCTTATCAAGCAGGGTTGAATCGTATTCACCGCAGTTGAAGAAGCAATTCAAGAATACAGAGTGAATACAACCCTCGGAGTTCACCCGTCATCGATAGCAGCAGCTACCGCGACAAACGAGAGTGGTGCTGGCACAACTGTGATCAGGATGGTATAGTCGTCTCAATTCACATTGGGTGCGAATTGATGATACAGTGCAGTCCACATGACACGCCACACCTATTCAACTGCCCACTAACTCCATCTTCTCTATGGACCGAACCCATACAGGTCACCGACCATTTGAACTTGGAGTTAGAAATTGAACCAGATTAAAAAAAAACACATACATACATAATAACTGCTATAACAACAACAACTAAAAACATTCTTTAAAAACTCCATCCCTATGAATGCTTACAAAAATATAATTGATTAAAATGCGTGGCTATAAAAATTGTCATAGATAAAATCCAGACTAGAGGCTTTCCAAAATTATTCTTAATTAAAAATCCTAAGGTTTTTAATAATCTTCAATCTCAGAAGGCCTTCATACCATATAAGACTGATATACACTTTTCTATTTATATAAATATCTTATATTCCTCCCCCTTCTCTCGTGCAGGCATTTCAATCGTAAATATCCCATACAATTGATAGTGAAACCTTATAAAGAAGCTAAAAATAGTACCAATGGCGAGGTCACAAAACCCATAGTTACTAAACATCGACGATTTAGTCGACATCGTGTTAAGGCGGAAAAGCCAGAAACTAAGGAAATTGTGGATCCCAAGCAGACGCAAATGGAAAGTGCCAAGACCGAGGCAGAGATCGATTTTGGAGCAACAATAATGAATGCTGATGTAAGTAGAACAACATTATGAAGTAAACAATTTTGAAAAAAAGGTTTTAATTTTTTTTTTGTAGTTACAAAAATTACAAGATGACGTAAATCCCGATGAGGATTTAAATGCAATTACTGTGCCCTGTGGTGATGAAGTACGCATATTATTATTTGCACGTGGAGCCAGAGAGAAAGAGGATTGGTAAATAGAGAATAACATATATTTTTGATGTCGATCTAATGGTTTCAAATTTCCATTTTCTTCTTTTTTAACAGGTATCGACGTTTCGTGTGTGCCAGCAATGGCGATGTCAACGATCAGGACTTACATTTAAGTAATGTAAAGCTAGTTGATGACAAAGGTTTACAGGCAGCTGCCACCAGGGCTGCCCAAATGCTAATCAATCCCAAGGTTTATAGAAAACAAAATTCAATTATATTTTATTTTTCAAAAAGTTATTTGTTAAAATGTTTTGTGTGTCGATGTAAATAGCTGTGTTTATAAATGTTTGTTTTTTTTTTTTTCTTTTTTGTTTGTCTCTTCCTATCTCGCCCTCTCTTGTTGATATCTGTTTAATTTATGTTACATTTTGTTACACATTTCCAATACATGTATTCAAATTAATATATCAATCACAATTTACAGCCTAGAGAGAACTCAACAACAACAATTGCGACGGCGAAATTTACCGTACAAGAGTCACAGCAATCATCAGCTATCACTTTCAATATTGATGACAATTTTGATGTGCGCATGCCTTTTTTTGTTATTTGGAAATTTGTTTTGGAATTTTTTTTTGAAATTGTTAACCAATTTATTTTGTATTTTCCTATTTTAGGCCCCCGAAAAGGATGAACCCGTTGAAAATGAAGATGATTTCGTTGATGTAACGGCAGATGATTCGGATAGTATAGAGGGCCTGCTAATGACTTCGGGTGCGGCCCGTAATGATGCTGATTATATTAAATTTATGTCGTTATATCAGGTAAGTGTGGAATATAATAATGTGTTTTTTTAGTAATCTACAGAACATTGCATCAACATTTCAATATCTTAAGCCTTTCGTTACAAATCATTATTTGTATATTTTTTGACATTATGAATATAATATAAAAAAATATGGTGTAGGTTTGGATTTTATTTTTTAAGCATATTTTTGGAATTGTCCATAGTCTTGGATTTTATTTAAGAATATTTTTGTAATTTATATTTTAGGAATAGTCTGTAGACCAGCCTTTTATTTGAGAATAATTTCGGAATGTTCTGTAGGCGCGGATTTACTTAAAGAACATTTTTTAAAAGAGTCTGTAGGCTTTGATTATGTTTAAGAATATTTTTGAAATTATCTTTAGGCGGGGGTTTTATTTAAGAATATTTTTAAGAATTTCTTAAGGCGTGGATTTTATTTAAGAATTTCCTAAGGCGTGGATTCTATTTAAGAATTTCCTAAGGCGTGGATTCTATTTAAGAAATTCCTAAGGCGTGTATTCTATATAAGAAGTGGATTCTATTTAAGAATGGTTTCTGGTGTGGATTCTATTTAAGAATTTCATAAGGCGTGGATTTTATTTAAGAACTTCCTAAGGCGTGGATTCTATATAAGAACTTCATAATATTTTTAGAATGGTTTCTGGTGTGGATTCTATTTAAGAATTTCATAAGGCGTGGATTTTATTTAAGAACTTCCTAAGGCGTGGATTCTATATAAGAAGTTCCTAAGGCGTGGATTCTATTTAAGAATTTCATAAGGCGTGGATTCTATTTAAGAATTTCATAAGGCGTGGATTCTATTTAAGAATTTCATAAGGCGTGGATTCTATTTAAGAATTTCATAAGGCGTGGATTCTATTTAAGAATTTCATAAGGCGTGGATTCTATTTAAGAATTTCATAAGGCGTGGATTCTATTTAAGAATTTCATAAGGCGTGGATTATATTTAAAAATTTCATAAGGCGTGGATTCTATTTAAGAATTTCATAAGGCGTGGATTCTATTTAAGAATTTCATAGGGCGTGGATTCTATTTAAGAATTTCATAAGGCGCGGATTCTATTTAAGAATTTCCTAAGGCGTGGATTCTATTTAAGAATTTCATAAGGCGTGGATTCTATTTAAGAATTTCATAATGTTTTTAGAATGGTTTCTGTCGTGGATTCTATTTAAGAATTTCATAATGTTTTTAGAATGGTTTCTGTCGTGGATTCTATTTAAGAATTTCATAATGTTTTTAGAATGGTTTCTGGCGTGGATTCTATTTAAGAATTTCATAATATTTTTAGAATGGTTTCTGGTGTGGATTTTCTTTAACTATATTTTTTGTAAGACCGATGAGTATAGTTTTTATTTAAGAATATTTTTCATTTAGAATTTGGGTCTTTAGTGGTGGATTTTATTTATGAATATTATTTGGAGGACCGTTAGGTATAAAACTTTATTTTAAAATAGTTTTTGAATAGAGTCGTGGATTAAGAGTTCTTGGGAGAACATTGGATTTTATTAATGAATATTTTTGGAAGGGTCTTTAGGCGAGGATTTTATTAAAGAATATTTTTTTGGAGGACAGATGAGAATTGATTTTTATTTCAGAATATTCCTGGAGGAGAGTCATGGTTTTCAGTTAAGATTTTTGTGAAAATCAGTTGATTTTATTTAAGAATATTTGTGGAAGGGTCTTCAGCCGTGGATTTTATTTAAGAATATTGTTTTGGAGGACCGATGGAAATTGATTTTATTTAAGAATAATCTTGGAGGAGAGTCATGGATTTTACTTAACGTTTTTGGGAATATCAGCGGGATTTATTTAAGAATATTATTTAAGGAGTCAAAGGCTTGGAATTTATTTAAGAATAGTTTTGAATATCCCTCTTCGGCTTGGATTTTATTTCAGAATATATTTTAAAAGAATAATTTATTTCAAGAATATTTATTTGATTTGAGTTGTATTTAGTCTTGGTCCTTGGCAGGAATTTTATTTAATTATATTTGGATTTGCTTTATATGTGAATTTGGAAACCTGGTTGGAATATATAAAGTAAATTTTTTTAATTTATATAATTTTTTGTTATATTTTTTTATTTATATTCGATATTTTTCATTTTTATTTATTTATTTTTATTTTTTTTTTTTTTTAATTTTCATTTAGAATGCTTGTAGACAATCACGTATTCCCGTTTACAAAGGAACTGTCATTCATGCATCGAGTGATAAAAGAAGTGTATGTTTTGTTTTTGTTTCTCTTTTTATTTTTATGTATCATTTTGTTGTATTAAATTCATTCAACATTTTAAACATAAACTAACTATCCAACTAACTATTCCACAATTATTTTCCAATATTTTCAGCATAAACGTACCGTGCGCCATGAAAATGAATTATGGAAGGGTATTGATCAATCCCTGTTTTTGGGTCCCTCTGGTAGTGTGGTCTGGGCAAATGTCTTGGTGGGACGTTTACTCTTTAGTTCATTGCAAAATGAACCAATGTTGGAGAAGTTGCAGGACATTTTACAAAAGAAATTGAATTCCATAAAGGTAAGAAAAAAACTAGAATTTATTTTTAGAAAAATAATTAAAATTGTTCCCTCCCTTTTTCAGTTACCCAGTTTTATGGAAGATGTCATTATCAAAAACATCGATTTGGGGGATAAACCTCCACTACTGCATCGTGTCTCCCAGCCGCTGCTCGATGAACGTGGCCTGTGGTTAGATATGGATGTTACCTATGAGGGGTTGTGCCAGATAACGGTAACCACAAAACTCAATTTGTTACGTCTGAAACGACCAGCACGTAGCAGTAATTATATGGGCGGTGATTCAAATTATGCACAAATGTCTAATTCACCACAATATTCAACATTATTGAATAATGATTTGGCTGGAACAAGTGGTGTCACTACTTCTGCTACAGCTGCTGGTGGTGGTGGTGGCGGAACAACACGTGATCCCACTGATGATGTCTTACCTCTAGATATACCTTTGCCAACGGGTAGCGCAATTTATGATAGTGATGCTGAAAGTACTGGTAGTTCAAGTACTGAATCTGAAGGTTCCATATCCGGTTCATTGGGTGATAATCCGAATAGCGTAAATGAAGGGTGAGTAAAACCACAACACAAACAATAATTCCATTGAGAAAGAAGTATTTTTTTAAAGGTTTGCATTGACTTGGATTTTCTAAATTTTTTTTCAAATGCTAGCGTGTTTTTTTAAAATACTTTTTCAAAAGCTAGCCATAGACGTGTGTTTTTTTATATTTTTCAAAAAAAAAAAAAAAAAAATATATATATATATATATATATATATTTTTTCAAAGGCTAATATATTTTTGTACCCTTCACCACACTGTGGTACAGGGTATTATGTCTTTGTGCATATGTTTGTAACAGGCAAAAGGAATCGAGATAGACCCATGGTTCCTTTTGAGAATATGCATAGAATCACATTCTGAGTCGATTTATGCATGTCCGTCCGTCTGTCTGTCTGTCCATGTTAAATTGTAAAAAAAGTACAGGTCGCATTTATAGTCCGAATTGAATGAAATTTGGCATAGGTCACTTATTCGACCCAAGGACGAACCCTATTGAAATTGGGAAAAATCGGTTCAGATTTAGATATAGCTCCCATATATATTTTCGTCCGATTTAATATAAATGGTGCACCAAAGTCACTATATATCATTCGATTCACACGAAATTTGGTATAGTGTACCGAATAAAGACTAGAAAGACGTGTGCTCAGTTTCGTGGAAATCGGTTCAGATTTAGATATAGCTCCCATATATAGTTTTGGCCGATTTACGGTAAATGGTGCACCAAAGCCTCTGAAAATCATTTGATTTGCACAAAATTTGACATAGCGTACTGAATTAAATCTAGAATGACGTGTGCGAAGTTTCGTGAAAATCGGTTAAGATTTAAATATAGCTCTCATATATAGTTTCTCCCGATTTTAGGTAAATGGTGCGAATTTTGAAATAGCGTACTGAACTAAGTCTAGAATGATGTGTGTTAAATTTCGTTAAAATCGGTTCAGATTTAGATGTAGCTCCCATATATAGTTTCGCCCGATTTTAGGTAAATAGTACACTAAAGTCCCTATATATCTTTCGATTTGCACGAAATTTGGCATAGCGTAATGAATTGAGTCCAGGATGATGAGTGGTGAGTTTCCCGAAAATCGGTTCAGATTTAGATATAGCTCCCATATATATTTTCGTCCGATTTAAGGTAAATGGTGCACCAAAGTCCCTATATAACCTTCGATTTGCACGAAATTTGGCATAGCGTACTGAACGAAATCTAGAGTGATATGTGCTAAGGTTCATGAAAATTGGTTCAGATTTATATATAGCTCTCATATATATAATCGGTTCAGATTTCGATATAGCTCCCACATATACATATATATTTGATTCACCAAACTCCTAATATTTGTTCGATTAACACGAAATTCAATGGTGTTATTGCGTTTTGTTGAAGTTGGCACATGTGCTGCCATAGATTCCATATGTATTTCGAACGGATGTCTGATTGAAATTAAATTTTTAACAGTGCGGCGTACCGAATACTGTGTGTCAATTTTGCTATAAATCGTTTTCCACAAATTTTGTCCCATGGTACGCAGACGACTCTAAATCTTTCCGAATGAAATTAAATTTATCATAGGTTGCAGAAAGACATGAATGTGTTCCTTCGAGGGAACATTGACATGTATTGTAAGGATACGTATGTACAATATACCCAAAATGGTGAAGGGTGTCATATAGTCGGCCCAACTTTATTTATTTCCTTACTGGTTCAAAACTATTTTTTCTAGGGCCAGCCATATGCGTATATTTTTTAAAAATATTTTTTTCTTTTCAAACGCTAGCCATAGGTGTCATAGCATTGAAAAAAAAACTCTTAAGGACATAACACCTTCAAAATACATTTTCTAAATATAAATTTTCTATCTCTTTACAGCTCCACAAATCCTGGCAATGCTAGACGTATATTCAAATTTGTCGATCGCATAGCTACTTCCAATTTTTTCCAATATGCCACGGAATTGTCATACGTTCAGCGAGCCATGGAGAACATGAGTACCACCATTACCTTGGGTATCGATTTGCATGGTTTGGTATCGCGAGTTACAATAAATATGCCACCACCGCCTTCCGATAGAATATGGCTAGCGTAAGTTTTTAAAATTAAATTAAATTTTAATATTAGTATTAAATATTTTTTTCCATTTACTTTAGATTTCGTGCTCCACCACGTCTTTGGCTAACCGCACGACCCACTGTGGGTGATAAATCGGTGGACTGGTCGATTGTCACCAATGTCATTGAGGGTAAATTGTGTGAGGCTGTGAACAAATATTTGGTCTATCCAAATATGGTGGATTTGACGGTACCATTATTGGGTAAATCGGCCACAAACGATTGATGGGTGTGATAAATAGCAACAACAACAAATGAACTCAGTGATGGGGGCTTTTGCCAAACACAACCGCCCAAAATTTGACAGGACGAGTCTAAATATATTGATATTTATTTTTTCCCCTTGTATTTATATATTCCAATAATTTTCTATAAGAAAATTAGAAATTTTTTTTCTTGCATAACTTTTTGTTTTCAAAACTGTGAAAATAGTTGGACTACTATTTTGTTTGTTATTATTTCTGTATTTTTTTCTTCTGTTTCTACTCCTCAAGATTCCTACAAGTATTATTTAAAAACAAGCAAAAGACATAATAACTTTTTTTATTTATTATTTTTAATTTTTTTCTAATGTAATTTAATTTATACTCCAAAACACAGACATTTATATTTATGGTATTTAATATAAAACTTTAATTTTTTATACAAAACAATATATTATATTTATTATTATTAATATTATTATTATTATAATTACTATTATGGAACACTATGTGAATGTGGTTTTGTTGTTAGTCTGACTAAATTATACAACAACAAAAACAAGAAAAAAATACTAAAAACTAATATATTTTAATTTTATGTTTGGTATCGCGTTTAAAACAACAAGCAAATATTATCGTAATTTATTTCCTACAAGCAAAACATAAAACCCATGCAAGTTTACTGATAATAATAAATTAACAACAACAATAATAATAAATTTAAATCCTATATCAACTAAAATTACTGAGTTAACTCTTTGCAAATGTTAATCTAATTAATTTAATGATGATCTTTATCCACAACCAAACAAGAACAGACAAATTGAAAACAAATATTGCCAATTTTCTTGTAGCTTAGAAAGAGACGAAAAAAAATATCTAATTGGTATAATATTAAATATTGAGAACACAATTTACGCATACATACAGATAAATTGAAACTATTACATACACTTACACACACATTCTTACTTGGGCGTATATGCATATATGCGCATATACAAAATGATAACATTAAATATACTATTCCTACTGAAGAGAAAATTAAATATATATAATTTTTAATTTTATTCGCTAAGGTTATATTTACAAAAAAGAAATAAAAAACAAAAATTAAATGTATTTTATATAAAAATGTTTTTATTTCAGATAGGTTTGTTATATGTATTATCGATCCATACACAAAGCATTCTTAAACGTATTTCTAAAAATCTATTTATTTCAAAAATACTATTTTAAGGGGTACAGGGTATTATGCCTTTGTGCATATATTTGTAACAGGCAAAAGGAAACGAGATAGACACATGGTTCCCTTTGAGAATATGCATAGAATCACTTTCTGAGTCGATTTATGCATGTCCGTCCGTCCGTCTGTAGATGTTAAATTGTAAACAAAGTACAGGTCGCATTTTTGATTTTTGATGAAATTTGGTACATGTCACTTATTTGGTCCAAGGACGAACCCTATTGAAATTGGTGAAAATCGGTTCAGATTTATATATAGCTTCCATATATATTTTCGTCCGATATAGGCACCAAAGTCCCTTTATATCTATTGAATTGAACGAAATTTGGCATAGCGTACTGAATTGAGTCGAGAATGATGTGTGCTAAGTTTCGTGAAAATCGGTTCAGCTATAAATATAGCTCCCATATATATTTTCGTCCGATTTTATGTAAATAGTGTACAAAAGTCCCTATAAATCTTTCGATTTGCATGAAATTTGGCATATCGTAGTGAATTAAGCCTAGAATGATGTGTGTTAAGTTTCGAGAAAATCGGTGCAGCTATAGATATAGCTCCCATATATATTTTCGTCCGATTTTATGTTCACCAAAGTCCCTATAAGCGCAGAATGATGTGTGTTAAGTTTAGAGAAAATCGGGACATATTTAGATATAGCTCACATATATATTATCGTCCGATTTAAGGTAAATGGGGCACCAAAGCCCCCATATATCATAGGATTTGCACGAAATTTGGCATATAATTATAATAAATAATTAGGTCCAGAATGATGTGTGTTAAGTTTCGAGAAAATCGGGTCAGATTTAGATATAGCTCACATATATATTTTCGTCCGATTTTATGTAATTGGTTCACCAAAGTCCCTATGTATTTTGGCATATCGTACTGAATTAAGCCTAGAATGATGTGTGTTAAGTTTCGAGAAAATCGGGTCAGATTTAGGTAGCTCACATATATATTTCCGTCCGATTTAAGGTAAAGTCCCCATATATCTTTCGCAAATGAGTCTAAATCTGCCCGATTTAAATTAAATTTAACATAGGTTGCAGAAAGGTGTTCGTTCCTTCAAGGGAACATTGACATGGAATTGTTAGGATACATATGTACAATATACATAAAGTGGTGAAGGGTATTATATAGTCGGCCCAGTCCGACTTTACTACTTTCCTTGCTGGTTTTCATATATTTATTTTAGGGACCACTAGAGTCGAAAGGTGTGAATTAAACCATGAAAGGTTTGGATTTTGAGGAACAACCACAAACGTGAATTTTATTCATACATTTTTGAAAAATCGTACTTATGTGTACGAAAATACTAAATGGTACTAAATTTAATGCAAGTTGAATTTATGTCAACAAATTACTGTTAGAGTGTAGAATTGAGGTAGTTTAGGAAATTCGTACATATTGCTACTATAGGGTACTAAATTTTGTAAAATTTGGATTTTGCTTGAAAGGATAGAGCCTGAATTTTGAAATTTGGAACTATGATTACTATTGAAGATGGAGCTATAGAGACATCTTTGGAAATTCGTATTTTTTTGTGCACGAAAAGTACTAAACGGCACTAGATTTAGTACAAATTTCAGAGAGGCTAAATTATAATATTTCTTCCTTTCTTGAATATCGGTTCCTTCCTTCTGGTGCGTTATACCTTCCACATGACACCACTTTTATTTTAATGTCTGCAATACGAAAAAAGTTATATCAAAATGATATAAGGTATGCAAATTTTTATAAACCCATCGTCCGCGCCATCTATTGGTGTCTGTAAAACGTAAGACGTTGCCCATCACCATACAAGACCCTACATGAACGCCATCTATTGAAAGGAATGATCGGTAACAGCAAAATATTTTGCTTTAGAAATACATTTCATTGCCTGTAACTAGCTCTATTATTAACCCAAATAAAAGGACATAGAATCGGCAAATTGTATTTGAGTAGGCCACGAAATAGTCAGACTTCTTACCTTTCATATGGCATCAATTTTATTACAATACCTCCAGTAGTTCCAAAGTTATGAGACAAAAACCAGGACATTAAATTCTACATTTATGAAATTTCCAGTTACGGCATCAATATATGGCGCTTCGTTCGCCAAATTGTATGGTAGTAAAGAAAATTGAAATCGGTATATATCTATATGAAATGGCGTAAAAAAATCATTGCTTCAATGGATCGATTATATAGCCATAAAATTGAAGAAACGCCCAATGAACTTTCTTAACAAAGTACACATTTTAGTTGCTAAAATTCAATAATTTGAAAGCGTTGATCGTTTGTATGACGATTCATCATTAAATTTTGGACCAAACTGAAGAGGTATGACAGAAGAACAAAACACGAGATTTGTGAAAACTATTAAAAACAGTGTTGCCAAAAAGATAATAGTTAAAAAAATCACCTTTATAGGTGTAATAAATATGATAATGCCCTTGGTGCAAAATTCATAAAAATCGGTTAAGTATTTCCGGAGTTATTCGAATTTCAATTCTACTCTGTTCCGAAATATACTTTCTGTCCGATGCTGGGCGCCTATTACCAAAAAATGAAAAACACCACAAAAATCGATCTTGCAAAAATTTAAATTTTTTCTTCATACCGGCTGCAGTGTGTATATGTGTAAGTAAATATATTTTACATTGCAGCATAAAGTGCATAAATGGCATACAATCACACCTACATATCAAGCAACAAGAAATTGCACCTCGAACTGCCCTTTGCCCCTACAAGTATGCTATAATTTCAATACAACAGAAAACAAATTTTTGCCTTTTTTAAAAGATCAATTTTTGTGTGGTTTTTCATTTTCAGGTAATAGGCGACCAGAATCGAGCAGGATGTGTATTTTGAACCATCCTTGAATTGAAATACAAATATCTCGGCAACTACTAAACCGATTTTTATAAAGTTTTCAGATATGGTTAGAGGAAATTCTGAAGTTTTATTACACATTGCCATTCCATAATTTTTCGTTTATAAAGGGTGATCTTTTAGCTATTATATTTTTGGAAACACTGTTTTTAACACAGTTTACATATAGTTCGTGTTCGGGCTATAATTTAACGATGAATAGTCCTACAAACAAACAACCCTTTCAAATCATTGATTTTTTTTTATAATAAAGGGTGATCTGTTAAAATGGTTCACACCCCGTTTCTTCAATGTTATGGCTGTATAATCGACCCATTTACTTACTCTTTTATTAATATAGATATATACCGATTTAAATTTCCTTAACGACCTGGCAATTTAGCGACCGCAGCATCATCTATTGATGCAGTAGTTGAAAAAATCATAAATGGAAATTCGTACTAATGTGTACTAAATTTGGTACAATTTAACTTTTAAATGAACCAATTGAGCTGGAAATAAGGTTACTATTAGAGTGTAGGATTGGGGTTGGGGTGTAGTTCTGGAAATTCATGCTTATGGGTACTAAATTGTACTAAATTTGGTACAATTTGAATTTTGGAGTTACGGTCTGTGTTGGTATGTAGTATTGAGCTATGTAGAAAGTTTGGATTTGGGTGAACCGATAAAGCTGGAATCTTGAAGTTTGATAATAGAATCACTGTTGGAGTGTAGGAAGTTCGTACTAATGTGTACTAAATTTTGTACAATTTAAATTTTGGGTGAACCAATACAGCTGGAGTCCTGAAATTTGGAAATAGGGTTACTGTTAGGGTATAGGATTGGTCTATGTAGAAAGTTATGGGAATGTGTAGCAATGTGTACATTGACATATTTTTCCGAATATTACTAATATTTAGTACAGTCTTTCTACTTGTCCATGTTCGGCTTATAATTGTGCCCTATAGATCTAATCGAAAAAATAATTTTTCGGTCCAATTCATCCCAAAATTATTATCTGATCATCACAGAAAATTATAGGCGTTGTCCTTGACCATAACTGGAACCTCGTGGAATTTTTCAAAGCGATCAGCGCTATATTTCAACCCTCTAGTGTGGTAATAGATTACTAGATACTATATGAATACGTAAGCACCTGTAAATATTTAAGTGTAACTCCCACATTCGAGTACATACGACAACATAATTGGTATCAATTTAAAGGTCAACCACTTCCCTTGGATATACTATCAACTTCTCGGGTCTATATCCTTCAGGGGTAAAATCTGTAATTTTTCACACAAAAGTCGGGGGTCATTTGACTCGGTAAATATTGAGCGATCTTTATCAAAACAGGCATGCTGATTCTTTGGCCCGATCCCATTCTCCATGTAAAAAATCGCGATGTTTGGGCCATAATTGCGGCCTCTGGAGGCACCAGAAAATCAGACAAAAATAAAGTTTTTGGTCTATTACTTAATTACTTTACTTTGCTGGCTTGTGACAGAACTTTCGTTCCATAAGCCGAGTTTAGAAAAGATTTCCAGGCACGTCGGTCTTTTGCCCAGTTTTTCCAATTTGAAAGACCATTTTCGGTGATGTTTTCTTCGACTTGATCTTTCCAACGTATTCTTGGCCTTCCCCTTCTGCGTGAACCATTAGCTGGTTCGCTTTTGTATGCCTTCTGAGGCTGGGGCATCTTCAACCATTCTCACAACATGACCTAGCCAACGTAGTCGCTGCAGCTCAATACGTCTAACAATGCCGATGTCCGATAATAGTTGGTACAACTCATGGTTCATTCGACGGCGATATTCACCGTCAACGCAAATCGGCCCATATATATTTCGAAGAATTTTTCTCTCAAACACTCCAAGAGCTGCCTCATCTGCTTACGTAAGTACCCATGCTTCCGTATAACAGCACGGGTAGTATCAGCGTCTTGTAGAGTGTGAGTTTGTTCTGGCGGGAGGTGGCCTTGCTTTTGAGTTGTTTGCTCAGACCATAATAGCATCGGTTGGCCATCACTATGCCTCTGCGAATTTCAAAACTGATGTCATCCATTTTGTTTATGGCGGTACCAAGGTATATAAAATCTTTGACTACCTCAAAGCTGTAGTTCTCAAGTTCCACAGTTGGCCCGAGTCTACTGGACGTCTTGTGCGTTGATACCATCAGCTTGGTATTCTCGCCGTTTACTGCCAGACCCAGACCCTTCTCAATTTGTTTAAAAGTGGCTGTTACCGCTCTCAATGTTCGACCCATTATGTCGATGTCATGGTCCATTTCATCCCCTAAATATTAACCGATCTTTACCAATAGGGGTCTTCATTGGCCAGAACCAATCCTACATGCAAAATTTCGTGAAGATTGGATCATAACTGTGGCCTGTATCGTGTTTACAAATTAAAACGGACTGACACACATGTCTAGATCGACTTAGCTAGTCGAGATATGACCAATATTTCGCGGCGTTACAAACTCTTGGGGCTGCACAAAGCTATAATACCCTGACGACATTGTTGTGTAGGGTATAATAATCAATGCCAAAAACATTTAAAAAAATCCGCAAGCTTTAAAAAAATCCGCAAGCAACTGTTAAACATAATTCATTGATAGAATATCTCTACGATTTCCTGTGTGTCACCAAATACTTTGCAATATTTATTCCCACATTTTGGCTTCATCCGCTAAGTCGAGATCGGAGAGTATAAAAGTGATGATGACGCCAAAGGCAGCAGCAATAGCAAGACCTCATTTCAAATAGAAACAATAAAGCAACAATTGAAAAATGGTAAACAAATTTGTAAACACCCTTAAAATTTTAATTAATTAATTTCTATTATCTTTTCAGAATTTTCTAAAATTTGTTATTGTCGCCAGATTCATTGCCCTCGTCTCCTGTGAAGTTAGTCGGGCCTACTTACCTGTGACCAACAATGATATGTCCACGTTGGCAGATGATTTGAGTGGAGATCTAACGGCCACTGAGACCAATGACCTATCACCAGCCAATATCAATAATGATTTAGGTTCTCACGAAGTGAAATTCTTTCCGCCTCTGACACGACCCGATCATCGTACTACCTTGAATTATAATAATTATTATCAACAACAACAACAACAACAGCAACAATTATTACAAAATTTTGGTGGTATTTCCTATCAACGTTACTATGGCATTGTCCCACTGAGGGCCATTTATTTGGATCGTTATCGCCATCAGAACTTGGGAGCTGGAGGAAAGCAAGGCATTTATGTTTTCAAACCATTATCCGAGAATATTTTTCAAGGTACCAGTGTAGCAGTGGCTGCTGCTGCCGCCAATGGAAACGGTTATGTTTATGATAAAAAATATTGAAAATTTACAATTTCTAAAATCAATTTTGGTGTTTTGAAAATGTTCCATGTGTCAAGGTTTAAAAAGAAATGGAAATATTTAAACATCCACATTTGAATATAAAATATTTTTTTTATTTTTTTGCAATTAAATTTGAATACTAAAATTTATTTGATCTTTTGCTTCTGCGTCTCACGGTTCTCTGAAAAAATAAAAATACATTTTTTTTAAATTTATTAAAATATAAAAATATTTTTGTTTTTGCGTGAGTTCTACCTTTATTGCCCATCAATAATACTTTGCAGATCTCTGAGAATGGTATTTCCAAAAACAAATAACCGAAAAATGCCACCACTGTCGAAAGCGTTGTTGTAATCGTACCCTGGTTAATCTAAACGAAAACAAAATTTAGAATTTATTAAAAAAATATATATATTCAAATCCTCAAAAATGAATAACCTACCAAATGTATCAAATTGACAAATTGAGGCTGACGATGATAGGCCGATGTTACGTAGAGTACCAAACAATGCCACAAATACATTTGCGGTGAGAGGCGGGCTAATACTCGAAACATTGGCAAACGGCAAAAGCGACTAACCAAAGCTGAAGAGTAAGATCAAATTTTTCAAAATTTTAAAAATGTATTTCCTTTTCAATTTTCTCAAAAAAAAAAAAAACTCACATTCCTCATTGAATGCCATAGCCAATATTGGTATGCCGCACACAAATACAATCCATAAATTACGATTCAGACCCGTATATAAGGCCGTCCATATTGAGGCTTTGCTCATTATTGCAATTGCTCCCGCATAATTAATAAACCATGCGGCCAGCGGAACAATTATCCATAAATATGAGAATATTTTTCGTTTTTCTGTGTGGCAAATATATTTCTGATATATTTCACCACACACAATGCCGAAAAGATAACCACCCAGATTGGTGTAGAACGGGGTATAGGTGTGGGTGAATAATTTGAAGTCCTTGACATAGCCATAACGATATGTCCTAGAAAAAATAAACAAGAAAAAAAAATGAAATATATTAAAATTGTCATGGGTCTGGTACTTACTCCGGTCTTGCCATAAATGAAGATTCCAATTGGAAAATATAGCTTATGGTCGTCGGTATGGCCACGGTCAAAATACTCATGCCAATCAGAATATGTTTTTTATATTGAGGATATCTGCAAAAAAAGATGGAAATATAGAGACTTCAAATAGTATTTTAAAGGCGACTACCGATCTTCAATATTATAAATATTTTTGCAATACATGGATATTTCACATTTTTATACCCTACACAACTATGTTGTCAGGATATTATATCTTTGCCCTAGACCCACCTTTAAGTATACCGATCGTTATATCTCGACTAGCTGAGTCGATCTGGACATGTGTGTCCGTCCGTCTGTCCATTATATTTTGTAAACACGATACAGGCCAAAGTTATGGACCAATCTTCATGAATTTTTACATGGAGAAGGGGATCGGGCCAAAGAATAAGCAGGTCAAATGGACCCTGAATTTTGTGTGAAAAATGACAAAATTTGTATTCTATGGCGTATATATTTACTCCTGAAGGAGATAGACCCGAGAAGTTGACATAATATCCAAGAGGAGTGGTTGACCTTTAAATTGATACTGATTATATTGTCGTATGTGCTCGGATGTGGGAGTTACACTTACATATTTACAGGTGCTTACGTATTCAGATATTATTAAGTAACCCATTATCACACTGGAGGGCGGAAATATAGCGATGATCGCTTTGCAATGTTCCATGAGGTCCAAGTTATGGTCAAGCACAACGCCTATATTTTTCGGTGATGATCAGATAATAATTTTGGGATGAAGTGGACCGAAAATATAATATTTTTTCGTGTCGATCTATAGGCCACAATTGAAAGCCGAACATCACAACACAACCCAGGAGAAGGAAATCTGGACATGTAATTAGAATGACTGTACAGAATATTAGTAATACTCGGAATATATGTCAGTGTAAGGAAAAGGTGCTGTTGACCTCTAATCGGGCAAGAGGGTGCAACTATCACGAAATATTGACCAGGCTCGGAATAAAAATTTAGTTAGAGTTCCGTTGTAGTTGTGTAGGGTATCATATGGTCGGCCCCGTCCGGCACAGTTCATTATTTGCCACAGTCCATTTATTTGGCCCAAGGACAAACCCTATTGAAATTGGGAAAAATCGGTTCAGATTTAGATATAGCTCCCATATATAATTTCTTCCGTTTTAAGGCAAATGGTGCACCAAAGCCTCTATATATCTATCGATTTGCACGAAATTTGGCTTAACGTACTGAATTAAGCCTAGAATGATGTGTGCTAAGTTTCGTGAAAATCGTTTCAGATTTAGATATAGCTTCCATATATATTTTAGTCAGATTTAAGGTAAATTGTGCACCAAAGTCCCTATATATCTTTCGATTTGTACGAAATTTGACATAAGGTACTGAATTCAGCCTAGAAAGATGTGTGCTAAGTTTCTTAAAAATCGGTTCAGATTTAGATATAGCTCCCATATATATTTTCGTCCGATTTAAGGTAAATGGTGCACAAAAGTTCCTATTTATCACTCGATTTGCACGAAATTTGGCACAGTGTACTTAATTAAGACAAGAATGATGTGTACTAAGTTTCGTGAAAATCGGTTCAGGTTTAGATATAGCTCCGATATATATTTTTGTCCGATTTAATGTAAATGGTGCACCAATGTCCCTATATATCTTTCGATTTGCACGAAATTTGGCGCAGCGCACTGAATTAAGCCTAGAATGATGTGTGCTAAGTTTCGTGAAAATCGGTTCAGATTTAGATATAGCTTCCATATATATTTTCGTCCGATTTAAGGTAAATTGTGGACCAAAGTTCCTATATAGCTTTCGATTTGCACGAAATATGGCATAGCGTACTGAATTGAGTATAGAATGATGTGTGCCAAGTTTCGTGAAAATCGTTTCAGATTTAGATATTGCTCCCATATATATTTTCGTCCGATTTAAGGTAAATGGTGCACCAAAGCCTCTATATATCTTTCGATTTGCACGAAATTTGGCGCAGCGCACTGAATTAAGCCTAGAATGATGTGTGCCAAGTTTCTTGAAAATCGGTTCAGATTTAGATATAGCTCCCATATATATTTTCGTCCGATTTAAGGTAAATGGTACACCAAAGACCCTATATATCCCTCGATTTGCACGAAATTTGGCACGGCGTGCTGAATTGAATCTAAAATGATATTTGCTAAGTTTTGTTGAAATCGCTTCAGTTTTAGATATAGCTCCCATAGATATTTTTCTCCGATTGTGAATTCAGTCAGGAATGATGAGTGGTAAGATTCGTGGAAATCGATTAAGATTTCGGTATAGCTCTCATATATACTTTCCTCCGATTTTATTATTATTTTTATCAGACGTGCATATTTTGAATATTTTTGTAAATACTACCTTTTAGAAATATGTATTTCTTTACTTACTTGAATATTATAATTAATAAAAGTGTGTAAAATGCAAATAATTGAAAATCTGCTGCCAAATACCAGGTATGCGGATTAGCCTTCAATAAAAATTGAAAAAAATATATATTTAAAAAAATCTAAAAACAATTCAGAAAAAAGTTCTTTACCGTATCAATTGGCGAAAAATTATTTATCATTAATAAATTTTTCCACCAATTCTCACGACTAAATGTGCCACCTGGTTCGGTAATATGTCGCCAAAATGGACCGTCACCCAAATCTTTGAGAAGTGATGCATTTACACCTAGCAGGGCAATAAGGGTGGGAAGAAATCTATAATGAAAGAAAAATATCAGAATTTGTAAACCAACAAAAACAAAATAAATATTTTTTTCGAATAACCTCACCTCACATAACGACTGATCATCAGCAGCAAATAAATTTGCAAACATTTCGACCAACTTGTCTGCGGTGTTACAAAGGAACCCTGCGAACATTTCAAATACAACAACAGACCACTCATCGTCATAAATATTTCAATGATAACGGTACAATTCAGTGGCATTAGCCCAATGGTGGATTTACCGAAATTTTCAAAAAATTGGGGATTTTCAATAGGTTCATAGGCTAAGAAGTAGGAATGGGTGCCGAGTACAAGTATTGTGCTGACCGCACGTAAACCATCTAAAAAGGCAAATTTTTGACCAACTTCGCCGCGATAGGGTTGGGTTAAACGGTAATAGTTGCGACTAATCGAAAATGAGGTTAAGAGGCGACACGCTTGCGGGGTACAAAATAAAAAAAACATTAAAAGAAATACAAAAAATGTTTTAAGAAAAATAATCTTCTTACCAGGTTCTTCTAAATTATTTTCAAAGAATGCATTTGTTTGTTTCTCCTTTGGCTGTCGGGATTTCAAATAATAATCCGTAAATGTGGAGCTTACAACCAAAAGCAGAAGTACTTTGAAAAACATATATAAGCGACTTTTCAATATATCTGAAAATAAAGACATTCGAAAATAAGTCAGTCGAAATTTACTATTTTTTCCAAGGCTTGAATTTTTTAATAATTATTTTTTTTGTTTTTTATTAAGTGGATTTTATTTTTTTTGTATTATTTTTTAATGCGTGGATTTTTTAAAATATTTTTTTCAAGGCATGGGTTTTTAAAATATTTTTTCAAGGCGCGGTTTTTTCAAAATATTTTTTTTTCAAGGCGTGGTTTTTTGAAAATATTTTTTTCAAAGCGTGTTGTTTTGAAAACATTTTTTTTTCAAAGCGTGGTGTTTTAAAAATATCTTTTTAAAGCGTGGTGTTTTGAAAATATTTTTTTTCAAGGCGTGGTTTTTTGAAAATATTTTTTGAAGGCGTGGAGTTTTTAAATATTTTTTTCAAGGTGTGGATTTTGTAAATATTTTTTTCAAGGCGTGGATTTTTTTAAATATTTTTTTCAAGGCGTGGATTTTTTAAATATTTTTTTAAGGCGTGGATTTTTTAAATATTTTTTTCAAAGCGTGGATTTTTTTTAATATTTTTTTCAAGGCGTGGATTTTTTAAATATTTTTTTCAAGGCGAGGATTTTTTAAATATTTTTTTCAAGGCGTGGATTTTTTAAATATTTTTTTCAAGGTGTGGATTTTTAAATATTTTTTTCAAGGCGTGGATTTTTTACATATTTTTTTCAAGGCGTGGATTTTTTACATATTTTATTCAAGGTGTGGATTTTTTAAATATTTTTTTCAAGGCGTGGATTTTTTAAATATTTTTTTCAAGGTGTGGATTTTTTAAATATTTTTTTCAAGGCGTGGATTTTTTAAATATTTTTTTCAAGGCGTGGATTTTTTAAATATTTTTTTCAAGGCGTGGATTTTTTAAATATTTTTTTCAAGGCGTGGATTTTTTAAATATTTTTTTCAAGGCGTGGATTTTTTAAATATTTTTTTCAAGGCGTGGATTTTTTAAATATTTTTTTCAAGGCGTGGATTTTTTAAATATTTTTTTTCAAGGCGTGGATTTTTTAAATATTTTTTTTCAAGGCGTGGATTTTTTAAATATTTTTTTCAAGGCGTGGATTTTTTAAATATTTTTTTCAAGGCGTGGATTTTGTAAATATTTTTTTCAAGGCGTGGATTTTTTAAATATTTCTTTTCAAGGCGTGGATTTTTTAAATATTTCTTTTCAAGGCGTGGATTTTTTAAATATTTTTTTTCAAGGCGTGGATTTTCTAAATATTTTTTTCCAGGCGTGGATTTTTTAAATATTTTTTTCAAGGCGTGGATTTTTTAAATATTTTTTTCAAGGCGTGGATTTTTTAAATATTTTTTTCAAGGCGTGGATTTTTTAAATATTTTTTTCAAGGCGTGGATTTTTTTAAATATTTTTTTCAAGGTGTGGATTTTGTAAATATTTTTTTCAAGGCGTGGATTTTTTTAAATATTTTTTTCAAGGTGTGGATTTTTTAAATATTTTTTTTTAAAGGCGTGGATTTTTTTAAATATTTTTTTCAAGGCGTGGATTTTTTAAATATTTTTTCAAGGCGTGGATTTTTTAAATATTTTTTTTAGCCAACTCATCATTGAAAATTTCAATACAAACCAAAATATTTATTTCACTCACCATTTTCCGCCCTAGTGACGGCATTCTCTGGCCTACGCTCACAATATTCCACAAATGTCTTCAATTCCAATTGATATTTCCTATGGAATTCTCGATTTAAACATTGCCAAATCATTTGAGAATAATTGGAACGCATGTCCCGGTCCAATGGTCGTTTGTGGACGCTTTCGAAAAAATCGCTGATCTTTAGAATTGAAAATAAATTTAGTATCGATTTCAATTAAAACTTTATAACGCCCCCTACATCATTACTTATGGTTAAATTTCCCTCGCTGAGCTGTGGACTGTCAAACTCCAAGCACCGACTTAGACATAGACCATAAAACAGCCGATCATTTCGATAATTATATACGAACGTATTATGCCGTTCGATTTTTTGCCATACATCATTTGAGTGATCTGCTTGAATTTCCGCATAGATCATACAATAGGTGGAGCCGACAAGTTCGGTAGTACGATTTTCAAAACATGCTTCATAATTATCGAACGAATATAAGGGTGGCAATTCATGGCGGAAATCTGAAAGTATCCAAAATTATTTTTTTTTTTAAATTCAATTCGGATGTATAAATTCCACACTAACATTTCACTTCACCGAGAACATGATGATTTGTGAATGCAAATAATATCAGCACCAACACTAGAAGTTTTGGAAACATTTTGTTATTTTTGTTTGATTTTTATTTACAGAAACGTTCTTCGAGAAAGCGAATAGTGAACATCGCCCGATGACCACAGATGGCCAAGTTGTACTGATTATACGCTGTATAATCTGAAATTGCAGATTGTATGCGAACACTAATACTGGGCAACAATTGGGGGGTTATCTTATACCAAACTACTGATATTGATATGGAATTGATATCTGCATACACTATGCATAAAACGGGTTAATGTCAGATTACACTGGGCAACAAGATTTTGGGAGAGTGGAGAATTTTTTTTATGGGGAAGATATGACTTAGTGAGTATACTACGGACGCAGGTCTAGTTGTTGACTTATGGCTTAATGTCCAGACGAAACGACTGAAGCTAGAATCTTGTAATTTGGGGTGAGGGTCACCCTCGGTCCAAAGGTGTCAGATAAGGCTGGGTTTTTGGAAATTCGTACTGGAACGGCACGAAAAGTACTTAATGGGGTACCTTTTGTATTTGGCTAAGCGTTTGAGCAAGATCTCTTAAATTTGAAATGACGGTGACTGATGGAGTGTAGAATAGATGTGGCAAACGGTTTTAGGACATTCGAACTCTAATTCCGAAAAGTACTAAAACGTACGAAATTTGGTACAATTTTGTAGCATGTGCACGAATATAAGAGCTATAAGCTTGCAATTTGAAATTCGAATAATGGTTGAGAAGTGGGGTCGATATAAGGAGAAGTTTTTGAACATGTGTACTCATGTACACGAAAAGTACTAAACGGTACTAAATTTGGTACTATTTGAATTTGGAGAAACGGATGCAGGGGGAATGCTGAAATTAGGATCTGAGATATGTAGTTAATTTTGGAACTTTGTACTTATGTGTACGATAAGTACTAAATGGTACTATATTTGTTACCGTTTGGATTTTGGGTGATCCGATAAAGCTGGGATCCTGAAATTTGGAATTATGATCATTGTTGGGGTGTAGAATTGGGTTATGTAGGAAGTTTTGGAAATTCGTACTAATGTGTACGATAAGTAATAAGTGGTACTATATTTGGTACAATTTGGATTTTGGGTGATTTGATAAAGCTGGGATCCTGAAATTTGGAATTAGGATCATTGTTGTGGTGTAGGAAGTTTGGGAAATTTGTACTAATGTGTACTAAATGGTACCAAATATGTATTTGGGTGAATCGATAGAGCTGGAACACTGAAATTTGGAAATAAGGTTACTGTTGAAATTAAGGGTTGTGTAGGTAGTAGTAGTTTTGGATATGAATACTAAATTGGGTACAATTTTAATATTGGGTCGGAGTATTATAGTTTTGCACAGCTCCGAGAATTTTTAACGCCGCGAAATATTGGCCATAGTCTTACCTTTAAGTATACGGATCGTCAGCTGATTCGATCTGTACATGTGTGCCGTCCGTCCGTCAATTATACTTTGTAAATATGATACAGCTACGGACCAATCGTCACGAAATTTTGCATGTAGGATGGGATCTGGTCAAATAGGACCCCTATTGTTTTTGGTAAGGATCCGTTAATATTTAGGGGATGATATTTTTTGTCAGTTTTTCTGGTTACAATTATGTCCTCATAATCAGGATTCTTCTGGTCAACGAATAAACATGCCTGTATTGATGAAGATCGGTCTATATTTAACGGGCCAGACTTTTACGTGAAAAATGACAAATTTTGTTTACTGGGACATAGGCCCGAGAAAATTTAGTATTATTATTATCCACTAGACGGTCAAAATGTTGCGCTGATCTCTTTGAAATTTTACAAGAAGTTCCGGCTGTGGTCAAGGAGGCCATCTAGATGTCATTATTATATGAAGAACGTCAGATATTTTTTGGACGGTGAGGGGAATGTGACCAAATACTTAAATATTCCGAGGGTCAAATCAACTAAAACCTAAAGTGACCAAATTTGTGACCGGACGTACGGACACATGTCTAGATCGAATCAGCTAGTCGAGATATGACGATCGGCATACTTAAAGGTGGGTCTAGGACCAATATTTCGCGTCGTTACAAACTCTTGGAGCTGCACAAAGCTATAAAAGCCTAACAACATAGTTCTGTAGGGTATTAATATAATTTGAATTTTTATTATTAAAAATTCAAAGAATTACAAGAAAAACTTTAATTAATCGATTTTTTTGGTTTTGATTATTTGTTTTATTTTATATTTTATTATTTAAAATATAAATAAAATAAATTGTTTTAATTCAGATTTTTTTGCTATAATAACAATTTTTGGAAAAAGAATAAAAATAAAAAAAATCTAAAAAACAATAACAAAAATATATTGAATTGTTTCTAGTTGGGGAAAAAATTGAATATAATTTTTTATTAATTTAAACACTTAGACATTTTATTTTAGATATGTAATTTTTTTTATTTTAATTTTGTGTAACAAATTATATTTAAATTTGATATAACATTTTTATGTTGTTTTCTTTAATATTAAATGTATTTAATCCATAAAATATAATTTTTTAACATATAAAAAAATTTTAAATTTAATATAAAATATTTTTTTATTAAATCCATTAAGCAAAAAAAAAAAATAATAATAGTTATACAATAAACTATACTTAGGTATATATACATATGTATATTATGTACACATATGTTGTTTATGACAAAAATGTTAAAAACAAATTTTAAAATTAATGTGATGTTTTAAGTGGAATTTTTTTTTTGTCTCGTAATTGTTGTTGTTTTTCAATATAATACAAAACGAATGTCTTATATATTTAAAAAAATATAGAACTAAAGACTAATATATTTGCAAAATAAAAAAAAAATACAATAAAATAAAATATATAAACAAAAAATAATAAGAATAAACTTAACGAAAAAAGGGTAAATTAATTAAAACGAATTCTCTTTTATTTTTGTTTTTGGGTGGGAGGACAGGATTGTGATTATCCCAAACAAAAAGAGATATTGTCTTGTCTTTTTTAAGCTTGGCATTATAATGGGTTATTAAAGAGGAGGGGTGGGGTTTTTTTGTCATTTTCCCCTTTGATGTTGTCAAAACACATTGGGCGAAAAAAAATAATTCATTATTACATTTCATTTTTTACTTAAAATAAATAACAATTTTGTTTTCTTCTTTGATTTCAATTTGTCAAGATTTTTTTTTTGGAATGGAATACCTTTTTCTTGGCTCAATAGAAAAAAGGTACATTAAATAATAATTATTAATTGACTTTGCAAAATGGTCCTTTTTACATTTTGTTTTAGGTAAACAATAAAAAATATGTAAAAAATATTAAAAACAAAAAGATTTTAGTATCAAAGTATTTTAGAAATTAAAGGCAGAGATTTTTAGGTGTTTTTTTGTTTTCTAATTTACAGTCTCATGCCATGATATTTGGCAAAGGATTTGCATAGACAGAAGGCCAAGAATATGGTGACAAGGTGGACAATACCCACACCCGCCAACACGCCAATAATAATTTCACGATGAGTGATGATCCAGTCGGTGAAAGCTTCGTAGCAACCCTAAACAAATGAACGAAAAAAGGAAGTGATTAATAAAAAAATAAAACACAATGAAAGGGAAGTGAAAAAGGACAAATCTCTGCCACCCCCAACCCATTTTGGGTTTGTGGAGTAGTAATCCTACACTACACTTCACTCACCTTCTTGAAGAAACTATTCGCTTCACTGGGATTTGTCACACAGAAATCATCTTCGGGTATCAAATTTTTGATATCCTTCAATCGGCAGCAAGCCTCCGGAATGGTACGATTACCCTTGCTGGTTAACCATGAGGGGGATTGTTCGAAATCACGATAGTCCACCACACCACAGCAGCCGAATGTTGTCATCATTTGATTCCACATCAGGGTCACGGCATCGGTATGCTCCGAGCTGGTATAGAATTTGGTAATGGTCGATTGTAGGAAAGCTTTGCTTTCATTGCGTGCCTGAGAGGAAGAGAAAGGAAATATTATTTTGGTATTTTTTTAAATACACTTTTTTTTTAAATATAAACTCACCGTTTCTTTGTAGAAAGCTGCCAAGCCACCGGCAACAATTTCAGCTATCAACAATAAAATCATAAAGACGCCATACTGGAATTGAAAAAAAAGAAAATTCAAAATTAAATTAATTGAATGAAAATAAATCTTTTTTTTTCAAATGATCCAAAAAATGTTTAAAAACATTTTTTAAATACCATCGAAAAAAACAGTTCTGCTTCAATAAAAAAACATTTAAAACCCAGTGTGCGTAGCAGTTTAGTCGGACAGCGCCGACCATACGATACCCTACACAAATACCACGGAACATTCTGCGGATGTTTATTCCGAGCCTGGGCAATATTTCGTGATATTTGCTCTCTTCAGCCCGACTAGAGGTCAACAGCACCTCTTCCTTACACTGATATATTTTTTCCCGAATATTACTATTCATATTCAGTACAGCCCTTCTAATTAATTGTACAAATTCCCTTCACCGTGGCTTGTGTTGTGATGTTCGGCCTATTATTGGCATCGACGCGAAAAAACACAAAAAAATTAAGTATTCGGTGCACTTCATCCCAAAATTATTATCTGATCATCACCGAAAGTTATAGGCACTGACCTTGAACATAAGTGGAACCTCATGAAAAATTTAAAAGCGATCAGCGCTATATTTCCGCCCTCTAGTGTGACAATGGCTTACTAAAGCATAACTGAGTACGTAAGCACCTGTAAATATTTAAGTGTAACTCCCACATTCGAGTCAGGGTCCATTTGACCCGTTAAATATTTACCGATCTTTATCAAAATAGGCATGCTTAGTCTTTGGCTCGATCCAATTCTCCATGTAAAATTCCGCAATATTCGGACTATAATTGCGGCCTCTAGAGCGACCAGAAAAACCGACAAAAATGACGTTTTTGTCCATTTTATCCCCTAAATATTAGCCGTACAATAAGGGTCTTCATTGGCCAGAACCCATCCTACATGCAAAATTTCTTGAAGATTGGTCCATATCGTGTTTATGACGATCGGTATACTTAAAGGTGGGCCTAGGACCAATATTTCGCGGCGTTACAAACTTTTTGGGCTACACAATGCAATAATACCCTGACAGCATAGTTGTGTAGGGTATAATTAAGTTTTCGGTCCACTTCATCCCAATATTATTATCAGATCATCACAAAAAATTATAGGCGTTGTCCTTGACCATACCTGGATCCGCATGGAACATTTCAAAGCGATCAGCGTTATATTTCCGCCCTATAGTGTGACAATGGGTTACTAAATCATATCTGAGTACGTATGCACCTATAAATATTTAAGTGTAACTCCCACATCCGAGTACATATGACAATATAGTTGGTATAAATTTAAAGATCAACCACTCCTCTTGGATATACTATGAACTTCTTGGGTCTATGTCCTCCAGGAGTAAATAAATACGCCATAGAATATAATTTTTGTAATTTCCACACATAAGTCAGATTCCATTTGACCCGCTAAATATTGACCGATCTTTATGAAAAGATGCAGGCTTATTCTTTGGCCCGATTGCAAATTTCGTAAAATTTCGCGATGTTCGGGCCATTTTTGCGCCCTCTGGAACGATCAGAAAAACAAAAATTAAGTATTTGGTCCATTTCATTCCCTAAATATTACCCGATGTTTACCAAAAACAATAGTTGTCTTCATTGGGCCGAACCCATCCTACATGCAAAATTTCGTGAAGATTGCTCCATAACTATGGCCTGTAGCGTTTTTACAAATTATAATGGACAGACGGACGGATGGACACAAATGTCTAGATCGACTCAGCTAGTCGAGATATGATGATCGGTATACTTAAAGGTGGGTCTAGGACCAATATTTTGCGGCGTTACAAACTCTTGGGGCTGCACAAAGCTATAATACCCTGACAACATAGTTGTGTAGAGTATAAAAAATTCCATCGTTGTTAAACCAGTAAGGAAAGTAGTAAAGTCGGACGGAGCCGAATATGTAATACCCTTCACCACTTTGGGTATATTCAACAGATGAATCCTAACAGACGTCGCATTTTTAAAGGACCAGTAAAATGAAATTGGATCCATAAACATTTCATTCTGCAACCGATACTAAATTTTTCATTTGGTCGGATATAGAAGCTATATCTATATCTAAACCGATTTCAGGAAACTGTGTTAAGTGTTATGTCATTCTAGACCTAATTCATTACGCTGTGCAAATTTCGTGCCAATAGAGGGATATATAGGGACTTTGGTACACAATTTACCTTAAATAGGACGAAAATATATATGGGAGCTATATCTAAATCTGAACCGATGTTCACGAAACTTAACACACATCGTTCTAGACCTAATTCAGTACGTTGTGCTAAATTTTGTGCAAATCGAAAGATATGTAGGGACTTTGGTGTTCCATTTACATTTAATGGGACGAAAATATATATGGGAGCTATATGTAAATCTGACCCGTTTTTCTTGAAACTTGGCACACATAATTCTGGTTCTAATTTCATGCAAATCGAAAGATATGTAGGGACTTTGGTGGACCATTTACATTAAATCGGACGAAAATGTATATATGGGAGCTATATCTAAATCTGAACCGATTTTTAGGAAACTTAACACACATCATTAATTAAATCGGATGAAAATATATACGGGAGCTATATCTAAATCTGAACCGATGTTCACGAAGCTTAACACACATCGTTCTAGACCAAATTCACTACGCTGTGTCAAATTTTGTGCAAATCGAACTATATTTAGGAACTTTGGCGCACCATTTACATTAAATCGAACGAAAATATATATGGGAGCTATATTTAAATCTGAACCGATTTTTCCCAATTTCAATAGGGTTCGTCCTTGGGCCAAATAAGTGTCCTATGCCAAATTTCATCCAATTCAGATCATAAAACACACAAAAATACATAGACGGACGGACATGCGTAAATCGGCTCAGAAAGTGATTCTATGCATATTCTCAAAAGGAACCATGTGTTTATCTCGTTTCCTTTTGCCTGTTACAAACATATGCACAAAGACATAATACCCTGTACCACAGTGTGGTGAGGGGTATACAAATTTTGTTTCAAAATTGCATCCATTTGTTATTAGCCATACTAGTTTGGGTCCATAAACATATTTCGATTATGTAGGGTCTTGCAATAAAAATTATTCAGATTTTGTGTGCATTTTTTTTTTGAACTCGTTCCATTTCCCACAGGCAAATGATGTGTGCCAAGTGAAATATTAGCGTCATAATCGGTGACCAATCTTGTCGTATTTTATTTTGCTCGACAGATGTCGCAACAGAATCGATTGTAGATAATTACAAAATTGGACAACCAATCTAAAATCCAAAATAAAAAAATTATAAAAAAAAAAAACAAAAAATGAACCCAAATTTGAAATGGAAACTTGTTAGGAAATATTACACATGCACGCAAGCCAGCAAAAACAATAACAACAACAAAAACAAACAATGTGTGAGTGGTTTGGAATCGCAGCGTATGCAACTGGATGAAATCAAGCAAATCAAACAAAAGCAACAAAAACAAATAAAACTGAACAAAACACAAAAAAAAACTAATGGCAATAATGAATAAAGTCAACAAAAGCAAAGGCATCAGCAAACAGAAAACTTCAACACCGTTGTTTGATCCATCGCAAGGTAGGCATAATTAATGCCTCAGTGACTGGCTGTGACTCCCATGACGGTGAGAGGGAGAAGAGACGATGTAGACCAACTTGAATTTTTTTCTGTAATGGGTTTGGCATTTGGCACTATAGCTTGGCCTGTGGACAAGGCGATGGTAACCCAAACGACAACAGCAACAACTCGAATGAGTTGGCTAACACCAATCTATGGCAGCAGCGGAGACATTAACAGCACCGGCTGTAACCCAAACAACCACCACTAGCAACAATGGCAGCAAAATAACATCCCACTCGCCCAGTCGGTGCCATCATCAAAAATAAATCAAACAAACAGGTGAATCCCATCCCATCCCATAGCTGACTGGGAATGGCTGTGGAAAAGTCGTTTGGTGGAATATAAAAACGTTTGCTACCGCATTGTTACGTTGTGCGTTGAACATTTTGTGTGGATGATTTGATGTTGTTGTTTTTGCTTTGTTGGCATCTCACCCATAAATCTCGAGATGAAACATATGAGAGCTTAGATAGACATCGGTGTTATAAACGCCTATCAAATGTTGGCAAAAAAAAAATGTTTGGTATCAGTTTTTATTGGAGTTTACAAAACAGGAAGATTTTTTTGTACAATGGTGTGAGAAATTTAACATAGGGAAATGGTGTACCGGGATTTAGTTAAATCATTTATGCATATAGCCAATATAGGTGTGGATTTTAATATATATATTTTTCGAACCTTCATCATAGGCTTGGATTTTTATACCCTACACAACAATGTTGTCAGGGTATTATAGCTTTGAGCAGCCCCAAGAGTTTGTAACACCACGAAATATTGGTCCTAGACCCACCTTTAAGTATACCGATCGTCATATCTCGACTAGCTGAGTCGATCTAGACATGTGTGTCCCTCCGTCTGTCTGTCCATTATAATTTGTAAAAACGAAACAGGCCACAGTTATGGGCCAATCTTCACGAAATTTTGCATGTAGGATGTGTTCCGCCCAATGAAGACCACTATTGTTTTTGGAAAAGATCGGTTAATAGGGGATGATATGGACCAAATACTTAATTTTTGTCGCTTTTTCTGGAGGCTACACAGGCCGCAATTATGGCCCAAACACCGAATTTTTGCATGGTGAAGGGGATAGGGCTAAAGAATAAGCATGTCTGTTTTGATAAGGATTGGTCAATATTTAGCGGGTGAAATGGATCCCGACTTTTGTGTGAACAATTACAAAATTTCTATTCTATGGATATTTACTCCTGAAGGACTAGACCCAAGAAGTCGACAGTATATCCAAGAAGAGTGGTTAGCATTTAAATTGATACGTATGTACTCGGATGTGGGAATTATATTTAAATATTTACAGGTGCTTACGCATTAATATAGTACTTAGTAATTTTTTAGGATCTATCATAGGCGTGGATTTTTTAAAAATAATTTTTGAACCTGCATCAACCGCCTATAAAAGGCCTTTAAAGGCTTCTATCCCCTAAAGAAAGGCATTTTAAGGCCTTTAAAGCTTTCTATCTCCTAAAAGGCATTCTAATTTACGAAAAGGCCGAAAATGCATTTTAAGGCCTTTAGAGCCTTCTATCGCCTAAAAAAGGCATTTTAATGCCTTTTGTGAACAAAGTACAGGTCGCATTTATGATCCGATTTGGATGAAATTTGGCATAGGTCACTTATTTGGCCCAAGGACCAACCCTATTGAAATTGGGAAAAATCGGTTCAGATTTAGATATAGCACCCATATATATTTTCGTCCGATTTAAGGTAAATGGTCCACCAAAGTTCCTATATATCTTTCGATTTGCACGAAATTTGGCACAGCGTAATGAATTAGGTCCAGAATAATGTGTGTTAAGTTTCCTGGAAATCGGTTCAGATTTAGATATAGCTCCCGTATATATTTTCGTCCGATTTAATTTAAATGGTCCACCAAAGCCCTATGTATTCTTCGATTGGCACGAAATTTGGCACAGCGTTATGAATTAGGTCTAGAATGATGTGTGTTAAGTTTCCTGGAAATCTATTCAGATTTAGATATAGCTCCCGTATATATTTTCGTCCGATTTAATTTAAATGGTCCACCAAAGCCCCTATGTATTCTTCGATTGGCACGAAATTTGGCACAGCGTAATGAATTAGGTCTAGAATGACTTAACACTTAACACAGTTTCCTGAAATCGGTTCAGATTTAGATATAGCTTCTATATCTGACCAAATGAAAAATTTAGTATCGGTTGCAGAATGAAATGTTTATGGATCCAATTTCATTTTACTGGTCCTTTAAAAATGTGACATCTGTTAGGATTCATCTGTTGATACCCAAAGTGGTGAAGGGTATTACATATTCGGCTCCGTCCGTCTTTACTACGTTCCTTACTGGTTTAACAACGATGGAATTTTTTTGTACTCTACACAACTATGTTGTCAGGGTATTATAGCTTTGTGCAGCCCCAAGAGTTTGTAATGCCGCGAAATATTGGTCCTAGACCACCCTTCAAGTATACCGATTGTCATATCGTTAACATTGCGATTTTTTACATGGAGAAAGGGATCGGTCCTGCATCAACCGCCTAAAAAAGGCCTTTAAAGGCTTCTATCCCCTAAATATTTTAAGGCCTTTAAAGCTTTCTATCTCCTAAAAGGCATTCTAATTTCCTGTGATCCGAAAAGACATTTTAAGGCCTTTAGAGGCTTCTATCGCCTAAAAAAAGCATTTTAATGCCTTTAATGGCTTCTATCGCCTAAAAAGGGCATTTTAATTTTCTGTGGTCTAAAAAGGCATTTTGAAGCCTTTAGAGGCTTCTATCGCATTTTAAGGTCTTTAAAGCTTTCTATCTCCTAAAAGGCATTCTAATTTCCTGTGGTCCGAAAAGGCATTTTAAGGTCTTTAGAGGCTTCTATCGCCTTAACAAGGCATTTTAATTTTCTGTGGTCTAAAAAGGCATTTTGAAGCCTTTAGAGGCTTCTATCGCATTTTAAGGTCTTTAAAGCTTTCTATCTCCTAAAAGGCATTCTAATTTCCTGTGGTCCGAAAAGGCATTTTAAGGCCTTTAAAGGCTTCTGTCGCCTAAACAAAGACAATTTAATGCATTTAATGGCTGCTATCGCCTAAAAAAGGCATTTTAATTTTCTATGGTCTAAAAAGGCATTTAAAGGCTTCTATCGCCTAAAAAAGGCATTTTGAGGCCTTTAGAGCCTTCTATTGCCTAAAAAAAGGCATTTTAATTTTCTGTGGTCTAAAAAGGCATTTTAAGGTCTTTAGAGGCTTCTACCGCCTAAAAAAGACATTTGATGGCCTTTAGAGGCTTCTATTGCCTAAAAAAGGCATTTTAATTTTCAGTGGTCTAAAAAGGCATTTTAAGGCCTTTAGAGGCTTCTATCGCCTAAAAAGGCATTTTATTTTCTGTGGTGTACAAAAGGCATTTTGAGGCCTTTACAGGCTTCTATCGCCTTTAAAGGGCATTTTAAGGCCCCTAAAGGCTTCTATCGCCTAAAAAAGGCATTTTAATTTTCTGTGGTCTAAAAAGGCATTTTAAGGTCTTTAGAGGCTTTTACCGCCTAAAAAAGACATTTGATGGCCTTTAGAGGCTTCTATTACCTAAAAAAGACATTTTAATTTTCAGTGGTCTAAAAAGGCATTTTAAGGCCTTTAAAGGCTTCTATCGCCTAAAAATGCATTTTAAGGCCTTCAAAGGTTTAAAAATGTACCCAGACGTACATTTTGTAGAAAATTTATGTTTCTAAAAACTTTATAAAAAAATATTGGATTTTTAAGAAATATTGTTTTTTTTTTTTTAAATTTGTAAAATAAAATTGATATTCTATTTTTTTGTTGTTGTTAAAATTGACCTAGAATTAAAATTACTTCATTTCAAAATCATTGCGACAGTGAATTTAAAATTCTCCGGTCATCGTGTTGCCAGTCTGCAGAATCTAGGTTGCTGCTGACAAACCGCTGGATGAAACACAGAATATATAAATATGTTTGGTGGGGGGGCTGGTTGGAGGAGGTAGGCTGGAAAGTGGACACACATAACCACGAATTCCTCTATGAGTTTGAATGACAGAAGTGAGTAGTTTGTAACAGATTTTTTGTGACAGTTTTTTATGTGGCGGTATACATATATAATTTATTCTTCCCCAATACATCAGGAGAATAGCCCCAGCACTACCACAACACAACAGACAAAGCTTCCAGCACGTCATATAAGTTCATGGTGTGAATATTAAAAACAAAAAACTGTCCACAGTTTGTGAATAAACTATTCTTTTGTCTATTTCGAATGAGTTTTCTGTACCTTCTTTTGAATATGGTTTCGAATTTTATTAGTTTCTGCTTCAATTTAACTATGATGGAATTGTTTTTTTTTCCATAACAAAGATATACAATATTGAAGGTCAATTTTCAACATTAAAATTCTCTTTGATAATTTTGCAAATAAGAAAAAAAAACAACATTTATATGTTCGAAATTCGAACATTAAAATTAAATATTTATTGGTTTGCTAAGGTCAAAATTTTCAAATATTTGAAATATTTCAAATATTTAATCGACTTTTTATGTTTATGCTCAGCTAGTGTCCTCCACTTTGTTGTCATTGTCTGTGGTTAGTGTTTCCTGCTCGGCGCATTCCACATGTTGGCATGCCGGCGACCAGCCCCTTCAACAACAACAGCAAAATAAACAAATAAATGCACATCTAAATGTACAACTTTCCGGCAAACTGTCATTTGAACAACAGTAAAACTAATCGACAGTTCACGTCGACAAGACTTGAGACAACTTAAAAAAGTGTTAACACTTCTTCCAAGACAAACTTTCTCCTGGTAACCGACCAACCAGCAAACCACAAAAGTTTTATTCTGTCCCGGCCATTTGCCAATGGTCTTTTGGCTACCAATATAAAATTTACAACACCTAGAGATTTTTTGTCAGGTAAATAAAACCTATAAATTGCCATACAATGTGACTGACTGACTGGCTGCCTGACGATTATCTATTCATGTCGGTAAAAATCTATTTTTATGGCCAGCATGAACTTTAGCTAACTTGAGAAGAAAAACAAAATTATTAAAAAATCGAAGTTATTTTCAATTAGCGGATGTCGTGATTTAATGTTTAGCGATATCATAAAATCCCGTTATGATTTTATTTAATCATATAAGGGATCTGTGCGAAGTGTTTCAAAGGTAAAAGCTAAATTAAAACCGACGGCCGACTGTACGATACCACGGAACTGTAACTTTCTGCGGATGTTTATTCCAAGCCTGGGTAATATTTCGTGATATCTACACCCGGTTGCCCGATTAGAGGTCAACAGCACATATTTTCCGAATATTACTGATATTCTGTACAGTCCTTCTAATTACTTGTGCAGATTCCCTTCACCGTGGGTTGTGTTGTGATGTTCGACTTTCAATTGTGGCCTATAGATCGACTCGAAAAAACACCAAAAATTAAGTTTTCAGTCCACTTCACCCCAAAATTATTATTTCATCATTGCCGAAAATTTGACCATAACTGGAACCTCATAGAACATTTCAAAGCGATCGACGCTATATTTCCGCTCTCCAGTGTGGTAATGGATTACTAAATAATATCTGAATACGTAAGCACCTGTAAATATACAAGTGTAACTCCCACATCCGAGTACATACGACAATATAATTGGTATCAATTTAAAGGTCAACTACTCCTCTTGGATATACTATCAACTTCCCGCGTCTATGCCCCTCAGGAGTAAATATATATGCCCAGAATAAAAAATTTGTATTTTTTACACACAAAACTCAGGGTCCATTTGACCCGCTAAATATTGACCGATCTTTATCAAAACAGCCATGCTTATTCTTTGGCCCGACCCCCTTCTCCATTTAAAATTTTGCGATGTTCGGGCCATAATTACGGCCTCTGGAGCGACCAGAAAAACCGACAAAAATTTAGTCCATTTCATCCCCTAAATATTAATCGATCTTTACCAAAAAATAGGGATCTTCATTGGCCAGAACCAATTCTATATGCAAAATTTCGTGAAGATTGGTCCATAACTGTGGCCTGTATCGTGTTTACAAATTATAATGGACAGGCGGACGGACGGACACACATGTCTAGATCGACTCAGCTAGTCGAGATATGATCGGTATACTTAAAGGTGGGACTAGGACCAATATTTCGCGGCGTTACAAACTCTTGAAGCTGCACAAAGCTATAATACCCTGACAACATAGTTGTGTAGGGTATAACAATCAACGGCTATGGTGGACCCTAAAGAATATTAAAAAACAAGTAAGGAAAGTTGTAAAGTCGGAATGGGCCGACTATATGATACCCTTCAAAACTTTGGTCACCTAACAGACTTTTCGAAAGAACATAGACGTGATAATGATCGAAAGATATATGAGAACTTTGGTGCACTTTTTACCTAAAATCGGACGGGAATATATATGGGAGCTATATTTAAACCTGAACCGATTTTCATGAAACTTAGCACACATCATTATAAACTCAATTTAGTACGCTATGTGAAATTTCGTGCAAATCGAAAAATATTTAGGGACTTTGGTACACCATTTACCTTAAATCGGACGAAAATATATATGGGAGGTATATGTAAATCTAAACCGATTTCCACGAAACTTAACACACATCATTCTAGACCTAATTCATTATGCTGTGCCAAATTTCGTGAAAATCGAAAGATATTTAGGAACTTTGGTGCACCATTTACCTTAAATCGGACGAAAATATATATGGGAGCTATATCTAAATCTGAACCGATTTTCACGAAACTTAGCACACCCCATTCTAGGCCTAATTCATTAGGCTGTGCCAAATTTCGTGCAAATCGAAATATATATAGGGACTTTGGTGCACCATTTACCTTAAATCGGACGAAAATATATATGGGAGCTATATCTAAATCTAAACCGATTTTCACGAAACTTAACACACATCATTATAGATTCAATTTAGTACGCTATACCAAATTTCGTGTAAATCGAAAGATATTTAGGGACTTTTGTGCGCCATTTACCTTAAATCGGACGAAAATATATATGGGAGCTATATCTAAATCTGAACCGATTTTAACGAAACTTAGCACGCATCATTCTAGGCCTACTTCAGTACGATATGCCAAATTTCGTGCAAATCGAAAGATATATAGGCACATTTGTGCACCATTTACATTAAATCGGACGAAAATATATATGGGAGCTATATGTAAATCTGAACCGATTTTCCCGAAACTTAACACACATCATTCTAGACCTAATTCATTACGCTATGCCAAATTTCGTGCAAATCGAAAGTTATTTAGGGACTTTGGTGCACCATTTACCTTAAATCGGACGAAAAATATATATGGGAGCTATATCTGTATTTAAACAGATTTTCATGAAACTTAGCACACATCATCCTAGACCTAATTCAGTAAGGTATGCCAAATTTCATGCAAATCGAAAGATATATAGGGACATTGGTGCACCATTTACGTTAAATCGGACGAAAATATATATGGGAGCTATATCTAAATCTGAACCGATTTTTCCCAATTTCAATAGGGTTCGTCATTGGGCCAAATAGTGACCTGTGTCAAATTTCATACAAATCGGATTATAAATGCTACCTGTACTTTGTTCACAAAAATACATGGACGGGCGGACAGACGAACATGTGTAAATCGACTCAGAAAGTGATTCTATGCATATTCTCGAAAGGAACCATGTATCTATCTCGTTTCCTTTTGCCTGTTACAAACATATGCACAAAGACAAAATACCCCGTACCACAGTGTGGTGAAGGGTGTGTAAAAACACACGCCATTGATGGGAATTTATACAAATTTGCTAAAAAATCCACGCCTTTGATGGAAGCTTATACAAATTTGATAAAAAAAAAAAACATAATTTCCGCCCTAGTATATTTACTGAACTCGGAATGGAATTGAAATAAAAAATCTAGAGAAAAAAGAAATTGAAATATCTCTACATTTAAAAGATAACTGATCATCTTCATTATCGA